>NC_041382.1:370810064-370859928 GCF_002162155.2 Triticum dicoccoides
TCTCCCTCCTCCCCCAGTCGCCCTCCGTCCACGCCGTCGTCGCCGTCGCCCTGCACCGCCCTCGAGCCACCCCCCATCGTCGTCGTTGTCGCCCTCCGCCCCCTGCCGCTGTCGCCGTCGCCCTCCGCCGCCCCCGCCGTCGCCCTCGCCGGCCGCCCCCGATGTGAGCCGCCGCCGCCATGGCTCTGTTCATTTTTTCCATATAATTTGTATTATTTTTTTCATTGCATTTTTTCATATATATATAATGTATATATGTATGTCGTAGCTATATGATGAATGGATGTGGCTATGTATGTATGAATATAATATTCATAGCATTTTTTTATATATGTTTTTCATATATGTATTAATTTTTTATTTAGGTTGTTAGTAGATATCGATTTTAGGTTAGTGCATTTTAGGTTAGTGTAGAGGAAAAAGTAAAATAAGGAAAAGGAAGAAAAGATGAAGAAAGAAAGAAGGAAGAAGAAGAAGAAAAAGAAGGAGAGGAAGAAGGAGAAGAAGAAGGAGAAGAAGAGAAGAGAAAGAAGAGGAAAAAAGAGGAGAAATAAATAAGAAGAGGGAAAAAGAAGAAGAAAAAAGAGGAGAAGAAGAAAGGAATAGAGGAGATGAAGAAAAAATAGAAAATATTCTAATTTTTCTTCTTCTCCTCTATTCCTTTCTTCTTCTCCTCTTTTTTTTCTTCTTTTTTTTCTTCGATCTTCTCCTCTATCAATCCTTTCTTCTTCTCCTCTTTTTTTTCTCCTTCCGGACACCGCGGAGGTGGTTAATTTGTAGTTGAAGTAGTGAAACTAGTTTATTTATAGTAAATGTTTAATTAGTAGTTGAACTAGTTGATTTAATAAAACTACTTTATTTATATAAGTGCTTAATTAGTAGTTGAACTAGTTGATTCAATAAAACTACTTTATTTTACTATATATAGAAGTAGTTTATTTTTAGTAAGTACTACTTTATTTTATTTATAGTAACTTCTTAGTAGTTGAACTAGTTGATTTAATAAAACTACTTTATTTTACTATATATAGAAATAGTTTATTGTTAGTAAGTACTACTTTATTTTATTTATAGCAAGTGCTTAGTAGTTGAACTAGTTGATTTAATACAACTACTTTATTTTGCTATAGAAGTAGTTATTTTTTGCAAGAAAATTAATAGAAATAGTTTATTTTTTTAGTTCAAGCAATTATTCCTGCATCGGCGTCAATGATGCCTATGCCGCATCCTCGTCGTCGACTCGGCGGAGGAGGACGGCTTGATCAGAGAGGCCATGTCTGGGACTGGGCTCTGCCGGCTGGTATTGGGAGGTGCTACCTTCCGGGGGCATAGGTTGGTGAGGAGCCAGCCCGTCGTTGACCCGATCCTTGTTCGGTGGCGGTCGCGTGGGCCAGTGACGGTGCCGAGGCTTCCAGACACCATGGAGGTGGTACGTCACCGTGTCAGCGAGGAGAACGAGCACGCCCGTCGCTACATGGTTGCGTTGGAGGGCCGGTTCGACAATACCTGGCAGGTTCTTCAGGGATCTCACTGGACCTATGATCCTGTGATGGTTCCTTCTCTTTGGGTGTCCACTGCCCGCGTTGATACCCGTCTGGCGCTACAGTTCTAGCTGTATTAGCGATGCTATATGTATGATAGTATTCGAGGAGTATTAGTGATAATATTCGACGATGTACGAACGCAAGAGATAATGTAGTTTTGCTTATAATTGAATGCATGCTAATCTGAATACTACTTTATTTTACGATTTGGTTTTGCTTATTGAATGCTCAAATTGGAAAAGTACTCCTACTTTGAATGCTAAAATTGGAGAGCACTATGCAATGCGTATGCATTTGATTACTTGATAGCTTATAGGGTTTTTGTTTTTACAGAAATCTATGAGCCCCCTCCATCATCCGCGCCGTCGTCCCCGTCACGGACCCCCCTCCGACCTCGAGGTGAGACCAGCCAAATCTCCATGTCAATATGAGTCCTATAATATGAGTCCTCGGGTTGACTTTAAGTCTGTCGAGTCTCCACCGTATATGGGGGTAGCTTCTCCTTCATTCCCGTGTTGAGAGTTTTCAAGAAAAGACTAGACATACCAATAGTCAACCTGTGATGAATAATAATGATCTAACTTAGGTTTTTTAGTACATATATTTAATTGTAGACGTTTAATATTCGAATTATGAACATAGGAAATGTCCTACTCGGACGACGAAAGTCTCCCAGGGGAGTGCGGCTGGTGCCACGACGACCGAGGTCTGTGCGACAGGCCTGACCTAGACGAAGATCGGCGCTTTAGCATTAAGCTGGAGGAGACCTTCGATGTTAAAACGGTACGCAACGACGACAAGTGTTATTTTTTTGTAATTAAGCACGACTTCAGATATTTCAACGTGTACTTTTCATATTTTATAATTCGACTAGCTTATCGCATGGCACGCAAGACGCTATGTCTTGGAGAGGATGGGTTTTTAAGACCATGAAAGTTTCAAAACAAAGAAAATTCACCTAAGGACCCATCACGGTGTGGATTTTGAAGTAAAGTTGTACAATTCTGAGAGTGTAACCCATTTTGGTTGCAAAAATGGGAAGCACTTTGCAAGATGTATGGTTTTGATGAGGGTATGCTTGTCACCATGGATCTTGGTGATCCTGAAATCGAGCAAGACAATATAGACATTTGGGTCCTTGTTGATACGCCTCCAATTCTACCACTATGTAAGTTTCTCAAACATAGTTATTAGCTAATTTATATTGTTTATTTCAAAATAGTTGCTAGCTTATTTCCATTGACAGCTTATTTTCATTCTTCAAAGATTGTGGGAAATATGGTAGACAAAACCCACTACACCGATGGCTCCGAATTAACTTATCAGGAGAAAAATCATCTGGTCGGATTTTGTACTGATATTGAGAATTACAATATCTATAATCAAACTCCTCAACATTATGGTCAATATGTGCCACTAGTGCACGTGTTGAACTATGGTAACTACCATGGAGATACCTTGGTAAATTTTTTTAGTACTACGACATCCACGCTTCTTTTGCATACTTCTAAAACTAGTACATCATTGTTAACTATGAAGTTATTACTATGTTTTTCAACAGATAATCCCAGATAATTGTGTGCCTCATTTGATGTATCAGAAAGGTAGCCTTAATGTTTTGAACATACAGCCAGGTCATCCTACGAATCTCAACTGTCCATACCGGATTTCTAAAAGAAATGGAGACATGCAAATCAAAGGATGGAAAAAATGTATGGACAGTCGTAAGGAGGTTCTTGGAAGCAAAAGGAAGCGAAGCGCAAGAATTGGAGACAGGATGATCTCCGTTCTCCATAATGGAGAGTCAAGGTCTATATTGTTTTATACTATTTTACCTTAAAGAGGGTATTTATGTCCTACCTAATACTGATGATCATGTGCTAAGAACAATTAAGTTGGGTTGGTTCGATGACTATGAGGATGATGATCATATGAGTTGTTATTAATAACGAGTAGAAGTTGTATGATGATAATTAGTAGACTTCTTATTATATATGATGATGCATGATGCGAGCATGAAGAGTTATTATATATCAGCGGGTGAAATGAACATGGATTGGATTGAAGTGAAGGCAACATGCATGTGGTGCATGTCGAAAGCAGTACAATCCAAATTTGATCAAGTTAGGATTAGTATTACTTTCGACATGCACCACATGTTGCCTTCACTTCAATCTAAGCCATGTTTAGGCATAGCAGTAGCGTTGGTAAACCAAGCACGGAGATATAAGAGAGGACACTTCTCTCTATTAGCTAGCTAATAACAACATAAATTAACCCCCAAACCCCCTAAACCAGCCCCTTTAAAAGAAACCTCTGCTCGCCTTTTGGTCCCAGTTGGTGTCACAAACCGAGACCAAAGTCTCCCCTGCCTGGGCTGGCTGCAGTGGCCATGTGGAGGCCCATCTGTCCCGGGTCGTGTAAGAACCGGGACTAAAGGCCAAAGGCATTAGTAACGACCTTTTAGTCCCGGTTCCAAAACCGGGACAGAAGGCCCTTACCAACCGGGACAAATGGCCCCTTTTCTACTATTGTGATATTATTGCAATTCCTACAAGCATATATTCCTTCCTCATAAAAATTTTCAGTAGCATCATGAATTAATTCAACAATATAACCATCACATAAAGCATTATTTTCATGATCCCCAAGCATAGAAAATTTACTACTCTCTGAGGGAGTCCTGGGCTAAGGGGTCCTTGGGTGTCCGGCCTGTTATCCATGGGCAGGACTGATGGGCTGTGAAGACATGAAGGCCGAAGACTGCACCGTGTCCGGATTGGACTCTACTTGGCGTGTAAGGCAAGCTTGGCGACCGAAGATTCCTTCTTATGTAACAGACTCCATGTAAACCCTAGATCCCCTCGATGTCAATATAAACTGAAGGGGCTAGTCCAGAAAGAAGGACCATAGATACTCATTACCATATTCACATAGGCTAGACTTCTAGGATTTAGCCATTACGGTCTCGTGGTAGATCAACTCTTGTAATACTTATATTCATCAAGATCAATCAAGCAGGAAGTAGGGTATTACCTCCATAGAGAGGGCCCGAACCTGGGTAAACATCGTATCCCCTGTCTGCTGTTACCATCGACCCTAGACGCACAGTTCGGGACCCCCTACCCGAGATCCGCCGGTTTTGACACCGACATTGGTGCTTTCATTGAGAGTTCCACTGTGTCATCGACAAAAGGCTCGATGGCCCCTTCAATCGTCAATAAGGACGCTGTCCAAGGAGGAACTTCCCCCTGGACAGATCTTTGTATTCGGCGGCTTCGTACTGTGGGCCAACTCGCTTGGCCATTTAGAGCAGATCGACAGCTACGCCCCTGGCCATCAGGTCGGATTCGGAAGCTTGAACTACGTCGCGGATATCCGTGGAGACTTAATGTTTGAGGGATTCGAGCCCGCGGCGATCGCTTCCCCTTATCTCGATGAACGTGACTTAAATCTGTCATCAGATCACACCTAGGAGATGGTTCCTGCGGCAGCAACGACCTTAGAGCTGAAGTAGATGGAGCCATCCAAGGCCTCATAGTCCGCGGCGTTTGAGCCACACATGGACTCGACGCCCTGCAATATTTGCTTTAACAGAACTTCGGACTCGTCTCCGGCTATAAGTTCCTGATTGTGTACGCCTACGGACACCAAGCTAGATCGGTTATCGATCTTCGAGTTCAGCGCCGTTGACGTTTTCTAGCACTCGCCTTGGGGTGACGTGCTAAAA
The DNA here is from genome assembly GCF_002162155.2 of Triticum dicoccoides. Taxonomy (NCBI): domain Eukaryota; kingdom Viridiplantae; phylum Streptophyta; class Magnoliopsida; order Poales; family Poaceae; genus Triticum; species Triticum dicoccoides. The sequence continues at coordinate 370,815,339 of NC_041382.1, forward strand.
TATTTAAAGAATTTGTCCTTGGAGAAGGACTCACAGCCAAACTATGTCCGGTTCAAACTAGAAATGGATGATGGGGAGTTTTGCTCCCCACCCTCCACCCGCTTCATAGCCACCATCGATGAGTTAACCGACGTGCTTGACTATGGCTCTGAAGACATCAACGGTATGCATGACGATGCCGATGAGGAGCAAGGCCAAGAGCCGCCATTCACTAGACATTGGACGACTTCCTCTTCATACAACATGTACATGGTTGACACACCTAAATGATCCGGCGACGACAAAGAAGAGCCAGACGTGAATAAAACCTCTGAGACACAGTCCAAGAGCCGGCGGCCCAAACACCGCTCTAAGCACCCCCGCCCAAAGGACGACAACACTGGCACCGGAGAAAATAGTACTCCGGGCGACGCCGAAAACAATGAAGGCCCCGTCGGGGCTACATCCGAACAGGAACACGATAGCAGGCAAAACAACCCTGACGAACAGGCCATAGAAGATGACCCGGAGGATGATAGTTACCATCCACCCTCCGAGGAGGAGACAAGCCTTGGCAACAAAGACTTCATTGTGCCTGAGGATCCTCTCGAGCAGGAGCGATTTAAGCTTCAGCTCATAGCCACTGCAAGAAGCCTGAAAAAGTAACAACAACAGCTTCAAGTTGAACAAGACCTGCTCATCGACAGATGGACTGATGTCCTGACAGCTGAGGAATACGGCCTCAAGCGCCCAACCAAGAGGTACCCAAAACGTAGACTGCTACCTCAGTTTGATGAGGAGGCAACAGATCCCATACCTCCCTTGCACAATGCGGACCGAGAACCCCGCGGTCGGGATAAAATGGCAACTCAGACCGAACAACAGCCCTCCCCACCGCCTCGCAAAAACAGGGACAAACCAGCTCGGGACCATACATATGATCTTTGGCAAAAATTGGACAATAGAGCATGACACACCAGATCTCTATACGGATCGCGAGGATGTTCCCATACTCGGGACGACAGCTACCTATTTGGATGTGACAAACTTAATCACACCCGAGCCGATAATCATAGATGGACGTCATCAGAGATACGCCATGACACGGCCTGCTATAGAGCCGCCGCACACCCTCTCTGCTTCACATACGAGGTGCTGGATCATCAATTCCCCGAGGGGTTCAAGACTGTCAATATTGAAGCATACAACGGAACAACCAACCCCACAGTATGGATCGAAGATTTTATTCTTCACATACACATGGCCCGAGGAGATGACCTCCATGCCATCAAATACCTCCCATTAAAGCTCAAAGGACCAGCTCGACACTGGCCAAATAGTCTGCCTGAGAACTCCATCGGAAGCTGGGAGGACTTGGAAGAGGCCTTCCTCAACAACTTCCAGGGTACATATGTCCGGCCACCCGATGTCGATGACTTAAGCCACATAGTTCAACAATCTGGAGAATCATCCAGAAAATTCTGGACTAGGTTCCTAACCAAAAAGAACCAAATCGTCGACTGTCCGTACGCTGAAGCCCTAGCGCCCTTTAAGCATAGCATCCGAGACGAATGGCTTGCCCGCCACCTTGGCTAGGAAAAGCCGAGATCCATGGCAGCCCTCACGGCACTTATGACTCGCTTTTGCGCGGGAGAGGATAGTTGGCTGGCTCATAGTACAAACACAACCAACGAAACATGCCCCTCCGAGGCCAAAAACAGTACCGGCAAGCTCCGACACAACAGACACAAACGCCAAAGCAATGGCGATAACGCCGATGACACTACAGTTCATGCCGGATTCAGTGGCTCCAAGTCCGGCCAGCGAAAGAAGCCCTATAAAAGGAGCAGCGGAGGACCATCCAACTTGGACTGCATACTCGATCGTCCTTGCCAGATACATGGCACCCCAGACAAACTGGCCAACCATACTAACAGAGATTGTCGGGTATTTAAACAAGCCAGCAAGGTCAACAGGCAGAAACAAGGAAGGAGAATCACAGAGCGAAGATGATGACGTGGGGCCTCGGCAGCCGAACACTGGGGAGCAAAAGAAATTTCCCCCTCAAGTCAAAACAGTGAACATGATATACGTTACACACATCCCCAAAAGGGAGCGCAAGCGCGCACTTAGGGACATCTATGTGTTAGAGCCAGTCGTCCCAAAATTCAATCCCTGGTTGTCATTCCTGATCACCTTCGACTGCCGAGATCATCCAAGCAGCATCCGCCATGGCGGTTCAGCCGCACTAGTCCTCGACCCAATCATCGACGGATTTCACCTGACGCGAGTCCTAATGGACGGTGGTAGCAGCCTCAACCTGCTCTATCAGGATACAGTACGTAAAATGGGCATCGAACCCTCGCGGGTCAAACCCACGAAGACTACCTTTAAAGGAGTTGTACCACGCATAGAGGCCCGTCGTATGGGCTCAATAACATTGGAGGTAGTATTCGGTTCCCCAGATAACTTCTGAAGCGAAGAATTAATCTTTGATATCGCCCCATTTCGCAGTAGTTATCACGCCCTGTTCGGACGAACCCCGTTCACTAGATTCAATGCGGTGCCACATTACGCTTATCTCAAGCTGAGGATGCCCGGCGCACGTGGCATCATTACAGTAAATGGAAACATGGAACGCTCCCTCTGTACAGAGGAGCACACCGCTGCCCTAGCAGCAGAAGTACAGAGCGGCTGTCACATCCCTAGCTTCTGGTAATGCACTAGGCTAGACCTCTTGCTGCATCATGTTTAAATTCAAATGAAATTTGAATTGAGGAATTTTCAAAGCCTCAGAAACCTCTAAAAATAACCAACAATTAAATCTTCTCAAATGTGTCCAAGAAAATGTTCCTGTTATCCTCTGGAAATATTGGCAAGAGGTAAAATCCAAACCAATATTTTTGGTGTCTCAGAAACATTTAATTTGGGCATTTGAATTAAATCAATAATTATTTGAATTGGATTTATATCTACTATTAAATAAATATAGGTCCAATAATTCTGAAATATTTTGTGGAGCATTGTTTTAATTCTTTTAGCTCCTAAAAATATTGTCAGAAGCAAAATAAATTGAATTGGTTTCAAAACCAAATTCAAAACAAACCTGCAAAATAGAAAACTGAAATAATTAGAAAAAGGAGAGAGAGTCTTACCTGGCCCCTTACCTGGCTGGCCCAGTGGACAGCCCAGCCCACTGGCCTGGTGCCAGTCGTCCTCTACCTCTGCCAGTAGGCAGAGGAGGGAGACAGCGCACGCGCGCGCCGTGGCGACACGCCACCTCCCTGCCTGCCTGCGTCCCTCGCCACCGCGACGCCTCGGGCCTTCTCTTCGGCGCCGCCTCGAACCCCCTGGACCCCCTCACTCGTCCCCTTCGTCTCTCCCTCGCCTCTCCCTCTCGCACACCCGAACACCATCGTCGCCGCCGTTCGTCACCGCCGCAGCCACAGCCACTCCCTCGCTCCCTCTTCGTATCCCAGAGCTCCGCCGGTCCTCCCTCGTCCTCCTCGTCGTCTCATGCGACCAGAAGAGCCCCGGAACGCCGCCCCCGACGTTTTCCCCCTCGCCGGCCGCCGAGGATCTTCTTCGTCGATTCGGCCACTCCGGCGCGCCCCCGAGCTCGCTGACCCTCCCTGCACGATCCCCGTGAGTCCCTGCTTCGTTTCCCCCTAACCCCAAGTCCGATTTCGAGCTCTAGCCGCCCCCTCTACCGGAGCCGAGACGCTCCGCCGCACGGACTCGTCGCCGGCGAAGCCCCGGTGACCAAATGGCCCCGCGTGTGCGTCCGTTGCACTCGCAACGACCCGTGGAGCAACGCTAGCGTGGCAGCTAGCTTGTTTGCAAGCCGCAGCGCTAACCCCGCACCCACCCGAGCTCCGGCCGCCGCCTCGGGCTCCATTCCGGCGAACCCCGGCCACCCCCGCACCTCCCGTTGGCCCCCCTAGATGCGCACGGGCACGGGCTACCTTCTGGTGCCCTTCGCGCGTCCAGCCGCCGCCCGTAGCGCAACCCCGGTGAACTTCCGCCGCGATTCGGGTCGCCGCCGGCCGAACTCCGGTGGCCAGTGACGTGGCGCTGTCATTAGCCACTAATGACCACGCTAAACACCCCCCACAGACACTGACAGCGGGCCCCGTAGCGGGTCAAAGCCCGAGTCAACGCGGGATTAGCCCCCGTGTCACTGACGTGTGGACCCCACACGTCAGGTTTGACCCTGACCGGCCCCTGTTGACTTGCTGACGTCATGCCGACGTCATGCTGATGCAGTAAAGTATTTCTGGAATTAAATAAATTAGGAAATGATTTATAATTCCAGAAAATTGTATAAACTTTAATAAATCATAGAAAATTAACCGTAACTCCAAATTAAATAATTTATATATGAAAAATTATCAGAAAAATTCAAGGAATCCATATGTACCATTTTCATGCATGTTAGAACAACTTATAGCTGCTGTTTAGCACAAATCAATTAAAGGGCATTTAAATAATCACATATGGAGTTTGAACTTGAATCTTGTATTCAAACCAACTTCATTTAATCTGTTGCTAGTTGCATTAGCCCAAAACACATTCATTTTGCCATGTCATGATCATGCATCATATTGTGCATTGCATTGATTGTGTTCCCTTCTGTGTTGCCGGTATTTGTCCCCTCTCGATAGACGTGATACCGATGATGTGATCGTTGACACTGATGAAGACTCAATGTTATCTTCAGAAGTGCCAGGCAAGCAAAACCCCCTTGTTCATTCCGATACAATCCTACTCTCTCGCCCCTGCTCTCTTTTACTGCATTAGGACAACATCGATTCATCTGTTACTTGCTGCGGTAGCTGAACCCCTTTATCCTCTGCATGACCTGTCATTCCACAGTAAAATAGATGAAACCCACTAGCATGAGTAGGAGTTGTTTGAGCCCTGTTGTGCCTACTCATTCATGTTTGTTTGTCATGCCTGCTACTGCTTAGAGTTGAGTCAGGACTGATTCATCGGGGATGAATCAGAGGCGTGTGAACATGTCCTACTGTGTGTGAGCTAAGTGTGTGAACACGATTTGGTAAAGGTAGCGGTGAGAGGCCATGTAGGAGTACATGGTGGGTTGTCTCATTGCAGCCGTCCTCAGGAACTGAGTTCTGTGTTTGTGATCCATGATTCAGCTACTACCACGCATTGGGCCCGAAACCAATGGACCCTCTCGGCTTCTTGATCACCCTTGTCCTCTGTCCAGGAGTTGCAAGTAGTTTCTGGTGTTTGTAGTATGCTGGAGGCCATGCGCAGCGCTGACCGTAGGGGTGGGCTGTGATGCGGTAGGCACGTGGCCGGGTATACCGGGCGCCCGTTTGGTGTCACGGAACCCTGTTCACATCGTTTGGGGCTGTGAGCGAAACTCCGGCCGGATCTCCTCATGGATGGAACCCGAATAGGCGATAAACCTGGACTAGAGACTTGAGTGTTTAGGCAGGCCGTGGCCGACACCCACGTTGGGCTTCCGCTTAAAGGTTGCCGAGTACATGTCGTGTAAACGGCGGTAAGTGGTGAGAGCGTGTGTGAAGAAGTACACCCCTGCAGGGTTAATATGATCTATTCGAATAGCCGTGTCCGCGGAAAAGTACTTCTGGGTTGCTTATATCAGTTCATAGACAAGTGAAAGTGGATACTCTAAAATACGCAAGATAAGCGTGAGTGCTATGGATGGCGTTCTCGTAGGGAGACGGGAGCGGATCCATAGTGGTGTATTGATATGGTGAATATGTGGACTCGTGTGCGCCACCTCAAAAGAGTTACTCGCAGTCGTAGTTTAGGATAGCCACCGAGTCAAAGCTGGCTTGCTGCAGTTAAACCCCACCACCCCTTTGTTGATAATGATGCATATGTAGTTAGTTCTGATGTAAGTCTTGCTGGGTACATTTGTACTCACGTTTGCCTATTTTATGTTTTTGCAGAGAGACTTCAGTCTCACTAGTAGTTTCGCGTAGACTTCGACGTTTAGCTTGTTACCTCGGCTACGATCTTGTGCCCTCGGCAGTATCTGGCAGATAGTCAGGCTTCTCAGCCTTTTTCATTTATAGTGGTCTGTACTCAGACATGATAGTTTCCGCTTGTGCTTTGACTTGTATACTCTGAATGTTGGGTCATGAGACCTATGTTTGTAATATCTCGCTCCTCGGAGCCTAATGAATAAATACTTGATTTGTAGAGTCCTGTTGTGATGCCATGTTGTATTTGCACATATCGAGCATATTGTGTGTATGTTATTGAAATGCTTGGTATGTGTGGGATCTGACCATCTAGTTGTTTATCTTTAGTAGCCTCTCTTACCGGGAAATGTCTCCTAGTGTTTCCACTGAGCCATGGTAGCTTGCTACTGCTCCGGAACACTTAGGCTGGCCGGCATGTGTCCTTCTTCGTTCCTGTGTCTGTCCCTTCGGGGAAATGTCACGCGATGAATACCGGAGTCCTGTTAGCCCGCTACAGCCCGGTTCACCGGAGTCCTGCTAGCCCAGTGCTACAGCCTGGATTCACTCGCTGATGACCGACACGTTCGATGCTGGGTCATGGATGCCTGTCCCTGTAAGTCTGTGCCACTTTGGGTTTACGACTAGTCATGTCAGCCCGGGCTCCTTATCATATGGATGCTAGCGACACTATCATATACGTGAGCCAAAAGGCGCAAACGGTCCCGGGCAAAGGTAAGGCGACACCCGTGGGGATACCGTGCGTGAGGCCGCAAAGTGATATGAGGTGCTACAGGCTAGATCGATGTGACATCGAGTCGGGGTCCTGACAGCAGCCTTCTCAAGCAGCATTGTAATCCAGCTGCCGAGCCCCTGTACATCATCAAGAGGGTCCGGACCACACTGCAGCAGGATAGCTCAGCTCAGCCAAATTAGCAATTCGACCTCCGTCCCAGCCCTGATGAGGCAATGGCACCAATACCGCGCATACATAAACTACGCACTCAAAACCCCAGGGGAATGGACGAAGGAATAACTTGTTCGTGATCCACTGTACGGCTCGACCGACCCTGGGATTCGCACGACTTTACTTTTCCTTTTTACGAGTTTTCTTCTCTTTTGAAGGTCTACACAGACAACCTGCTTGCAGAACACACCAAGGAGGCAAGAAGCTCTGGCTTACAAGGGAATCCCTAGGTGGTCTCTACTAAATGATTGCCATACTTGCTTTTCATACCCACATGTAGCTCGCCCTTGGTTGCGGCATGTTAAATTGCCCTATCTTGCTTATCGCATTACCTATGCAAAGTACGCCTTGACGTACTAGTTAAATCACAATGGTGAATACACGGTAGCGTCAGCTTATTATTCCATTTTTCCATTTACTCACCTCGATATTAATTACTCACTGGACACGTACACCATGGTACGTATTACTATGCCAGGGGCTTCATTACACCCAACACTATGGCAATAAAAAGTCTGAACACTTTTACAGTATAGTTCGGCACCCCGAACTTATAGCATTATATGCATCGTCTCCGAATCATATCTTTGGTCAATAGTTGGGTTACCCGGCTCCTGTGCTTGCTACCTTACGTTCCGCTATATAGGCAAGGGTAGTAAAGGGAGAACTACTATGATTGTGTCCCGGTTATTCCGGATGAGCACCTCAGTAGAGAATGCCGAGAACTGACTATTATGATGCGGCGAGAGCCGGTCAGCTGTTCGAGAGGTTCCAAATTGTTAGAGATTTTTTCTGCTTCTTGCGAAGAATCGGTTCCCCTAATTAGGCGTGCATAGAGCCCCTAGTCTAGTCTTCTGAATAACAGGGCTTCGCCAAATTTCTTAATTGTCAAACTCCTATGGCTAAGTGAGGGCGGTAAAGGCCACATAGTCTGATTGCCTTGTTCGTTGTGCTAAACACCTACTTTAAGGACCAGAATGTGGAGTAAAGAGTGTTTAGATTTATCCCGAACACCCCCGTACTATCTACGTGGGGGCAGAAGCCGACGACTGGTCAACCCTCAGAGTTAATAAACGGCCGCACATGAGGTAAATTTAAATCATAAGCATTATACTACATAAACACCATTGTTCCATATTACAGGGCAAGGTAATACACATGTTCTCATGGGAATATGATATCCTTCGAACATTGCTCCGCCATAAGGCGGGACCCCTCCAGGACACCTTCAAAATAGTGCTCGGGCCGAAGATGCTCCTTGCCCTCTGGTGGTCCCTCAGTCATCACCTTTTGGCATCCAGCTTTGCCCAATGCGTCTTGACGCGGGCAAAGGCCATACGCGCACCTTCATTATAGACCGACCGCTTCACGGCTTCATGCTGTGGACATGCACTCACAAGCCGCTGCACAAGCCCGAAGTAGCTGCTAGGTATAGGATTGGCAGGCCACATCCGGACTATTAGGTCCTTCATGGCTAGCTCTTCCAACCTATGCAACTCGACCAACTGCTTTAGCTGGTCGCTGAAGGGCACCGGATGTTCGGATCCTAGATATTGGGACCAGAATAGCTTCTCCGTAGACATCCCTTCTTCGGCTCTATAATGCTCGACAGCATTTGACACACTGTGTGGCAGATCTGTAAATGCCCCTGAAAAAGCCAAATTCAGGATAAGTACAAGGAACGTTTCTTCTACACACTTGCTATGCATGATGAAAGATTTACCTGTCGTAATCTTCTTGGCCGCCTGAATTTCCTGGAGGGCGTTTTGGGCTTCGGCTCGTGCATTCTACGTGCTCCGGCGGGCCTTTGGCAATTCAGACTCTTGCACCTTACAATCGCACTCCAAGGACTCAAATCTCTCTATCGCGCCCTGGAGCTGTTGCTGCGCTTCGCCAACCCGGGCCTCGTGCTCCTCGCGTGACGTGCGTTCCTTGGCTGCATTGTCCTCGGCCTCGACTAGCCTTCTTAAGGGCTGCCACCTCGGTCGTGGCCACTAATAAGGTTTATGACACTTTAGTCCGGCTGGACTACTCATTTTTTCAAAATGTACCCACAGGTTACTGCATACCTTAGCTGTCTTCCAGTTGCTTCTTCACCAGGCCGAGCTCCTCCTTGGCCCGCTCTAGTTTCTGCTTCAGTCCGGAAACTTCCGCAGCATGAGCAATGGCAGCCTACAGCGCTACCTACTTATTCACATAAACAACTCATGTTAGACTCCAGCGATATTCATTCTCGATCCTCTGTTTGGCTTTTCCTCCCGAACACCAAACAGAGCATCAAGGGCTACTGTCTATACGGTGTTGTTTTTCCTACAATCACATTACTTACCTCAAAGCCCGTTAGAAGGCTCGTGCAGGCTTCGGTCAGTCCGCTTTTGACAAACTGAACCTTCTCTATTACCGTGTCCATATGGACACGATGCTCATCCATGATAGAGGCGCCTCGTAGCGCCTCCAGCAGATTATCTGGTGCCTCTGGTTGGACAGAGGTCACCGGTGGAACAGGCACATTCCCTCCTTGGGGGGAATGCCGTTTGCTGGACCACGGAGCCATGTAGATCTCCAAAATGGTATCCAGCCGAGGCCCGAAGGGAACTCGGGCCCCGTCACCAGTCCCTGTGGGGACTTTTTCCCCCGTATGTCCGGCGGCCGAGGAGTTATCCTGGGACGTCACCCTGATGGTCTCCGGAATCTCCCCCAGCCTGGGAAAGTCTTTTTGGACACTACCTCGTCATCACCCTTGGGCGAGATGGAATGAGCAGGTGGCGGAGACATGCTAGCCATCTCCTTCGAGTCCAGCGAATCCTGTGTCGAGGATAGCGGGGAGCTATCGCGTGCCGTACTGCAATGACAAGGTTTAAGATGTATCAATATTACAAACCGAGAAGGCCAGATGTTTTTTATTCTGGTACTCACGAGGCGGCCCGAGGCTTGGTCCGACGAGGTCGCTCCGGACTGCTATCAACATCCCATGCAGAGTTATCCGCGAGGGAGCCTCTTCCCCTCTTGGGCGCCTCCACCTCCAAACTCATGGAGGCCTCCCTTTTCTCCCTTCCTCCCGTAGGAGGGGAGTCGCCTCCCTCCTCGTCGTCATCGTCGGCGGCCGAGGGGTCTGTCTCATCGTCATATGAGATCACCAAGGTGCTTCTTCGGCGAAGCCCACTCCTGGTCCCCTTGGTTGTGGTTTTGACCTTCTTCTCCGGTACGTCGTAAGGCGCCGGAAATAGCATATTCGTAAGAAATGGGGTCTCTTCGTCTTCAGGCAGCGGAGCCGGACTATTAATCCGTCCCGCTAGGTCAACCCAGGCCTGAAAAGGAAATTGATAAGAAGGCTTAGCATCCTTCCTCGAAGTGTGTCCTTAAAGACTATACCTTGATGGCTTACCGAATTGGTCTGACGCTTAAAGTTGAGCCCGCGATCTTTTGTCAAGGGTGGCGGTGTCTCGCTGCCCTTGAAGAGCACCTTCCAGATATCTTTGTGCGTCTTGCCGAAAAGCCTTAGCAGTGTCTGGTGCTTGGCCGAATCGAACTCCCATAGATAACAGGTCCGGCGCTGACACGGAAGGATCCGGCGTACAAGCATGACCTGGATCACATCAACGAGCTTGATCTTCCGGTTTATCATATTCTGGAGGCACGTTTGGAGCCCCGTGATCTCTTCCAAAGATCCCCAGGTCAGGCCCTTCTCTTGCCAGGAGGTAAGCCACATCGGGACTGCGGATCGGAATTTGGGAGCCGCCACCCAGTTGGCGTCGCGCGGCTCGGTGATATAGAACCACCCCGATTGCCATCCCTTCGCCATCTCTACAAAGGAGCCTTCGAGCCAGGTGATATTGGGCATCTTGCCCACCATGGCACCTTCGCACTTGGCCTGTTGGCCGCGCACCACCTTTGGCTTTACATTAAAAGTCTTCAGCCATAGGCCAAAGTGAGGTGGCATGCGGTGAAAGGCTTCGCACACAACTATGAATGCGGAGATATTGAGGATAAAGTTAGGGGCCAGATCGTGGAAGTCCAACCCATAGTAAAACATCAATCCACGGACGAATGGATTTAGAGGGAATCCCAGCCCACAAACAAAGTGGGTGAGAAACACAACCCTCTCATGGGGCTCGGGGGTAGGGATGATTTGCCCTTTTGCCGGGAGTGGGTGAGCAATCTCCTTGGCTAAATAGCCGGCCTCCCGGAGCTCCGTGACGTTCTTCTTCTCAATGGAGGAGGCCATCCACTTGCCTCCAGCTCCGGATCCGGACATAATTGGAGTGCCTTCTCGAAAGAGGAAAAGCTAAAGACTGGGCGCTAGAGCTCAAGGACAGACGGACTGAAGATGAAAAAGGGTGTGGGTAAAGGGGGAGTGTCCTTATCCCCTTATAAAGGCCGCAAATATCAAGCGCCTCCCCACTTGTCCTAAAAACTCGCCTATTCCCAAGGGCTGTCTAAACGGCACGGTTGGGTTACCCATGCCTGCATTGATGAGAATCCCGTGATAAGAGGACACGATCTCTGCTTTGACAAGACGTGCCAATGGCAACCGCGTCTTAAAACATGGAGCGACAGACGAAAGGCGGTTCGAAATTATGACCGAACAAACGTAATGTCATGTTGTAAAAAGCTGTCAGCGGATAGAACTCGTGTGAAAATATATATTCTCTCTGCGGTTGTGTATGGTATGTGACAGGTCCAGATACTATCGTCGCATCTGAAGACTATCTTGGTGTTCGAAGAAATGGGAACCTGCCTTGCAATTCCGGAGACAATATGCACGCCGGACTCCTTGTCATTGAAAGCCAGGTTTAGGGGCTACTAAGGGAGTCCTCGGCTAAGGGGTCCTCGGGCATCCGTCCTGTTATCCATGGGCCGGACTGATGGGCTGTGAAGACATGAAGGCCGAAGACTGCACCATGTCCGGATTGGACTCTACTTGGCGTGGAAGGCAAGCTTGGCGACCGAAGATTCCTTCTTATGTAACCGACTCCATGTAAACCCTGGATCCCCTCGGTGTCTATATAAATTGAAGGGGATAGTCCGGAAAGAAGGACCATAGTTACTCATTAACATATTCACATAGGCTAGACTTCCAGGGTTTAGCCATTACGATCTCGTGGTACATCAACTCTTGTAATACTCATATTCATCAAGGTCAATCAAGCAGGAAGTAGGGTATTACCTCCATAGAGAGGGCCCGAACCTGGGTAAACATCGTGTCCCCTGTCTCCTGTTACCATCGACCCTAGACGCATAGTTCCGGACCCCCTAATCGAGATCCGCCGGTTTTGAGACCGACACTCTCCACATAAGCAAAATTCTTCTCATTTGGAATAGTGGGAGTATCATAAGAAACTCGAATACTATAAATTGCTTCCACATTAAAAGAGTAATATTTAGAAAAAGGGTAATCGTAATCATGACAAGTTTTATAAATATAATCATCACTGCTTTTTATAGCATAAGTTTCATCAGAATAATCATCATAAGTAGCAACTTTGTTCTCATCATAATCAATTAAAACATCTTCCAAGATAGTGGAATCATTACTAAATAAAGTCATGACCTCTCCAAATCCACTTTCATAATAGTCACAATAAGATTCAACATCCTCCAAAATAGTGGGATCATTACTTCCTAAAGTTGACACTCTTCCAAACCCACTTTCATCAATATAATCATCATAAATAGGAGGCATGCTATCATCATAATAAATTTGCATATGAAAACATGGGAGGTTAAAAATATCATCTTCATAAAGCATAGCATCCCCAAGCTTGGGACAAACATTAATTGCAGCAAATAAATTCTCAAACATGTCATTCTCATCAAACATAGCATCCCCAAGCTTGGGCCTTTGCATATCATAAGCACAATCACTCTCATCATTAATAGTATGGATAACACCAATAGTATAACAATTATCATCATCACAATGAGTAATAGGAGCAACATCATTTGGGAGGGATACCTTTTTACCTTTGCTTCTTCGTATTTTCTTTTTCTTCTTCACATTATGTGTGGTTTAATCCTTTTTTGGAGCTCCTTATTAATGAGATTGGCTGAATAGAAGGCTCCTCCTCGTTACCTGATTCATCACAAGAAAGAATAGGAGGATATTGGGAAATCTCTTCCCTTTCATTAGTATTCTCTTCATCTTATATTTGTTTTCTTGTCTTTATGTAATTGGCAATATAAGGATTTTCAATGCAATTCACCGCAGAATACATATAAATTTCCTCTAGATCAAAATCAAGAACTTTATCAAGGACAAATTCTGGAAGATCCTTAGTTATATGTTTCATTTCTTCATAACCCATAAGCAAACTAAGTTCATTATGATGCGCAAGGGAAATCAAGTCATCACAATTTTTGTACACGATACAATCATGAAACAATTTGCATTGGAGATTTAAATGATCACGTTCATTGCAAAGTTCACAAGGATGGCAAAGAAATTTTAAATTTTCAGCACAAGCATCTAGCCTCTCTTCCAACCATTTAGTTTCTAAATACTTATAACTCTTGGAAAATCTATCTTCCCTATTTGGTGTGTGCTTGTAAGCTCTATGCACTCCACAAAAATTGACATGCTTATAAGAGACATTTTTATCATTACTAGTGCAATCATCATTTGCACTATGGATATTCGAAGAGTTCATACTAACAACATTGCAATCATGCTCATCATTCAAAGATTGTATGCCAAATATTTTATCGCATTCTTATTCTAACATTTTGCCACAATTATGGGAATCCTTATTTTCACGAAAGATATTAAAAAGATGAAGTATACGAGGCACCCTCAATTTCATTTTTGTTGTATATGAGGCAACCGTCTTCTTGTAGACGTTGTTGGGCCTACAAGTGCAGAGGTTTGTAGGACTGTAGCAAATTTCCCTCAAGTGGATGACCTAAGGTTTATCAATCCGTGGGAGGCGTAGGATGCACATGGTCTCTCTCTTGTATAGGTGCACTAGTTCGGTGAAGATATGGTTATACAAGTGCAATATGGATGGTAGATATAGGTTTTTGTAATCTGAAAATATAAAAACAGAAAGGTAACTAATGATAAAAGTGAGGGAAAACGGTATTGCAATGCGTTGAAACAAGGCCTAGGGTTCATACTTTCACTAGTGCAAGTTCTCTCAACAAGTATAACATAATTAGATCATATATCTATCCCTCAACATGCAACAAAGAGTCACTCCAAAGTCACTAATAGCAGAGAACAAACGAAGACATTATTGTAGGGTACGAAACCACCTCAAAGTTATTCTTTCCGATCAATCCATTGGGTTATTCCTATAAGTGTCACAAACAGCCCTAGAGTTCGTAGTAAAATAACACCTTAAGAAACAAATCAACAAAACCCCTAATGTCACCTAGATACTCCAATGTCACCTCAAGTATCCGCGGGTATGATTATACAATATGCATCACACAATCTCAGATTCATCTATTCAACCAACACAAAGAACTTCAAAGAGTGCCCCAAAGTTTCTACCGGAGAGTCAAGACAAAAACATGTGCCAACCCCTATGCATAGGTTCCCAAGGTCATGGAACCCGCAAGTTGATCACAAAAACATACATCAAGTGAATCAATAGAATACCCCATTGTGACCACGGGTAACCCCCACAAGACATACATCAAGTGTTCTCAAATCCTTGAAGACTCCATCCATAAGATAACTTCAAAGGGAAAACTCAATCCATTACAAGAAGGTAGCGGGGGAGAAACATCTTAAGATCCAACTATAGTAGCAAAGCTCGCGGTACATCAAGATCGTGCCAAATCAAGAACACGAGAGAGAGAGAGAGAGATCAAACACATAACTACTGGTACATACCCTCAGCATCGAGGGTGAACTATTCCCTCCTCGTCAAGGAGAGCGTCAGGATGATGAATATGGCCACCGGTGATGATTCCCCCCTCCGGCAGGGTGCCGAAACAGGGTCTCAATTGGTTTTTTGTGGCTACAGAGTCTTGCGGCGGTGGAACTCCTGATCTAGGTTATTTTCTCAAGGTTTGGGGATTTATAGGAGAGGTTGGCGTCGAGAACAAGTCAGGGTGGTCTCTGAGTCATGCACGAGGCAGGAGGCGCGCCCAGGGGGTAGGGCGCGCCCTCCACCCTCATGGATAGCTCGTGACTCTTCTGGCCCAACTATTTTACTCTGGGGCTTCTTTTGGTCCATAAAAAATCATCAAAAATTGGCACGTCAATTAGGCTCTGTTTGGTATTCCTTTTCTGTAAAACTCGAAAACAAGGAAAAAACAGAAACTAGCACTGGGCTCTAGGTTAATAGGTTAGCCTAAAAAATCAAATAAAATCTCTCCCTAATAATAAAGCACGAATTGACTTTGTCGGGTTCACCGTCACAATACGCTTCTTCCCGTGAATTTACGCTTTCAGTTATTTTTTCAACACGTCCATATTTTTTCAGTATAAACGATGTGGTACTAATTCGCCGACGTCTAGTCATCTAGCAATAAGGCGGCCCATCTGGCCGCATCAGCCCATCCAATCAATTGGATCTCCGCATATCCTCCATCAGCATGACAAGCAGGGACCCAGCAATCAGAATCTGGGGGCCTGTCTAGCGCACGAAAAATAGTCCCTGGTGGAAATAGGCACTGGAGCGAGCGATCGAACTCCTGCCATGGCGTTCAGTCCCAAGGGCACATGCAACAAAGCCATGCCTGATGCTTGTTTAATGGAAAGGCAAGTTGTTTTTTATACAAAAAATAGTCCCACCTCGGCTCTTGAAAGCCCATTCAACCAACTTATATACACCTATAATTTGAAATTAATAAGCTGCCTAAAGAATTAAAGTAGAGGCTCAGAGTGGGTAAGGGGAAATAAGGAATAAATTCCGCTATTATTAGCCAGCAAGGAAAGGAAAGGGAAATTAAAAGAAGGAAAGGAATGGAATTTTAGGCTACATGTCCCGATGGAAAGAAAAGGAGAAACTAAAGTAAGGAAAGAAATTATATCAAGAAAAGAGTGTCCTACTTCACGTAAAATGCATGATGGCTATCAACATGGCCGATATTTTCGTCCATTGTCCAATATTTTTTGAATTGTATATGTATGTGCAATCCTATGTGAACTTCAAGTCGTACATTCTCGACGGTCACCTTCGGTCTAGGAACAGGGTGATAAGGGCGTCGACATTTAGGCTGGTTGGTTGGCGGCATGCATCAGTCGATGGCCTTTGACTTTTGGCTCTAGATCGAGGCATTCAGAGCGCGAGGATCGTCCTAGGCACGACGCCATCAAGTACGGCTAAAGGCACTAGGTGCGCTCACAGGTACAGTGACGCCTTAAGTATATGACCCTTGGCGTCGACGCGCTAGCCGCTACGACGCCAATCCCCTACAAGCGACGGAGAAAACAAAGCAGCGTCAGTAGTGGTTACTCTGCTAATGAAGTACACAAGAAAGACAGGGGTAGATAGCACCCCATCATTTAGTATTCTGCAATTTGGGCTTCAAATTTATTTTATTTATGTATAAGTTTCTACTTTTTCTGTTTGTTCATCGAAAACTTCACGAAGGACTCCGGCTCTCCGACCACTTGACTGATAGAGGCGAGGGTGTCCCGATCTTTCGATGAGATGATAACTATCGATTTGGTGGAGACGACTTTGACGATCCGACTACAAACGTGCACGACGTTGCGCCTTAGCAATCGCTAAACCAATCTCCTGAGGTTACTGATGATGCCGGAAGCACGGTCAGCCTGACCACGAAGGTCTATTCCTGCAAGCAATCGAAGAACGAGCAAGAATATGATAAAGCAATCTGAATATTGCAAATATATATGAGGTATTGATAATGGTGGGGATCCGTAAGCGGTCTCGGTCTGGTCGTTGGACACAAACGAAGTACACGAAGTTGCAATGGCTAACTTTTAACTAAACAAATCCCAAGGAAAAGCTACTAGATGGATCTACTTATATAGGAGCAAGGGGTGGCGGCCAAGGAGGTGGGAGGACGTCCCAAGGCAGCCTAAAACTAAATCTAGGTCGTACAAGGCCAATGGGCCCAAGTGGAGGTGATGTAACACCTTTGGACTTGTAGTTTGACTCGGATTCTGCTGCAGCATCAGATTGTTTCGTCCACAACTCAACGCTCCGGACGAATTTGAAGGTGATTCCAATTGGGTTGGAAAGTGCACGAAATCTAGTTTCCAACAAAAAATAATCATCCAATTCGGAGTCCATATGAGAAACTTGTGTGCGTTTTGAGTCAGGTGTGTCTGTGCAGTCCGAATCTGAATCCAGAACGTGAGAGACTTGGACTCTATCTTCTCTTGGGCCAAAAGTGACGTGAGAGAACTTTTTGGACAGCAAATAAACATCTCTTTCTTCCTTATCATCATATGTGGATTGTACAAATGTCCCATACACCTGCAATTAGACAAAACACAAAAGTGTGTGAAGTATTTTTGTTCTGGATAACATAAATAGATTATTAAATAGTTTGCACTAGAAATCACCTGACAAATATGCATATATGCAATATTTTTGGTCATATCCAAGGTAGTCATGTCCTCATCATCCTCCCCTTCTTGAAAATAAAGCCGTCCTCGGCGTTGCTTAATCTGAAATGTGGCTAACAAAAGAGACAAGGTGTACATGTTGTATATGTATATGTCATCCATTTTTACTTCCCTTGATTTTTGCATATATGACACATGAATAGATGAGTAACTTGCATAGTTCATAAAATCTAAAGCCAAAAAATTAGCACAAGAAGTAGAAGGCATGAAAATATTGCAACTCAGTTTGCACATATAAGTGAAGCTCTTATTCATTTCAAAAGATTGACAATGTTCATCATTAAACCATCCCAACATTGGTTAATAAACCTTACTTGCATCAAATTTACATGCTACAACATGCTTAAATAAGCAAAGATGCAATAAGTCATTCAACACAGAATCATCACCAAGATTAGAGGTCATATCAAAATGATTAAACATTGGTTCTTTTGCATCAATAGTTAATTCAATGGGTGCACTCAAAATTGTTGGTATTTCAGTTGTTTGATCACATGGCAAAGTCAAATTATCAACGTAGTCCTCTAAAATAGGTGGTGTGATCAAAGTAGTGGGTAGCTCATCAGATGGTGCATTCAAATTGACAAGGCATTCATCATTCTCATGTAGAGATGGAAGATCAGTACCTTTGTCATTACCTCTTATGATCAACTCAGATGATGTAGCCACTCTCGGGGGCGATGTGTCACATGGTGGAGGTGATGTAGTCCTGACAACAACGGATGTGGTTGTCATAGTATGCCTATAGTTGAAGGAACAATCATATCAACTCTTGGAATGTGCACCGTGCGCTTGTTCTCCTCGTGGCCAACACGTCGTTTTATTTCCTGTTCAGCTTTGCAAGCAAGATGAAACAAATGGTCCATAGGATAACACTCTTCATGAATTAGTATCTCTTGAATATCACGGTTTAATCCTCCCCAAAATCTATCCATAAAATCATCTTCACTTTCTTCTAAAGAGGAATGCAACAAGGTATTTTGTAAATCATCATAATATTTTGTTACAGTTTCACTACCTTGTTTTAAGTGTTGCAACTTCTTAATCATGTCACGAGTATAATAAGCAGGGACGAAAGTATGTCGCATGGCAAGTTTCAAATCATCCCAAGTAGTAGGTATATAATCAGGGTGTAACCGACAATATTCACTCCACCAAACCAAAGCATAACCAGTGAAAGAACCAACCGCAACCTTAACCTTTTTATTTTCATTGAAATTATGGGAAGCAAATATATTTTTTATGTCGAACTCCCATTCAATATATAAAGCAGGTTTAAAACGGCCATTAAATGGTGGTATAGATACATTAACCTGATCATGTGCATTTGGATGTTTGTGCACCTCTCGTGACGGTTGTGGTATTTGCAAAGGTGGTGGCACGTCTCCCGCGATCGACAAAGCCCATGAATTGACTCTGGATCCTGTCATGATTAGTAGAACAAGAAACAAAACCCAAAAATAATGTTCCTATAACTACTAGGATGTGGTGGTAAAACGCTCACAATAAAGCAAATATCAATGTCTTACAAGTTCTTACCATGCAGCAGGCGGTGATCGGCAACCAGCGGTGTCAAGTAACTCCGAATATTGAGTAAAGCGATTGCCAGGGGAGCGTACGTATACACGGTGTAGAAATATGTGGAGCTGGGTTGGCTATATATGGTAGCAAAAGATTAGCAATAATCGATTCAAAGATGCAATGTTGAATAAACGCTCAACGACGGTACTGTGCTGGTCCTAGGCTAGACCAAACTAGAGACGCGAGCCTAGAACACTAATGAGGTCACGTCGTAGCACAACTAGCATCAATAAAGGAAATGAAGTAGCTCTGGACAGCAAGATATAAGTGAAGATCACAATAGCAGTAGACCTATTTAGAAGCTGATGTTGAGGTGCCAAATACTGAACTAGCTTCTGCAACTATTTAGATGCGGCTCGTCGCTAGCTTTCATTTGAGTACTCGCGGAGCCAAAACAGACTTCATATGAGGAAGTTATGCCTGTTTCACTGAACAGTGCACAAAACAGATTCCAATCCGAATTCAACTACGAGATTGAGTCTAGATAGATCCGAATTTTGTTTTTTTTTCTCCTCTCTTTTTTTCTCACACTTTTTTTCTTTTCCTTTTTTTTCTCTGACTTTTTTTTACTTTTTTTTTCTCTCGTTTTTTTCTCTATCTTTTTTTTTCTCTCTCCCTCTTTCCAAAACAAACTAGATAAGATATAGATTGGATCAAGCGAAGATTGGAACGATCTCAACTATGATTATGACAATGAACGGTGGGTAGCATGTGGAGGAAATTGATGGATGGGTGGTGGACAGCGGAAGGGATAATGATGCAGCGGCGACGTGACTAATGTGAACAGAACTCGAAACTCTAAACAACCTAGACACTATGACCAGCAACTCGACACGACGATGCAACCGATAATTCAACTATGCAAGCAATAAAAAGAAAATTGCAAAGGCTCAGACTGGCTTGGACAAAGGATGAATAGATCTAACTCTTTTTTGTGGATTTTTCTTGGACAATAGGTAAGAAAATAAATCTAATCTAGGAAAACTGGAAATTCTCACCGGGCAACCTGAAAACTGATACCACTTGATAGAGGCGAGGGTGTCCCGATCTTTCGATGAGATGATAACTATCGATTTTGTGGAGACGACTTTGACGATCCGACTACAAACGTGCACGACGTTGCGCCTTAGCAATCGCTAAACCAATCTCCTGAGGTTACTGATGATGCCGGAAGCACGGTCAGCCTGACCACGAAGGTCTATTCCTGCAAGCAATCGAAGAACGAGCAAGAATATGATAAAGCAATCTGAATATTGCAAATATATATGAGGTATTGATAATGGTGGGGATCCGTAAGCGGTCTTGGTCTGGTCGTTGGACACAAACGAAGTACACGAAGTTGCAATGGCTAACTTTTAACTAAACAAATCCCAAGGAAAAGCTACTAGATGGATCTACTTATATAGGAGCAAGGGGTGGCGGCCAAGGAGGTGGGAGGACGTCCCAAGGCAGCCTAAAACTAAATCTAGGTCGTACAAGGCCAATGGGCCCAAGTGGAGGTGATGTAACACCTTTGGACTTGTAGTTTGACTCGGATTCTGCTGCAGCATCAGATTGTTTCGTCCACAACTCAACGCTCCGGACGAATTTGAAGGTGATTCCAATTGGCTTGGAAAGTGCACGAAATCTAGTTTCCAACAAAAAAAGAATCACCCAATTCGGAGTCCGTATGAAAAACTTGTGTGCGTTTTGAGTCAGGTGTGTCTGTGCAGTCCGAATCTGAATCCAGAACGTGAGAGACTTGGACTCTATCTTCTCTTGGGCCAAAAGTGACGTGAGAGAACTTTTTGGACAGCAAATAAACATCTCTTTCTTCCTTATCATCATATGTGGATTGTACAAATGTCCCATACACCTGCAATTAGACAAAACACAAAAGTATGTGAAGTATTTTTGTTCTGGATAACATAAATAGATTATTGAATAGTTTGCACTAGAAATCACCTGACAAATATGCATATATGCAATATTTTTGGTCATATCCAAGGTAGTCATGTCCTCATCATTGACTATGCCACACACTCGTGGGATGAACCACGACAGTGTCTCCAACATAAGACTTACATGATTTTTTCCTCCTTTGCAACGCACGAGCATATTTGCTAGACGTTTAAAACTCTATGACATTTCTGACATTAAACCCACGATACATATCAAATGTTTTTTTAAATACTCATATCTTCTAAACCGTAACTCCAAATTTAACATGTTATATATGAAATTTGATTAGAAAAATATATAGAGTCTGAATATGATGTTATATTACCTGTTAACCATTTAAAAAAACTATCTAGGGTGCAATCTGGATCAACAGTACATATCAAATGTTTTTAAAAATACTCATATCTTTTAAATCGTAACTCTAAATTTAACATGTTGTATATGGAATTTGATTATAGAAATATATAGAATATGATCGTTTACCACCTTCTTAAGTGTAGAATTGTTGTCCACCTAGTGATCCTTCGTCATCCGTTCCTTTCCACCCCTCTTGATGTGTATCTCGTGTCTCAACCCGAGAGATGGTTCTATGTCTCATTCCCTGAGTTGCTCGATCTTCGAGAAGATCAATCCTTCTAGAGATCCTTCTCTCTCGTTGTCATGTTGGTAGGAGTTCCTGGAGCCAGACATCGAGACAATGATGGTGGTCGAATCAACGTTCATTTGAAGTGCAACCTGGATCGTGAAGATTATACTAGTTTGCGTTTCCCCATCGTCTTACCCTACACTTGAATCTCGGGTCGAGATTCTTGTTTAGTGGGGGTGAGTTGTCACATCCCTAGTTCTGTCCTGACCTATGCTTGCTTCCATCTGTGCATCATGTTTAAATTTTTGAAACTTGAACTGAGGAATTTTGTAAGCCTCAAAATTTAAATAAAAGAAGGCCAAAAACCCTAAAATCTCATTCATTGTTCCAAAATGCTCTTCTTAGATGTTTAATATTTTTGGCAAGGGTTTTGATCCAAACCAAAAATAATGAACATTTTAAAAGGATTTATTTTTGGGACTTTGAATTTAAATCATTAGCTATTTGAATTTGAATTATATTCATATAACTAGAATATAATTTCAAATACCCCTGAAATATTTTATGAGCTTTTGGAAAAGTCCATCTAGCAAAATAAAAATATTCAGAGGAGCTTTTGGCATTGTTTGAATTATTTTAAATTCAAAACAGTGACAAAAGATTAAATAAAATAAAACAGAACAGAAATATAAAACATAGCAGAACTTACCTGACGCTTACCTGAGGCCCACTCACCTGGTGGCCCAGCAAACTCAGCCCAGCCCACCAGGGGCGCCTTGGTCTTCTTCCACCTCTGCCAGTAGGCAGAGGCATGTCGACGCGCCCGCGCCCGAGCACCACCTCCTGCTGCCCCCTCATCGCCCTGGACTCCCTCCGCGACGCCACGCACTCCCCCTCGACCGCCCCTCTCTCTCTGGACCCCCTCCTCCTCCTCTGCTCTCGCTCCCTCTCGTCACCGAACGCACCTGAGAGCGCCGCTCGCCGTAGCCATGACCACCGGCCACCCCTCGTCCCGTGGCCGTGCCCAGCAGCTCTGCAATCGAGCACCACATCCCCAAGCCGAAGGAAACGAGCCGGAGGGCTTTGCTTCGTCGCCAACGTCCTCGTCTTCACCGCTGGCGCCCGGAGATCATCTCCGTCGATTCATCGGTTTCCGTCCGTCCCCGAGGCCGCTGACCTTCTCTACCGAATCCTTGTGAGCTCCTACACTTTTCCCCGTGCTCACCCCCTCTGTTTCCGCCCTCTAACCGCAGCCCGCCATGGCCGAGCACCCGCTGCCGCCGCCGCGAAGCTCGCCGTCGCTAGCCGTCCCGCCTGACCAACCCAAGCATGGAGTCGTGCTCCGGGCTTCTCCAGGAACCCGTAGCGCGCCTCAGGTCGCCCAACCGTGCACCGTGGTCCTCGCACCCGTGCAAGCCGCAACTGCGCCGCCGCGGAACTCGACGCCGTCGACGTTCCCGGCCACCCTAGCATCGCCTGAGGCCACCAATCGACGCGCCTCCTTGCTCCGGTTCCAACGCGCCCAGCCGCGCGAGCTCCCGTCGCCGGAGTTGGCCGGACGGGCAACGCCGCCGTGTCCTAGTTACGCCGGCGATTAGTCGCCCGTGATAGCAGCTGTTAGGAGTTAATCACCCCACTAACTAAGCCCTATGCCACTGACAGTCGGGCCCCACCGGCTTAGTTAAACCACTAACCAACTTAGTTAGATTTAACTTAATCCCGATGGACCCACGCGTCAGATTGACCCTGCTGACGTGGCCGTTGACCAGGCCCACCTGTCAGCGACACTAACCAGTCCCAGTCACTGACCTGTGGACCCCACTGGTCAGGTTTGACCTGGACCCGCCTAGTTGACCTGCTGAGGTCAGCATGAGGTCATGCTGACGCAATAATTCCTTTCTGGAATTAAAATAAATTAGGAAATGATTTATAAATTCCAGGAAATTGTATAAACTTCTAAAATTCATAGAAAATCAACCGTAACTCCAAATGAAATAATTTATATATGAAAAATTCAAGGAATCCAACTGTACCATTTTCATGCATGTTTGAACAATGTTTGTCCTCTGTTTTGGACAAAACAAATAAAGGGCATTTAAATAATCATATATGGAGTTGGAATTTGAATCATGTATTCAAACCAACTTCATTTAAATCATAGCTAGGTGCATTAGCCCAAACCACAGCATATTGCCATGTCACATTCATGCATCATATTGTGCATTGCATTGATTGTGTTTTTCCTCAGTTGCCGGTGATTGCCCCCCCTCGGTAGACGTTGTACCGATGATGTGATCGTTGACACTGATGAAGACTCAATGTTATCTTCAGAAGTGCCAGGCAAGCAAAACCCCCTTGTTCATTCCGATACAATCCTACTCTCTTGCCCTGCTCTCTTTTAATGCATTAGGACAACACCGATTCATCTGTTACTTGCTGCGGTAGCTGAACCCCTTTATCCTTTGCATGACCTATCATTGCCACAGTAAATAGATGAAACCCACTAGCATGAGTAGGAGTTGTTTGAGCCCTGATGTGCCTACTCATTCGTGCTTGCTTGTCATGCCTGCTACTGCTTAGAGTTGAGTCGGGTCTGATTCATCGGGGATGAATCAGAGGCGTGTGAACATGTCCTACTGTGTGTGAGCTAAGTGTGTGAACACGATTTGGTAAAGGTAGCGGTGAGAGGCCATGTAGGAGTACATGGTGGGTTGTCTCATTGCAGCCGTCCTCAGGAACTGAGTTCTGTGTTTGTGATCCATGACCAGCTACTACCACACATTGGAATGCTTAAGTGCCCCTCTCGACTTATTAATCAACTTGATCTCTGTCCAGGAGTTGCAACTAGTTTCTGGTGTTTGTAGGTAGTGTTAGTAGTCTACCAAGTGGCACCCGGTACAGGTGGGCTTGGGACAGACTAGGCACAGTGGCACGGTGTACCAAGTGGCACCCGGATGGTGGGCTTGGGAACCCTGCTCACATCGTTTGGGGCCGTGAGCGACACCCCGGCCGGATCTCCTTGCAGATGGAACCCGAATAAGCGATAAACCTGGACTAGAGACTTGTTCGGTTAGTCAGGTCGTGGCCGACTCCCTCGCCCGGCTGCCGCTTGAAGGTTGCCGAGGTACATGACGTGTACAGGGCAGTAAGTGGCGAGAGCGTGTGTGAAGAAGTACACCCCTGCAGGGTTAACATCATCTATTCGAATAGCCGGATTCCTCGGATATGGAAACTTGGACCCCTTGTACAGTTCATAGACAAGTGAAAGTGGATACTCTAAAATACGCAAGATAAGCGTGAGTGCTATGGATGGCGTTCTCGTAGGGAGACGGGAGCGGATCCATAGTGGTGTATTGATATGGTGAATATGTGGACTCGTGTGCGCCACCTCAAAAGAGTTACTTGCAGTCGTAGTTCAGGTTAGCCACCGAGTCAAAGCTGGCTTGCTGCAGTTAAACTCCACCATCCCCTTGTTGATAATGATGCATATGTAGTTAGATCTGATGTAAGTCTTGCTGGGTACATTTGTACTCGCGTTGCTTAATTTATGTTTTTGCAGAGAGACTTCAGTCTCACTAGTAGTTCCACGTGGACTTCGACGTTTAGCTTGTTACCTTAGCTACGATCTTGTGCCCTCGGCAGGATCTGGTAGATAGTCAGGCTTCTCAGCCTTTTTCATTTATAGTTGTCTGTACTCAGACATATTAAGCTTCCGCTTGTGCTTTGACTTGTATGCTCTGATTGTTGGGTCATGAGACCCATGTTTGTAATATCTCGCTCCTCGGAGCCTATTGAATAAACTACTTGAGTCGTAGAGTCATTTTGTGATGCCATGTTGTATTGCACATATCGAGCATATTGTGTGTATGTTATTGAAATGCTTGGTATGTGTGGGATCTGACTATCTAGTTGTTTATCTTTAGTAGCCTCTCTTACCGGGAAATGTCTCCTAGTGTTTCCACCGAGCCATGGTAGCTTGCTACTGCTCCGGAACACTTAGGCTGGCCGGCATGTGTCCTTCTTCGTTCCTGTGTCTGTCCCTTCGGGGAAATGTCACGCGATGAATACCGGAGTCCTGTTAGCCCGCTACAGCCCGGTTCACCTGAGTCCTGCTAGCCCAGTGCTACAGCCTGGATTCACTCGCGGATGACCGACACGTTCGATGCTGGGTCATGGATGCCTGTCCCTGTAAGTTTGTGCCACTTTGGGTTTACGACTAGCCATGTCAGCCCGGGCTCCTTATCATATGGATGCTAGCGACACTGTCATATACGTGTGCCAAAAGGCGCAAACGGTCCCGGGTAAAGGTAAGGCGACACTCGTGGGAATACCGTGCGTGAGGCCGCAAAGTGATATGAGGTGTTACATGCTAGATCGATGTGGCATTGAGTCGGGGTCCTGACAGCGTTGGTATCAGAGCTTGACTGCCTGTAGGATTACCAAGCCAAACTGGTCGAAGTTGAGTCTAGAAATTCTTTAGTTATATAAGGGAATTGATTGTGGGATGGAACGTAAGGCTCTTTTTACTCCTTATACCTTATGCCCTTCTGATCTGAGTCATCTTATCTTTCCTACGGGGTTAAGGAACTAGGTCTTCTCATCTATCTATCAGGATGACGTGTTACTAATCGGTAGACTTATAAGATTGTTGGATTTAAGTCTCAGCTCAGTTCCTATTATTTCCGTATGTTAATTGTTGATCTCGAAACCTTGATATTGTGCTTCTGAGTGGTTATGCCACCATTTTTGTGAATGTCTCAAATCTTTTCTGAGCATTTACAGCCGTTATGCTGTCCGAGTCATCCCAGGTTTCTAAATAGTCTGATGCATTTGCAAAATCCTTTCCCTCTGGTTTCGATGTTCCTTTATGCCAGCTCAATCACACTAATTGTTGAGTTGAGGTATTCTATTGCCTTGACATTTATGTTGGAGTTATTATTATGACCCTAGGTGTCTCAGGGGATCATCTAGTGGTCTAGCCATGATTTGTGTCCTAGTGCGATGATTCTGGCCTTTATTCTCGAAAGCATTCCGTGATGCTAGTTAGTAGTAGGTATTCTATTTCTGGGTTTTGAACCCAAGATTCATCCTACTTACTTCATGTTGATAGTAATTGCTAGCTCCCTTAGGAAATTAGTAACTTTTGCATTAGTCCTCGAGGTCCATGGTATTTTCCTTCTTCCAAATACTATGAACCACTTATGGCAGTAGTTTGTTGGATCAAAAGATCATAACAGGAGTGCTCTCGATGGGTTCTCTATTCTATATTGTGACTCTGCCAGCTCAACCTTTCTGGATGGGTTATCCGGAAGAATTATGCTGAACTTTGTTCGGCATACTAATCCATGTATCCACAACTCAGAAAATTGTATGTTCCATTGAGTTATCCCTCTTTAGTTGTATTCCAGTCTTCATCTATCCGTTGATAGTCAAGAGTAATTGTGCATTCATGTGATCGATGCTTATTATTCTTGTGGTCCGTCGAGCCATTCTATTCTGGAATGACTAGGAGAAACAAACTCCAGTACCTCATCCATATCCAGGATCGGGTCAAAGAAGTTGTGCTCCACAGATCAAATTGTTAATCCAGCTTTTGTTCTGCCCTACCTTGGAGTATTACCATCTTTATATCGGGATTGTTATAGGAATTGCACACCATCCTATGAACTCTTGGTACAGTGATACTTCTTGCCATCATTGCTCATTCCTCGGTTCCTATGTTATTGTAACCGGAATGCCGACAAGTGAATCGTGGTGTGTGAAATCAATACTCCTAGCAACCTTGTTGCTTGGTAGTTAAAGGACAATAATCTCATTCTTAGCGTGTTGGTTCTTGAGTCATCATTCTAAGATTGATCGTGCTACCTAGTCCTTATTTCTGGTGCACCCTATGATCAATGAGTTAGGATTGTGTCAATACCTTGCTCTGTTGATCATATCATCTTGCCCTAAAAAGCAAGATTGTTCTCGAGCTTAGAGACATATCGGTGGTTCGTGATTTTCCGTATATCTTCTCGGAAGTATTACCAGGTTGTCACCTGACCGCTATGTTGAGTTCGTGATCAAGATGGTTTATTGTAAACCACCCTTTCTCCAAGAATCCGTGTTGGATACCCCTGAGCTAGTTGGTTAAGCTAAACGACAACTTGGAGAGTTGGAAGATAAAAGCTTACCTAACTTAGCTCGTTTCAAAGGGATATCTTGGTGTTGGTGTGTTTTCAAGAAAGATGATATCTTCATTGGTTGATCCTCGTGGTCAATTGCTGGATCTATTATCTTACCCAAACCTTTGATTGAGTATGGGCTATCGTCAAATCAAATCAGAACCAACGATATTCGTAATGTTGTCTTACTCGTGGTTTTTCCTCGAGCATACACCATTATATTCTTTGGTCTGACCAATGGTATCACCGTGTTCACTTAACTATGGAATTCCTTTTAAAAGGGAACCCGGATGAATTGTTGTTGAGCCCATTGACAACATCCTTATCTCCTCCATGATTATGTTGAACATTAAGTTAGTGTTGGAAACTTTTGAAAGCATTTGTTCATGCTAGCTCATGAAGCATATGTTCGGATGTAAGAAGTGACTTCCTCTAGTTCATGTGCATTGGATGCAAGTTGCCGCCGTGGACTCGAGAAAGTCAATGTTGTTTCCTTTGGAATCATCCAAAATCAGTCATGCATACGTGCAAAGTATTCTGTGGTTCGGAGACTTGCAACCTCCATTCCATATGTATACCCTAGCACACCAAGCCACTGATTGAGTTGTTCAAAGATAAAGGAGTCTGTCCAAGGTGAACTCTTTGGACTTCCACGCGTGGAGACTTCGATGTCATTAATGATGGTTCCCCACCTGAACTCGGTTGTGTTTTGTTGTAAGACTACCATGTGATAATGTTTGTCTGGGACAACTTGTTCACATGTGTGTAGCAGAACCAGCTCATGCCTTGGAGCTTACTATCATAGTTCATTCCCCGCGAATCTCGCAACGTCATCTCGTCGATTTGTGTTGCAAACTTTCGTTTTTCTTCCTAGACTCGATGAGTCTGGAATATCCTGACACCACCCAGATCTGAATCTCAGGCAGATATGATGGTTGGAACATTTCCCAAGAACTATAATACTGGTTCCTCGATAACCGGTAAAGTGGATGTCATGGCCAACACACCCAGCCGGAAGACCTACTATTGTAGTATCTTGATTGAAGAAGTTGGCCACCTCCCCATAAGGATTTCGTAGGATCTACTTCCTAGTTGTTCCTTATGGATTTTTGTGCTCCCGAAGTCCGACCTTTTTACTTGATGGTCTGGTTACCAAACCATTTCAATAAATGGATTACGCTAGCACATCAAGGAGAACATTAGAAGCGGAGTGCTAAATGTCTCTCGGTCGATCATCCGGATTTCGATCTTTTGGCCTCGCTAAGGTGAAATCCGAGGAGGCTATCCTCCTTTGTATCTGCATCATCCATCGCTGTTCATCATGGTAGTACGTTGTGTTGCCATGATCCTTGACACGGATGTTGGTAAAACCTTGATGAATATGGAAATTCTCAAGTTCTTGAGAGCACGCTCAAGCGCTAGGTGATATCACCGGCACTAACTGGGGTTGCTCTCAGTTCCCTCGGCAATGCTATGACCTTTTCAAACAGTGAATTCACTCTCTATTGTTGGGTTCTTCCCTAGTTACCAGAATCATTCCCAGCATTTGCATTTTGTTCCCAGCTTGCACCGCCAATGTGCCATTCCACCATGGGTCTCTTCCATTTCCGGTGATAAGCAAATTCATCCATTACGTTGTCTTCAACAAGGTAATCCACATCATCCATTCTGGTCCGGGTATGCCATTCTACCGACCCCCGCCAATCGATTGTTGTGATTTGCCTTAGGCTGATATAGAGAGTCTCAATGATCTCTATATCAAAGGTAATTCTTTTTGCCACTTAAGGGGATATTTCTACGAGTCACCATCCCTAAGGTGCCTCGTTGTGGTATCGTGGAAACTCAACTCCTCGCTACATTGATAATCGTTTACCACCTTCTTAAGTGTGGAATTGTTGTCCACCTAGTGAACCTTCGTCATCCGTTCCTTTCCACCCCTCTTGATGTGTATCTCGTGTCTCAACCCGAGAGATGGTTCTATGTCTCATTCCCTGAGTTGCTCGATCTTCGAGAAGATCAATCCTTCTAGAGATCCTTCTCTCTCGTTGTCATGTTGGTAGGAGTTCCTGGAGCAAGACATCGAGACAATGATGGTGGTCGAATCAACGTTCATTTGAAGTGCAACCTGGATCGTGAAGATTATACTAGTTTGCGTTTCCCCATCGTCTTACCCTACACTTGAATCTCGGGTCGAGATTCTTGTTTAGTGGGGGTGAGTTGTCACATCCCTAGTTCTGGCCTGACCTATGCTTGCTTCCATCTGTGCATCATGTTTAAATTTTTGAAACTTGAACTGAGGAATTTTGGAAGCCTCAAAATTTAAATAAAAGAAGGCCAAAAACCCTAAAATCTCATTCATTGTTCCAAAATGCTCTTCTTAGATGTTTAATATTTTTGGCAAGGGTTTTGATCCAAACCAAAAATAATGAACATTTTAAAAGGATTTATTTTTGGGACTTTGAATTTAAATCATTAGCTATTTGAATTTGAATTATATTCATATAACTAGAATATAATTTCAAATACCCCTGAAATATTTTATGAGCTTTTGGAAAAGTCCATCTAGCAAAATAAAAATATTCAGAGGAGCTTTTGGCATTGTTGGAATTATTTTAAATTCAAAACAGTGACAAAAGATTAAATAAAATAAAACAGAACAGAAATATAAAACAGAGCAGAACTTACCTGACGCTTACCTGAGGCCCACTCACCTGGTGGCCCAGCAGACTCAGCCCAGCCCACCAGGGGCGCCTTGGTCTTCTTCCACCTCTGCTAGTAGGCAGAGGCGTGTCGACGCGCCCGCGCCCGAGCACCACCTCCTGCTTCCACCTCCTGCTGCCCCCTCATCGCCCTGGACTCCCTCCGCGACGCCACGCACTCCCCCTCGACCGCCCCTCTCTCTCTGGACCCCCTCCTCCTCCTCTGCTCTCCCTCCCTCTCGTCACCGAACGCACCTGAGAGCGCCGCTCGCCGTAGCCATGACCACCGGCCACCCCTCGTCCCGTGGCCGTGCCCAGCAGCTCCGCAATCGAGCACCACATCCCCAAGCCGAAGGAAACGAGCCGGAGGGCTTTGCTTCGTCGCCAACGTCCTCGTCTTCACCGCTGGCGCCCGGAGATCGTCTCCGTCGATTCGTCGGTTTCCGTCCGTCCCCGAGGCCGCTGACCTTCTCTACCGAATCCTTGTGAGCTCCTACACTTTTCCCCGTGCTCACCCCCTCTGTTTCCGCCCTCTAACCGCAGCCCGCCATGGCCGAGCACCCGCTGCCGCCGCCGCGAAGCTCGCCGTCGCTAGCCGTCCCGCCCGACCAACACAAGCATGGAGTCGTGCTCCAGGCTTCTCCAGGAACCCGTAGCCCGCCTCAGGTCGCCCAACCGTGCACCGTGGTCCTCGCACTCGTGCAAGCCGCAACTGCGCCGCCGTGGAACTCGACGCCGTCGACGTTCCCGGCCACCCTAGCATCGCCTGAGGCCACCAATCGACGCGCCTCCTTGCTCCGGTTCCAACGCGCCCAGCCGCGCGAGCTCCCGTCGCCGGAGTTGGCCGGACGGGCAACACCGCTGCGTCCTGGTTACGCCGGCGATTAGCCGCCGGTGATAGCAGCTGTTAGGAGTTAATCACCCCACTAACTAAGCCCTATGCCACTAACAGTCAGGCCCCACCGGCTTAGTTAAACCACTAACCAACTTAGTTAGATTTAACTTAATCCCGATGGACCCACGCGTCAGATTGACCCTGCTGACATGGCCGTTGACCAGGCCCACCTGTCAGCGACACTAAACAGTCCCAGTCACTGACCAGTGGACCCCACTGGTCAGGTTTGACCTGGACCCGCCTAGTTGACCTGCTGAGGTCAGCATGAGGTCATGCTGACGCAATAATTCCTTTCTGGAATTAAAATAAATTAGGAAATGATTTATAAATTCGAGTAAATTGTATAAACTTCTAAAATTCATAGAAAATCAACCGTAACTCCAAATGAAATAATTTATATATGAAAAATTATCAGAAAAATTCAAGGAATCCAACTGTACCATTTTCATGCATGTTTGAACAATGTTTGTCCTCTGTTTTGGACAAAACAAATAAAGGGCATTTAAATAATCCTATATGGAGTTGGAATTTGAATCATGTATTCAAACCAACTTCATTTAAATCATAGCTAGGTGCATTAGCCCAAACCACAGCATATTGCCATGTCACATTCATGCATCATATTGTGCATTGCATTGATTGTGTTTTTCCTCAGTTGCCGGTGATTGCCCCCCCTCGGTAGACGCTGTACCGATGATGTGATCGTTGACACTGATGAAGACTCAATGTTATCTTCAGAAGTGACGGGCAAGCAAAACCCCCTTGTTCATTCCGATACAATCCTACTCTCTCGCCCTGCTCTCTTTTAATGCATTAGGACAACACCGATTCATCTGTTACTTGCTGCGGTAGCTGAACCCCTTTATCCTTTGCATGACCTATCATTGCCACAGTAAATAGATGAAACCCACTAGCATGAGTAGGAGTTGTTTGAGCCCTGATGTGCCTACTCATTCATGCTTGCTTGTCATGCCTGCTACTGCTTAGAGTTGAGTCGGTTCTGATTCATCGGGGATGAATCAGAGGCGTGTGAACATGTCCTACTGTGTGTGAGCTAAGTGTGTGAACATGATTTGGTAAAGGTAGCGGTGAGAGGCCATGTAGGAGTACATGGTGGGTTGTCTCATTGTAGCCGTCCTCAGGAACTGAGTTCTGTGTTTGTGATCCACGACCAGCTACTACCACACATTGGAATGCTTAAGTGCCCCTCTCGACTTATTAATCAACTTGATCTCTGTCCAGGAGTTGCAACTAGTTTCTGGTGTTTGTAGGTAGTGTTAGTAGTCTACCAAGTGGCACCCGGTACAGGTGGGCTTGGGACAGACTAGGCACAGTGGCACGGTGTACCAAGTGGCACCCGAATGGTGGGCTTGGGAACCCTGCTCACATCGTTTGGGGCCGTGAGCGACACCCCGGCCGGATCTCCTTGCAGATGGAACCCGAATAAGCGATAAACCTGGACTAGAGACTTGTTCGGTTAGTCAGGTCGTGGCCGACTCCCTCGCCCGGCTGCCGCTTGAAGGTTGCCGAGGTACATGACGTGTACAGGGCAGTAAGTGGCGAGAGCGTGTGTGAAGAAGTACACCCCTGCAGGGTTAACATCATCTATTCGAATAGCCGGATTCCTCGGATATGGAAACTTGGACCCCTTGTACAGTTCATAGACAAGTGAAAGTGGATACTCTAAAATACGCAAGATAAGCGTGAGTGCTATGGATGGCGTTCTCGTAGGGAGACGGGAGCGGATCCATAGTGGTGTATTGATATGGTGAATATGTGGACTCGTGTGCGCCACCTCAAAAGAGTTACTTGCAGTCGTAGTTCAGGTTAGCCACCGAGTCAAAGCTGGCTTGCTGCAGTTAAACTCCACCATCCCCTTGTTGATAATGATGCATATGTAGTTAGATCTGATGTAAGTCTTGTTGGGTACATTTGTACTCATGTTGCTTAATTTATGTTTTTGCAGAGAGACTTCAGTCTCACTAGTAGTTCCACGTGGACTTCGACGTTTAGCTTGTTACCTCAGCTACAAATACTCAGATTATAGACCATTTTGTGTAAATTAAGAGCGTGTGGTATTCTTTTCTCCCGTTGCAACGCACGGGCCTTGTGCTAGTAGCATATAAATGCATATAAAACATCCAAGATGGATAATATAATAGCATGGAACAATCAAAAATTATAGATACTTTGGAGACGTATCAGGAGCTCTGTAGCATTTCTGATATTATATGTGGATGACATATTGTTGATAGGAAATGATATAGAATTTATGGATAGCTTAAAAGGATACTTGAATAATACTTTTTTCAATGAAAGAAATCAGTGAAGCTACTTATATATTAGGCATCAAGATCTATAGGGATAGATCGAGACGCTTAATAGGACTTCCACAAAGCACTTACCTTGACAAGATTTTGAAGAAGTTCAAAATGGATCAGTCAAAGAAAGAGTCCTTGCATGTGTTGCATGGTGTGAAATTGAGTAAGACTCAAAGCCCGACCATGGCATAAGATAGAGAGAGAATGAAAGTCATTCCCTATGCCTCAGCCATAGGTTCTATAAAGTATGCCATGCTATGTACCAGACCTATTGTGTACCTTGCCATGAGTTTGGCAAGGGAGTACAATAGTGATCTACGAGTAGATCACTAGACAAGCGCTCAAAATTATCTTTAGAGGACTAAGGAAATATTTCTAGGTTATGGAGGTGATAAAGAGTTCGTCGTAAAGAGTTACGTTGATGCAAGCTTTGACACCGACCTAGATGACTCTGAGTCTCGATCAGGATACATATTGAAAGTGGGAGCATTTTGGTAGAGTAGCTCCATGCAGAGCATTATAGACATAGAAATTTGCAATATACATACGGATCTGAATGTGGTAGACCCATTGACTAAACCTCACTCACAAGAAAAACATGATAACACCTTAGTACTCATTAGGTGTTAATCACATGGCGATGTGAACTAGATTACTGACTCTAGTAAACCCTTTGGGTGTTGGTCACATAGAGATGTGAACTATGGGTGTTAATCCCATGGTGATCTGAACTATTGGTGTTAAATCACATGGCGATGTGAACTAGATTATTGACTCTAGTGCAAGTGGGAGACTAAAGGTAATATACCCTAGAGGCAATAATAAAGTTGTTATTTTATATTTCCTTATATCGTGATAAATGTTTATTATTCATGCTAGAATTGTATTAACCGGAAACTTGATACATGTGTGGATACATAGACAAAACACCATGTCCCTAGTAAGCCTCTACTAGACTAGCTCGTTAATCAAAGATGGTTAAGTTTCCTAACTGAGGGAGTCCTGGATTAGGGGGTCTCCGGACAGCCGGACTATCTCCATTGGCCGGACTGTTAGACTATGAAGATACAAGATTGAAGACTTTGTCTCGTGTCCGGATGGGACTCTACTTGGCATGGAAGGCAACCTCGGCAATACGGATATGGGCATCTCCTCCTTTGTAACCGACCTAGTGTAACCCTAACCCTCTTCGGTGTCTATATAAACCGAAGGGTTTTAGTCCGTAGGACAACAACCATAACATACAATCATACCATAGGCTAGCTTCTAGGGTTTAGCCTCTCTGATCTCGTGGTAGATCTACTCTTGTACTACCCATATCATCGATATTAATCAAGCAAGACGTAGGGTTTTACCTCCATCAAGAGCGCCCGAACCTGGGTAAAACATGGTGTCCCCTGCCTCCTGTTACCAACAGGCCTAGACGCACAGTTCGGGACCCCCTACCCAAGATCTGCCGGTTTTGACACCGACATTGGTGCTTTCGTTGAGAGTTCCTCAGTGTCATCGCCGTTAGGCTTGATGGCTCTTACTATCATCGATAGCGGTGCGGTCCAGGATGAGACTTTTCTCCCCGGACAGATCTTCGTATTCGACGGCTTTGCACTGCGGGCTAATTCGCTTGGCCATCTGGAGCAGATTGAAAGCTACGCCCCTGGCCGTTAGGTCAGATTTGGAAGTTTGAACTACACGGCCGACATCCGCGGAGACTTGATCTTCGATGGATTCAAGCCACAGCCGGGCGCGCCGCACTGTCGCGATGGGTATGACCTAGCTCTGCCACCGAACAGTACCCCAGAGGCTGCGCCCGCATCAGCTCCGACCCTTAGCTCGGAGCCAACTGCGCCAGTCGAGGACGGGTGGTTAGACACCGCCTCAGGGGCTGCAGTCTCAACGGCGATCGAGCCGAACACCAGCCTAACCCTCTGCGCAACCCGTGACTCCAAGGTGCCGGACTCTTTTCCGGAATCCGAACCATCCGCGCTCCTGCCAATCGAATCCGATTGGGCGCCGATCATGGAATTCACCGCCGCGGATATCTTTCAGCACTCGCCCTTCGGCGACATTCTGAATTCACTAAGGTCTCTCTCTTTGTCAGGAGAGCCCTGGCCGGACTATGGCCAACATGATTGGGATGCGGACGATGAAGAAATTCGACGCCCGCCCACCACCCACTTCGTAGCCACTATCAATGATTTAACCGACATGCTCGACTTTGACTCCGAAGACATCAACGGTATGGACAACGATGTAGGAGACGAACATGAACCAGCACCTATAGGGCACTGGAAAGCCACCTCGTCATATGACATATACATGGTGGATACAACCAAAGAAGGAAATGGCGACGGGATAGCGGAGGATGACCCCTCCAAGAAGCAACCCAAACACCGACGTCAGCGGCGCCACTCTAAGTCCCGCCAAAGCAAAAGTGGTGATACCGGCACAGGAGATAATAACACTCCAGATAGTGTTGGAGAAAACAACAAACCCCTCCAGCAAGATTTAGAGCAGGAGGATGGAGGAGCCAGCTCCCCTGAGAGAGCGGCAGACGGAGAGGAGGAGGATGACAATCACATGCCCCCCTCCGAAGACGAGGCAAGCCTCGGCGACGATGAATTCGCCGTACAAGAGGATCCCGTCGAACAAGAGCGCTTCAAGCGTCGGCTTATGGCCACGGCAAATAGCCTGAAGAAAAAGTAGCAGCAGCTTCAAGCTGATCAAGATCTGCTAGCTGACAAATGGACTGAAGTCCTCGCAGCCGAGGAATATAAACTCGAGCGCCCCTCCAAGAGTTACCCAAGGCGCAGGTTACTACCCCGACTGGAGGAAGAAGCGTATGATACGGCTGATCGGCCACCTCGTGGCCGCGGTAGAGAGGCATTCCAGCCAAAAGCTCAGCCTCCACCCCAACGCCATTCAAATAAAAAAGGCACGGGGAGATACACCAGACCTGCGAGACATATTGGAGGACAAGGCAAAGCATTCAAGATCGTTCTACGGATCACGAGGGCGCACCACTCTGCGAGACGATAAACGTCACGCCAGATACAGTAAAAGCAAATCCGGCCGGGCCGAACACAGCGGGCAAGACCCATTCGAGCTGCGTCGCGATATAGCCCAATACAGAGGCGCCGCACACCCCTTATGCTTCATAGACGAAGTAATGGAACATCAATTCCTAGAAGGTTTCAAACCTGTAAATATTGAATCATACGACGGCACAACAGATCCCACAGTATGGATTGAAGACTTCCTCCTCCACATCCACATGGCCCGCAGCGATGACTTACACGCCATCAAATACCTCCCACTAAAGCTCAAAGGACCAGCGCGGCATTGGCTTAACAGCTTGCCAGCGGACTCCATTAGCTATTGGGAAGATCTGGAAGCCGCATTCCTCGACAACTTTCAGGGCACTTATGTGCGACCACCAAACGCCGATGATTTGAGCCACATAATTCAGCAGCCAGAAGAGTTGGCCAGTCAATTCTGGACTCGGTTCCTTACAAAGAAAAATCAAATCATCGACTGTCCGGATGCGGAGGCCTTAGCGACTTTCAAGCACAACATCCGAGACGAGTGGCTAGCCCGGCACCTTGGTCAGGAAAAGCCGAAATCTCTGGCAGCTCTCACGACGCTCATGACCCGCTTTTGTGCGGGAGAAGACAGCTGGCCTACTCGCAGTAATAACATATCAAAGAACCATGGTACCTCAGATACCAAGGACGGCAATAGCAGGTCACATCGCAACAAGCATAAGCGCCGCATTAACAGTGAAAATACTAAGGATACGGCAGTCAATGCCGGATTCAAAGGCTCTAAACCCTGTCAGCGGAAAAAGCCATTCAAACAAAGTACACCGGGTCCGTCCAGCTTGGACCATATACTCGTTCGCTCGTTTCAAATACACGGCACCCCAGACAAGCCAATCAATCACACCAACATGGATTGTTGGGTGTTCAAGCAGCGCGGCAAGTTAATTGCCAAAAACAAGGACAAGGGGCCGCATAGCGATGACGAGGAGGAGCCCCGGCAGCCACACACTGGAGGACAGAAGAGGTTTCCCCCGCAAGTGCGGACGGTGAACATGATATACGCAACCCAGGTCCCCAAGAGGGAGCGGAAGCGTGCGCTTAGGGACGTATATGCGTTGGAGCCAGTCGCCCCAAAGTTCAACCCTTGGTCCTCCTGTCCGATCACCTTCGATCGCAGGGACCACCCCACTAGTATCCGTCAAGGCGAATTCGCCGCACTGGTCCTAGACCCAATCATTGACGGATTTCACCTCACTCGAGTCCTTATGGACAGCGGCTGCAGCCTGAACCTGCTTTATCAGGACACAGTGCGCAAAATGGTATAGAACCCTCAAGGATCAAACCCACAAAAACAACATTTAAGGGCGTCATTCTAGGTGTAGAGGCCCATTGCACAAGCTCAGTTACACTGGAAGTGGTCTTCGGATCCCCGGATAATTTCCGAAGCGAAGAGTTAATCTTTGATATAGTCCCGTTCCGCAGTGGTTATCACGCGCTGCTCGGGCGAACTGCATTCGCTAGATTCAATGCGGTACCACATTATGCATACCTAAAGCTCAAGATGCCAGGACCTCGCGGAGTTATTACAGTCAATGGAAACACAGAGCGCTCTCTCCAAACAGAGGAGCACACCGCGACCCTTGCAGCAGAAGCACAAAGCAACCTCTCAAGGCAATCAACCAGTTCGGCGCTTCAAAGCCCGGACACCTTCAAGCGCGCTCGGGGCAATCGGCAAATAGACCGTCTTGCGCGATCTGAGCTCGCGTAGAAATACGGCGGCCACCCCAATCCCAGCCCAACGGCAATATTTGTGCCACGTGTACATAATTACGCATTAAAAATACCATGGGCACAGGTGGGGAGGGGGGCACAACTATGGCACGCCCCAAAACGCGGCCTGAACCGCACTAGGGGCTTCCCGTTTGGTTATTTTTCTTTTTCTTTTAGGACCTTAATCTCTGGAAACATTGTCAGACAACACTATTGCCGAACACATGATGCAGCAACCAAGGAGGCAGACAGCTACGTTATACCACGGAATTCCCAGGTTGATTACAGTAACGAGTGAAATATTCAATTTAATATCATTCCTCAGCTTGCCCTTGGAAGGGACATAGTCCTACTCTTTGCTTATCGCACTATTTGTATCACTCTGCTTTAACGCAATTTTTTAATAAACAATGCATGACATTACGACTATTATTGCATTCTTGTTATATATATATATCTATGTGTTCATTAATGACGCCTTGGAACCGTACACTCTGGTACGACCAATACACCAGGGGCTTACGTACCCCACAATGCGGTGTGAAAAGTCCGAACACTTTCACAAGTGCTGCACCCCGAACTTATAGCATTATATGCATCAGCTCCGAATCATGTCTTTGGTCAAATGTTGGGTTTGCCCGGTGCCTATGTTTTGGTACCTTACGTTCTGCTCTATCGGCTAAGGTAGCGCTAGGAGAACTACTGCGATTGTGCCCCAGTTCTGCCGGGCTTAGCACCTCAGTAGAGAAAGCTAAAACTGGCTGTCATGATAAGGCGAGAGACTAGTCGTTGTTCGGTGAGGTTTTTTCGAGTCCCTAAAGACTTATGCCGCTTAGGGCGAGGGGCCGGCCCTGTCCGGCTTACAGGCGTATATCGCGCCCCGAATTCGGCCTTCTGAATACCAGGGGCTTCGCCGAAATTTAAAATTATAGAATTCTATGGCTAAGTGAGAGTGATAAAGCATTATTAGTCCGGTTGAATTGTTCGTTGTGCTGAGCACCTCCCTCGAAGGACCCAAATATGGGAACAAGGGTGCTCAGGTTTATCCCGAACACCCCAGCACTCGTGGCATGGGGGCAGAAGCCGAGGACTAGCCATCTCTCAGATTGGATAAACGGCCAAACAGAAGGTAATATTTTAAATTCACACAAGCGTTGCATAGCGCATATGAAACAAGTTTTCATCATGCAGGATCACACGAGCAAGTTCACTCAAATATTACATCCTTTGAACATTCGTCCGCTACAAGACGGGCACCCTTCAGGACACCCTCATAATAAATTCCGGGGGTGCGATGCTCCTTGCTCTGCGGCGGCCCTTCCTTGATCAGCTTCACAGCGTCTAGCTTGGCCCACTGCACCTTCACACGGGCGAAAGCCCGGCGTGCACCTTCGATGCATATAGACCGCTTGATGACCTCCAGCCATGGGCAGGCATCCACAAGCCGCCTCACCAGGCCAAAGTAGCTGTCCGGAAGGACGTCGCCAGGCCACAGCCGAACTATAAGGCCCTTCATGGCCTGTTCGGCCGCCTTGTGCAGCTCGACCATCTGCTTTAGCTGGTCGCTCAAAGGCATTGGGTGTTCGGTCCCAGTATACTGATACCAGAACAGCTTCTCCGTTGAGCTTCCCTCCTCTGCCTGGTAAAATTGCACGACATCCGACACGTTGCGAGGCAAATCTACGAATGCTCCTGGAGAGCTCCGAATTCGGGTAAGTAATCGGAAATTTACTTTTACATGCTTGCTCTGCATATAGAATGCCTTACCTGCCGATATCTTCTTCATTGCGTCGATCTCCTGCAGGGCCTTCTGGGCCTCGGCCTTGGCACTCTTTGCGCTCTCAAGGGCCGCGACAAGCTCAGACTCTCGCGTCTTCGAGTCAAGCTCCAATGCCTCGTGCTTCGTCACAAGAGCCTGGAGCTCTTGTTGCACCTCGCCCACCCGAGCCTCGTGCTTCTCTCGCTCGGTGCGCTCCTTGGCTACTTTATCTCCAGCCTTGGTTAGCGCTTGCTTTAGGGTCGCCACCTCGGTCGTGGCCCATGGCAAACATACAATGATCCTGTCATTTTGTAATCACATCCCTTTTTATATATACATATCTATAGACGGGGTATTACTTACCCCTGTTCTCCTCGAGCTGCCTCTTGGCAAGGCCGAGCTCTTTCCTGGACCCCTCGAGGTCCTGCTTCAATACGGCGACCTCCGCAGTTAGTGCGCGGACGCCAGCAGCGAAGCCTGCATATGCATATTGACATACTTATATTAGACTCTTGCGATATTATTTGATCCTCTGTTCGGCTTTTCTTTGTGAACACCGAACAAAACATCACGGGCTACTATCTATGCGGTAATATTTCTACTACATTTTAAACACTTACCTCGAAGCCTGTTAGAAGGCTGGCACAGGCTTCAGTCAATCCGCTCTTGGCGGACTGAACCTTCTGGATCACCGCACTCACGATAGTGCGGTGCTCCTCGTCGATGGAAGCGCTGCGAAGCGCTTCCAGCTGATTGTCCGGCGCCTCTAGATGGACAAAGGTCACCGTCTCAAGCGTCTTGCCCCTCTTAGAAGGAGGCCGCCTGCCCGAGCCTGGAACCGCTGGAGGTTCCGATGCGGTGTTCGGCTGAGGGCCGAACTTGGAGCTCTCGGGGGCCCCATCCCCGCGGCTCCCGGAGTTCGGAAGGTCGCCTTGAGGCACCTCCAGGACTGTCTCCCCTCGACCCGGTGCCTCTTGAGACAGCACCTCGGCGTCGTCAGCAGGATGAGGGGAGTTGGTG
This sequence comes from Triticum dicoccoides, assembly GCF_002162155.2. Classification (NCBI taxonomy): domain Eukaryota; kingdom Viridiplantae; phylum Streptophyta; class Magnoliopsida; order Poales; family Poaceae; genus Triticum; species Triticum dicoccoides. Next base: position 370,856,568 of record NC_041382.1, read on the forward strand.
GTCGAGACTGGATCGCTATCCATGTCCGACAAGCCCAGGGAGCCGTCCGATGATACATCGATGCTGGTTCGCGGCGTCCTTCATAATCATGTTCAGCGTTAGGGAAAGCAGCGCGACAAAGGAATGCTATGAGTTACTCTGGTATCTGAATACTTACGATCTCCCCGGGGGCTTGGCCCGGGGCAACCACTCATCTTCGCCCTCGTCGGCGGCGGTGGAACTGTCCGAAAGGAGAGTCCTCCCCTTCTTGGACCCTTCGGCCTCCCCAGTTGGGGCGGCCTTCCTTTTCTTTTCTCCCCCGCCTGGACGGGGAGCATCTTCTTATTCCTCCTCGTCTTCAGGGGAAGAGTGTGCCGCAGAGTTATCGGACGATGAGTCCGATAACACCTGGCGTCGGGAACTCTTTAGGGTTTCCTTGGCCTTCTTGGTCTTCTCCGGCACCTTGTAAGGAGTCGGAGCCAGCATCTCCATCAAGAAAGCGCTCGCAATGTCTTCGGGCAAAGGGGCTGGACAGTCGATCTGCCCCGACATCTCCACCCAGTCCTGTCAAAGGCCTGGAGATTAGACCTCACACATAATTAAGCTAGGGAAAATAAATGTCTTACGAGACGTATTGAACTCACAAAACGCGCTAAGCGCTTTGCACTTAGTCCACGATCCTCGGCGAGAGAAGGAGGGACCTCGGCACCCTTGAACAGCACCTTCTAGACGTCCTTGTTCGTCGTATCAAAGAGCTCGCTCAGAGTCTGGTGCTGGGCCGGGTCAAACTCCCATAAGGTAAAATCCTGTTGTTGACATGGGAGGATCCGGCGGATGAGCATAACTTGGACTATGTTGACAAGCTTGAGCTTCTTGCTTGCCATACTCCGGATACATTTCTGGAGTCCGTCCAGCTCCACCGATGAACCCCACGATAGGCCCTTCTCCTTCCAGGAAGTGAGCCGTGTAGGGAATCCGGATCGAAACTCAGGGGCTGCCGCCCATTTGGCGTCACGCGGCTCGGTGATGTAGAACCATGCCGACTGCCACCCCTTTATTGTCTCCACGAAGGAGCCTTCGAGCCATATGACGTTGGGCATCTTGCCCACAATGGCTCTGCAACATTCTGCTTGTTGGCCTCGTACCACCTTCGGCTTGATATTGAAGGTCTTTAACCACAGGCCGAAGTGGGGCCGGATGCGGAGGAAAGCTTCACACACGATGATGAACGCTGAAATGTTGAGGATGAAGTTCGGGGCCAGATCATGAAAGTCCATCCCGTAGTAGAACATGAGACCATGGACGAATGGATGGAGGGGAAACCCTAGTCCACGAAGGAAGTGGTGAAGGAAAACTACCCTCTCGTGAGGTTCCAGGGTAGGGACGATCTGCCGCGCGGCGGGCAGCCGATGCGCGATGTTCGCGGCTAGGTATCCGGCTCCGCGCAGCTTCTTGATGTCTCCCTCCATGACGGAGGAGACCATCCACCTGCCTTCCGCTCCGGACATGATTGGAGAAGGTTGAGGTGGGAAGTGCGGACTTGGGCGCTAGAGAGCTCGAGTGTGCGAAAACAGATGAGTAAGGGAGGAAGAAGGCGTGGATAGAAAGGTGAATCCTTATCCCTTTATATGGGCGGACGAAACTAAGCGTCCCCACTTGCCTGGTAAAACTCGCTTATCCCCTAAGCGCCGCAATTGATGGCACGGTTGGGTTACCCACGCCCGTATTGATGAGAATCCCGTAATAAGGAGACACGATCTCTGCTTTGACAAGACGTGTCGAAAAACTACCTCGCGTTATGTGCGGGGCTGGTTAAAAGAAACGGTTCGAATAATCACCGGGCCATGACGTAACGTCATGCTGCCAAAACAAGCCAGCAAATTAGATCTGCGAAAATATTATTCTCTCTATGGTGGAATGTGGAAATTATTTTGCAGGGTCGGACACTATCCTCGTATTCAAATTCTTCTGTGATGTATTTGGAGAAGGAACCCGCCTTGCAATGCCGAAGACAATACTGCGCACCGTACTCATCATCATTGAAGCCTGGTTTAGGGGCTACTGAGGGAGTCCTGGATTAGGGGGTCTCCGGACAGCCGGACTATCTCCATTGGTTGGATTGTTAGACTGTGAACATACAAGATTGAAGACTCCATCTCGTGTCCGGATGGGACTCTACTTGGCGTGGAAGGCAAGCTAGGCAATACGGATATGTATATCTCCTCCTTTGTAACCAACCTTGCGTAACCCTAACCCTCTCTGGTGTCTATATAAACCGAAGGGTTTTAGTCCGTAGGAGAACAACCATAACATGCAATCATACCATAGGCTAGCTTCTAGGGTTTAGCCTCTCTGATCTCGTGGTAGATCTACTCTTGTACTACCCATATCATTGATATTAAGCAAGCCGGACGTAGGTTTTTACCTCCATCAAGAGGGCCCGAACCTGGGTAAAACATCGTGTCCCCTGCCTCCTGTTACCATCCGGCCTAGACGCACAGTTCGGGACCCCCTACCCGAGATCCGCCAGTTTTGACACCGACACTAACCATAAACATGTGTTGTCATTTGATGAACAGGATCACATCATTAGGAGAATGATGTGATGGACAAAACCCATCCGTTAGCTTAGCATAATGAGCATTAAGTTTATGCTATTGCTTTCTTCATGGCATATACATATTCCTTTGACTATGAGATTATGCAACTCCCGGATACAGGAGAAATACCTTGTTTGCTATCAAAGTCACAACGTAACTTGGTGATTATAAAGATGCTCTACTGGTATCTCCGAAGGTATTTGTTTGGTTGGCATAGATCGAGATTAGGATTTGTCACTCCGAGTATCAGGGCCCTCTTGGTAATGCACATCATAATAAGCCTTGTAAGCAATGTGATTAATGATTTAGTTGCAGGATGATGTATTACAGAACAAGTAAAGAGACTTGCCGGTGATGAGATTGAACTAGGTATGAAGATAACGATGATCAATTCTCGGGCAAGTAACATACCGATGACAAAGGGAATAACGTATGTTGTCATTACGGTTTGACTGATAAAGATCTTCGTAGAATTTGTAGGAACCAATATGAGCATCGAGGTTCCGCTATTGGTTATTGACCAGAGAGGTGTGTCGGTCATGTCTACATAGTTCTCGAACCCGTAGGGTCCGCAGCCTTAACGTTTGATGACGATTTTGTATTATATGAGTTATGTGATTTGGTGACCGAATGTTGTTCGGAGTCCTAGATGACATCATAGACACAACGAGGAGTCTCAAAATGTTCGAGAGGTAAAGATTCATATATAGGACGATAGTATTCGGAAACCGAAAAGTGTTCCGGGGGTAACGGGTACGTATCGGGTCACCGGAAGGGGTTCC
>NC_041382.1:370860289-370893692 GCF_002162155.2 Triticum dicoccoides
TGGGCAAAGGGTGGGAAAGACCAGCCCCTAGTGGGCTGGTGCACCCCCATATAGGCCTAATAGGAGGAGAAGGAAGGATGGGAAGGGAGAAAGGAAAGGGGAGGATTCGGCCTCCCCCTTCCCTTCTTTCCCCCCTCTCATCCCTTCCCCCTCCGACATTTATGGAAGGGGGGAGGCCGACTTGTGGGAGGCGCCCTAGTAGGATTACTCCTACTTGGGGTGCCCCTAGCTGCCCCTCTCCCTCTCCCACCTATATATATGTGGGGGGCAACGGTTGAACATACATCAATTGTTCCAACCCGTGTTCGGCGCCCCCCTCCACAGTTTACGCCTCCGGTCATATTCACGTAGTGCATAGGCGAATTCCTATGTGAATCACTTCACCATCACCGTTACCATGCTGTCATGCTGACGGAACTCTCCCTCGACACTTTGCTGGATCATGACTTCAAGGGGCGTCATCCAGTTGAACATGTGCAGAACTCAGAGGTGTTGTACGTTCAGTGCTTGATCGGTTGAATCGAGAAGACGTTCGACTACATCAACCGTGTTAAGCTAACGCTTCCGCTTTCGGTCTACGAGGGTACGTGAATACACTCTTCCCCTATAGTTGCAATGCGTCTCCTAGATAGATCTTGCGTGAGCGTACGAACTTTTTTTAAATTGCATCCTATGTTCCCCAACATACACGTGGCGGGTGCGCGTGAAGTAGGGAGCAAGTGGGATAAAAGTTTCTGCCCCGTGATCATTGGGCATGGGCGATCCACGTGCCATGATCTGAGTTTCCCCATAACGTTGCACACAACGCGCCGGAAACCCAGAAACTGGCCCGAGCTCAAGATTAATGAAGAAGCAAAGAAGATCTCAAGGGGCCAGCTGCTTCCACACCCCTCCATGTGCAATTATTAGGGCCTACCCTGACGATGCTTGGCAGCATGTTCGGCACAGGCCAGGGGGCTTCTGTCAGTGAAACAAACCCTGGGTCCGTTGCCCAGACTGTGCACAGGCATGGGAGCAAGATTATAGTACCAAGATCAGAGTGGAGCACAATAGATCAGTTCTTCAAAGGGCCAGCAGACAGCTCAAGAAGACCAAGACTAACTAGAAGAGCAAGATACCGCTAAGGAAGAATCCTCCATTGTCGGGTAGGCGAACCTGGCAAGGACCGGGTCGCCCCCGGAAGCGAGCCTCCAGGTCATCCCTGAGGCCTGCCGGGACTCGCGAGGGCAGAACTACCTCACCACACCACCTCACCACGATGCACGTCGTCGATCGGTGTGGTGTCAAGCTCCAAAGTGACTAAGTTGCTGCTATTTGCCACATGGCAGCCACTTCCTATAGAAAAATCCTCCAAATGACACCCATCCTACGACGCGTCAAGCGAGCAGGTGCAAAGCTGAAAAAACAGCCCTTCAAGGCTTGCCGGGTAAGCTACGATGTGACGTTGAGCGGCGCATTTAATGCGCTCATTCAAGCCTAAAGTGTCAGGTATGTAATGACTGATTTGCCACTGTGGTGATCCCTTTGTCTATAAAAGGAGTCCTAGGGCAACCATAGAAAGGGTTAGCGAATCCACCCCCTCACATTTTCATGCGCGCGTAGCCGTTCTTCCCTGAGGCAACCCAGCTGGGCAAGTGTGGCGCGCTCACCGCCCTTTTTTCCACCATCAATCCACCAAAGCAGTAGTAGGGTTTTACGTCTCACGGCAGCCCGAACCTGGGTAAAAATCACCTTTGTGATCTCTGTCATGTTGTCCCACGCTCCTCTACTCTTTGTGCCACATGCCATACCCCCGCCGAACCAGCAAAGGACCCTTGGTCCCATAGGTGGCCGTGGTTTCCCACGACATACCCGTCCTGAGATGTGTCAAGCAAGTAGGCGCGAAGCTGGCAAAATAGCCCAGCAGGGCCTGCCGAGCGAGCTGTGATGTGACGTTGAGCGGCGCATTTAATGCGCTCGGTCAGCCTGTAGAGTTAGGTATGATACCACTGTTTGCTATCTAATCAGTGTGTAATGCCTGATTTGCCACTGTGGTGACCCTTGATCTATAAAAGCAGGCCCAAGGCAACCAAATAAAGGGTTGGCTGATTCAGACCCTCACACACGCATACATGCATAGCCATTCTTGCCCCGAGGTAACCCTGCCGGGCAAACGTGTTCCGCTCACCGCCATCTTTTCCACCATTAATCCGGCAAAGCAAAAGTAGGGTTTTACGCCTCACGGCGGCCCGAACCTGGGTAAAAATTGCCTTTGTGATCTATGTCATGCGGTTCCAAGCTTCTATGCTCTTTGTACAACATGCCATCCCCCCGCCGAACCAGAAAGGGGGTCTTGGTCCCATAGGTGGACGTGGTTTCCCATGACATCTTTGGCACGCCGGGTAGGGGGGTCGCTTGCGCGAACACAAAAGCATGAGCAGCGTGTCATCCTTATCGCCATCTTCATCATCGACGGCTCCATCGACTATGGCGCCCAAGAAGAAGCCCGGGGCCGCAACTCACCCGTTTGCCTTGAAGGGCCCGCCGCCCACGACCACAAATGCCGGGGGAATACGGAGGCACACGAGGAAGTGGGCATTGCAGGGGACGTGGTCAGCGCAGGCGGCATTGTCACCACCTCCCCCACGGCCAAAGCAGGAGCGGGAAGCTCCGGAGAAGAGTGGTATCAGCAACATCCCAGCGGTCATGATCCACGAGGTATGAACGAAGGGGTTATTCTGTCTGTACCCCTTTTCCTCGACGAAGGGCACATCCACAGTGGTGGCACCCAGTCTGGGGTGAATCGCCACCCTCCAGCCGTCCCCGCCACGGGCGCGACCGTAGGGTGCGCGCCTCCCTCGGAGCGGGCTGACCCAGACACTGTGCCCAACGGTGCTACGGGGCCTCAAGCGCATTCACCGCGTCACCATGCCATCCAAGCGGCTGGTTCGCAATAGCGAGGGCGCGATGCATTCGCCGCCAGCACCGTCAGAAGTCTTGCGACGATGTGGTCTATGTCATCATCACCAATGCCAAGCACCGCTACGGAGGCCATGGCATGGGCCTAGCTGCTATTGAGGTTCCCGCTGGTAGCTGATCAGATGGATGAGTGCAGGGCCACCATTTAGAGTCTGATTGGCTTCGCTGAGGCTGGGGGCTCATAGAGAGCTAGCCCGCCATGGCCTCCCTAGAGGACGATGGTGGCTCGCGCTGCTGGCCGTACGGAAGGGGCTACCCCCACTATGTAGTCCCCACCACGGTGATAAGCGCGGGAGCCGCGAAATAAAGAACCCGACAACATCTCAATGACCTCTTTGGACCCTCGAGCACGTCAAGGCCAATGGCGAGCCCCAAAGAATAGGAGGAGGGAAGTCGCGTGCACCGTCCTCGAGCGACGCCCTGACGACCACCGCCGGACCAATGGGTCTGATGGCCTCGACGTCGACGGACCTGCGCTCGAGGATGGCGGGTGTCTACCTTTCAAGGTTGGGTGCCCTGCCTTCACTGGTGAGATGCGGCAAGTCCGTTGGCCATCCGCTCGCACGTTCAAGCCAGAGATACCCAAGAAGTATGATGGGAGGCTTAATCCGGTAGAGTTCTTGAGCATCTACACCATTGTTGTTCAAGCTGCCGGGGGAAGAGATGAGAAGGTGTTCACCAACTACTTCCCTTTGACACTCAAGTCCAATGTGATGTCTTGGCTGATGCACCTACGGAGAACTCCATTTCGACATGGGCTGAATTGTGCCAGTAATCATTGGCACCTTCACGGGCGGCCATCAAGAACCAGGATGGCCCAGCAACTTGCAGCTTCTCCAATAGAAAGAAGAAGAGACTCTATGTAAGTATTTGCAGAGATTCAACAGAGTCCATAGAAATATCCCAGATATCCACACGGCGGCTGTGATAGCTGCCTTCCAATCCAATGTGCGCAAGCGCAAGATACGTTCCAAGATCAATGTTCAGTTGCCCAAGACTGTGAAGGAGCTTTACGCCTTGGTGGACAAATGCGCCCGGCTGGAGGAGGGAAGGAAACTCCCAAGAGAGGAAGTTTGCGTCGACATCGACTCAGAGGATGACAGCGATACCACCAGTCAGAAGAAGAAGAAGAACAAGAAGCGCACCAAGAGGCATAAGGATAAGGCCATGATGACTGTCAAAGGATCGGGCACGCCTAGTACCGGCAAGAAGGCTAAGGCCGAAGCCCCCGGTAATGAAGCTGTTGCATGCACTGACTGCCGGGAGGCTGCGGCTGTCGAGATGGCTGGGAAAGGTGATGGGCCATATTGCAAGATTCATCGGTCCAAAGGCCACGATCTCCAAGAGTTTCATCAGGTTGAGCAACTCGACAAGAGGCAGAGGACTGAATATGAGAAGCGTGATTAGGAAAGAGGTCAAAATGGCACTAGCAGGAAGTGCCGAGGCGGTGAAGGGAATCACCCCGGCAAGGCTCTCCAGCGGGAACCAGTGAAAACTCGCTAGAGGTGAGAGAAGGAAGGTTGCAATCATGAGAGTGATGAAGGGGATGAAGAGGAAACCAGCGAGCAGGAATTCCAGAGGGCCACTGACGCCCTATGCATTGACGGGGGTGCATCTTTGCACTCCTCTCACCGCCAACTTAAACGGAGGGTGCGTGAGGTCAATGTCGTGGAGCCAGTGGCAGAGTTTTGGAAGCCTCTCAAATGGTCACGCACGCCCATCATCTTTGACGAAGAGGACCATCTTGACCACACCACCACGGTAGGGTGCTTGCCATAGTTTGTCTCACCAACAATTCGCAACCTCAAGGTCACAAAGATGTTGGTGACGGCGGGGCCGGGTTGAATCTGATTTCCCCAAAGGTTATCAGCAAGCTTCAGATAGCAAAGGAACAACTAAAGGTCACTGGCATGTTTTAAGGAGTCAATCCTAGCAGGAGTCATCCCAAGGGAAAGATCATGTTACTAGTGACATTTGGAGGTGAATTGAACGACCAGACTGAGAAGGTTGTGTTTGATGTGGTCGACCTCCCCCTGCCGCACAATTAGATCCTTGGTCGCCCAACTCTGGAAAAATTCGTGGCGGCATCCTACTATGCCTACAGCACTTTGAAGATGCCAGGGCCGGTAGTAGTCATTTCCATTCCATCAGACGAGAAAGACACAATCATTTGCATGGATAGGATGTACCAAGACGCAGTCGCGGCAGAGGCTGTGGCAGCAGCAATCCCCGCCAAGGAAAACAAAGGGAAGAAGAAGGACAACAGGGACACCAGCAAGGAATCCGGGAAGGGTACCTCTTTGGAGTGCGCTACGCCTGTTGATGACTTGTTGGAGAGTTCCAACAGCAAGGGATCCAAGGCTGTTGTGCCACAAGTGAAAAAGGTCCCGACAGCGCTGGCTGGCGTTGATGGTACCTTTACTATCAACACCACCCTTGATGACAAATAGGAAAGCACGCTCATTGCCTTCCTGCTGGCAAATATCGATGTTTTTTCCTGGCAACCATCTGATATATCCCCGGTGTTCCCAAGGAGGTAATCGAGCACTACCTTGCTGCCTGCCCACATGCCCGACCCGTCAAGCAGAAGGTTCGAAAGCAGACCATGGAGAGGCGGCAGTTCACTGCCGAAGAGATTAAGAAGCTTGAGGCAGCTGGTCTGGTCAGAGGAGTAGTGCATCCAACATGGTTAGCAAATGCAGTGGTCGTACGCAAGGCTAACGGAAAACGGAGGCCTTGCATAGATTTGATAGATCTCAACAAGGCTTGCCCGAAGGACCCATTTCACTTGCCGCGCGTCGACTAGATTATTGACTCCACTTCAGGTTGTGATTTTCTCTCTTTTCTAGATGCATACTCTGGAAATCATCGGATCTTTATGTCCAAGGAAGATGAAGGGAAGACCTCGTTCATCAGTCCATGTTGTACGTACTGCTTCGTGTGCATGCCTTTCGGGTTAAAGAGTGTCGGGTCCACTTTTGCAAGAGGAGTGCAGATTGGTTTTGAACCACAGTTGCACAAAAACATTGAGGCTTAAATGGATGATATTGTGGTCAAGAACAAGGACAAATCAACCCTCATCCAGGATTTGGAGGAGACATTTGCTAATCTGCGCAAGATCAACTTGATGCTAAACCCGGGGAAGTGTGTGTTTGGCGTTCCCTCCGGCTAGCTATTTGGGTTCTTCATGTCCCATTGTGGGCTCGAGGCCAACCGCGATAAGATCAAGGCTATCGAGCAGATTTAGGAACCCGGGACAGTTAAAGACGTGAGGCGTCTGACAGGGAGCATTCCTGCACTCAGCATATTCATCACCAAGTCTGCCGAGCGCGCCTTGCCGTTCTGCAAAATTTTGAAGAACGTAGGGCCCATGAAGTGGACCCAGGAAGTAGATGCAACATTACAAGATTTGAATACCTACTTGTCTTTTGTGCCCACTTTGGTTGCTCCCAAACCACAAGAGCCGTTGCTACTATACTTAGAGGCAACTAATCAAGTGGTTATTAGAGCCCTAGTGGCACAGCAGGAAGTAGAGGAAACAGAGAGTGAGCAAAGCCCGGTAGGACCGGATGACGATCAGACAAAGAGGAGCACGGCAACAAGGGTAACCCCAAGGACATGGCAAGGAAGAAAGTGGTGCAACATCCAATATACTTCGTCAGTTCCCAGTTACAAGGGGCTAGATCGAGGTACTCTGGTGTGCAAAAGTTGATTTTTGGCCTCATCATGGCCTCAAGGAAACTGCGCCACTACTTCCAAGCCAAAGCGATCACGGTTGTCACCCACTTTCTGTTGCAAAGGATACTCCAAAACCCTGAGGCTACCGGCAGAATAGTGGAGTGGGCTTTGGAGTTATCCTGCTTTAGCCTAAAATTTGAGAGCACACCAACTATTCAGAGCAGGGCATTGGCAAAGTTTATTGCAGAATGGACGCCAACCCCTGATCAGCAGTGCTGGAAATAGTTAACCCCGACAAGGAAGGGCCCCAAGAATTGATCATGTATTTCAATGGTGCATGCTATCTGCAAGGTGCAGGGCTAACGTACTTCTCGTTGCTCCCACTAGAGAGCACCTGAAGTACGTAGTCCAAATGCATTTTCCCCGGGAGGAGGCAACGAACAATACATCAGAGTATGAAGGGCTCCTTGTCGGGCTCAGGATCGCCACGAAATTGGGAATCAAGAAACTGATCATTCGAGGAGATTCACAGCTTGTGGTGAGACAAGTCAACAAAGATTACCAAAGTCCAAAGATGGAGGCATACATTGAGGAAGTGAGAAGATTGGAGGAGTGCTTTGACGGATTGCAAACAATGCATGTACCCTATGCGGAAAATAGCATAGCTGATCATCTATCAAAGTGTGCTGCACAAAAACTTCCTGTGGAACCAGGAACTTTTGTTCTCCATCTTACTCAGCCCTCTGTATCCCCGGCAACAATGGCCCGAAAGAGAAGGAAGTTCGACTCTGGTAGCCTCTCTCGGTAGAGCCTCCTAGGGCTCCTGGCAGGGACCCTGCTGGAAACAACTCCCCATGGATTGTCGGGCTGCGCCCCCTGCTGGGCCACTGGTCCCCACGATCGAGGAACGCGCTCCCGCAGATGAGGAGGTGCCGCTAGTCCTTGTTACCGAGCCCCAGACTCCAACTTGGGCGAGGCACATAGTCCATTTCCTCCAAACTGGAGAACTTCCCGATGAGCAAGAGGAAGCTGAAAGAGTAGTCCGGAGGGCCAGTATGTATCAGTTTGTCGATGACACTTTATACAGATGGAGGCCCAACGGTGTGAAATTGATGTGCATTTTTCGAGAAGAAGGAAAGGAACTGCTGGTAGAAATACACAAAGGCATGTGCGGCTCCAACATTTGATCAAGGGCATTAGTTGGGAAAACATTTCAGCAAGGATTATATTGGCCCACAGCCCTCCAAGATGTGGTCGAGCTAGTAACCAAGTGTGAAGCCTGCCAGTTCCATTCCAAGAACATCCATCTGCCTACACAAGTGACGGTGTCCTAGACTAGGGGGTACTTACCACGTCGTCTCCCGACCAGGTGGATCAGGCCGAGGACACCATGGCAGTTTACTCTTGGTCCACTTTGGGCAGCCCATGCCACATACAAGGAATATTCCACAAGACTTGATGATCAAGACAAGGACTCCTCTCCACCGACATATTCGACTAGGACTCTTGTTATCCTAGGCCTCCAATACATTATATAAGACGAGGCTAGGCTAGTCGATAGATTAGTATGACATTATTCATCATACCCTCAGGTTTTAGACCACAACATATGATCTCGAGGTAGATCAACTCTGGACTTGATACTCCATCAATATAAACAAGAGCAGGACGTTGGGTTTTACCTCCAGCAAGAGGGCCCGAACCTGGGTAAAACATTGTCTCCTTCGTTCCTATTACCATTGATCCGAGAATCCACAGCTCGGGACCCCCTACCCTAAGATCTGCCTGTTTGGACACCAACAATGGTGCTTTCATTGAGAGTTCCGCTGTGTGATCGGCAAAAGATCAATGGCTCGCCTGCAGATCAACTGTGACCTCGGCGTCTTCATCGCCGGCTCTACTGGTCACCTTGGCTTGACTGGGGATTGTGCCCTACCTCCAATTGTCATGTTTGGACGAGGCCTTCATCAACATCAACTCCGATATCTATCATGATCATGGAGGAATCACCCATGGAGCACGGGGGCTCAATGTCAACATTGCCCTCAGGCGACCGTGCTGTTTTTTCGAACAGTGAACTTGTATCCACTACCACCACCTCCTCGAGCATAGCTTTGATGATTCCATCGGTGGATGAGGGAGTCCTGGATTAGGGGGTGTTCGGACAGCCGGACTATACCTTCAGCCGAACTCCAGGACTATGAAGATACAAGATTGAAGACTTCGTCCCGTGTCCGGATGGGACTTTCCTTGGCGTGGAAGGCAAGCTTGGCGATGCGGATATTCAAGATCTCCTACCATTGTAACCGACTCTGTGTAACCCTAACCCTATCCGGTGTCTATATAAACCGGAGGGTTCTAGTCCGTAGGACAACTTCATCATACAACAATCATACCATAGGCTAGCTTCTAGGGTTTAGCCTCCTTGATCTCGTGGTAGATCTACTCTTGCACTACATATATCATCAATATTAATCAAGCAGGAGTAGGGTTTTACCTCCATCAAGAGGGCCCGAACCTGGGTAAAAACATCGTGTCCCTTGTCTCCTGTTACCATCTGCCTAGACGCACAGTTCAGGACCCCCTACCCGAGATCCGCCGGTTTTGACACCGACATTGGTGCTTTCATTGAGAGTTCCTCTGTGTCATCGCAATCATGAAGGATGCCTCTTCCCGTCTTTAAAGACGGCACCGTTGCTAAGGGAGATTTGGCTGTCGGCCAAACTCTCCGGCTCGGCGGTTTTCTTATGACCGCCTGTTCGGCTATTGCGCCGACGATGACCTCTCGGGTCGTCAAAAGCAATCTTCACGTCAGCTCAGAACTCGCCGAGCAGTTAGATCCAATGGAGCTCTCTTCTGTAAACGAGCTCTTGGATCGCATCGCCGCCCTGGGGGTCACTACGGATTACGACCAGGTTGGGCTTAAACCGGATCTAAGAGAAATTAACTCTCCCCAGGCCACCCACCACGTCGCCGTGGTAGAGGTGTAGTGCGGCGACCCTTCATCTATTCTAAGGACTAGTTAAGTCCAAATTCCTGACCCCTCCAAGCGGGATATCCGCGGAGGGGAGGATGTAACTCGAGACCTGAGCTTAAAATCAGGCAACGGGCTAGACTCATTGGACAACATCCAAGAATCCGGACCTCAGAGTTCGGAAGCTCTTCGGCCTCTGAATTTTAGATTGGGCGAGGTTTCAGAATCAACGCCACCCGCCCACCCGAACATAAGAGATCTTTCCCAAATCAGGCAAAAGCCCGAGGAAACAGTACATCATTACTGGGCCAGATTCCTCCTGGTTATGAACAGAATAAAGGATTGCCGTGAGGGAGACGCAATATCAATCTTCTACAGTAATTGCAATGACAAGGGGATCCTTAACGCCATAAGTCGTCGTGATATTACACGCTTCGCTGACTTGGCGTCCATAGTACAAAAGTACTGTGCGATGGAAAGTGCCTGGAAAACCGAAATAAAATTTTGGGATAATCCGGCCTTGAATAGCAATCCCGTCCGAACTAAGAGGGTGCATCATCATAAGACACCCGGGTTAAACACCAAAAAACCAAAACCCTCCACAGAGCATGGAACCGTACTGGAAAGATGGCTTGATGGACCCTGTAAAATTCACAGTACAGAGGACGCCACACCAACTCACAGCCTTAGAGCATGTTGGATACTCCGGCAGGTGGCCAAAATTGGGGAGGACCTCTTAATTTCGGAGGCCACAGAAAACCACCCCGGAGACACCAGTACCGTTCTCACAGTCTATGAGACCTTCGCATCAAATAATACGCGAAAAAGAACACTCCGCAGCCTTGCCGAAGTCTATCAAGTAGCAACAATAAACCCATGGAGCGGCACGGCTATTACCTTCAACGCAAGTGATGAACCTAAATTCCGAACAGCCCGAGCACCAGTCGCATTGGTCCTCAGTCCAATAGTGGACGGCTTTCACCTCACCAACGTACTCATGGATGGAGGCAGCGGATTGAACCTCATTTATGAGGAAACTCTTCAAAAAATGGGACTAGACTGGAGCCGCATTGAGCGAAGCAGCATAACCTTTAGAGGAATAATCCCCAGTCGGGAAGCGCGCTGCACAGGAAAAATCACACTAGATGTGGTGTTCGACACGCCGGATAATTACAGATCCGAAGAGGTCACATTTCAGGTGGCCCCGTTCAACAGCGGATATCACGCCTTACTAGGGCGGGAAGCATTTACAATTTTCCAAGCAATACCCCATTACGGGTACATGAAGCTCAAGATGCCCGGGCGGAACGGTATTATCACTCTCGCTAGTGATCCGGACATAGCACTCCACGCCGAAAACAAGACAACCGCATTAGCCCTGGAGGCACTATCCGAAGCCTTAGCAGCTGAGGAACTGACTGCGCTGCGCTCCACAGTTAATAGGGATGATGTGATACTCGACAAGAGATCCAAGTCCACATCCTTTAAGCCAGCAGACGAAATAGTCAAGTTCGAGGTCCATCCAACGGACCCCAATAAAACAGCATCCATCGGGGCACAATTAAACCCTGATATGGACGCCGCACTGCGAGAATTTCTACGTGAAAATTGGGACATCTTCGCCTGGCACCCTTCAGACATGCTAGGAATCCCACGCAGGCTGGCCGAACACAGCTTAAATATCCTAAAAGGATTCAAACCTGTCAAACAAGCCCTTCGGCGTTTTTCCGAACCCAAGAGACAGGCTATGGGGGAGGAGCTTACCAAGCTATTGGAGGCCGGATTCATTAGAGACATAAAACACCCGGACTGGCTAGCAAACTTGGTGATGGTACCAAAGAAGGACAAATCCTGGCGCATGTGTGTCGATTTTAAAGACCTTAACAAGGCTTGCCCAAAGGATCCCTTCCCCCTCCCCCGTATCGATCAAATTATCGATGCCACCGCAAGACACGATTCGTTGTGTTTCCTCGACGCATACTCCGGTTACCATCAAATTAAGATGGCAGAATCAGACCAAGCCGCAACAACATTCATCACACCATACGGCCCATTCTGCTTCAACACAATGCCCTTCGGGCTGAAAAACATTGGCGCAATATATCAGCGCATGATTCAGACATGCCTGGCAAACCAGATCGGCAAGACAGTGGAGGCGTACGTGGATGATGTGGTCGTCAAAACAAGACATGTCGAATCTCTAGTAGACGACTTGAGACTAACATTCATAACCTCTGAAAATACGACATCAAGCTCAACCCGGAAAAATGCGTCTTCGGCGTTCCAGCCGGAAAGCTTTTGGGCTTCATTATATCCGGTAGAGGAATTGAAGCAAATCCGGCCAAGATCCGAGCTTTGTCGCAACTGGATATCCGAAAGGACCTCAAACAAATACAAAAATTAACCGGATGCGTGGCGGCTCTAAGCCGCTTTATCTCTCGCTTGGGAGAAAATGCACTGCCCCTTTATCGCCTCCTTCGGTGCACCGAACACTTGGAGTGGACGGATGCTGCCACAGTCGGACTTGATGAAATAAAAGCCATATTGGCAACAAACCCAGTCCTGGCCGCGCCAAACACCGGCGAACCAATGCTATTGTACATTGCAACAACCCATCAAGTTGTGAGCGCAGTACTCGTCGTCGAGCGGGAAACGGACGGACACAAACTCCCCCTTCAAAGGCCGGTCTACTACGTGTCCACTGTCCTCACTCCATGCAAATCACGGTACCCGCATTATCAAAAGATTGCATACGCGGTATTCATGGCATCTCGGAAGCTACAACATTACTTTCAAGAGTGTTCCATAACAGTAGCCTCGGAAGTACCACTCAACGATATTATCAACAACTGCGACGCAACCGGCCGGATCGCAAAATGGGCCATCGAGCTCCTCCCGTTCGATATAACCTATAAGCCACGGCGAGCTATTAAATCGCAAGTTTTGGCCGACTTCGTTGCAGAATGGACGGAGGACGAGCTCCCTAAAGAGTACGGCACATACTCAAACTGGATCATGCATTTCGACGGCTCCAAAATGTTGGCCGGACTAGGGGCTGGCGTCGTCTTGACGTCCCCCACAGGAGACACAGTTCAATATGTGCTCCAGATCATGTACACAGACTCCAACAATGCAGCCGAATATGAGGCCCTCCTACATGGTCTCCGGATGGCAGTATCCATGGGCATTCAACGCCTAGAGGTACGCGGGGACTCAAACCTCGCGATATCCCAAATAAACGGAGACTTCGACGCTAAGGATCCAAAAATGGCAGCTTACCGCAATGCCATCCTAAAAATGTCAGCTCGGTTCGAAGGGTTGGAGTTTCATCATAGAGCCCGAGAAAACAATCAGGCAGTGGACGTCCTGGCACGCATTGGAGCAAAACGCGATGCAGTCCCCCCAACATCTTTTTAGAAAGACTGTTCAAGCCATCCGTAGCATGGGAGGTGGAACCCGCAGATAACAGCCCGGACCTAACCGCACCACTCGACGCCGAACAATCTGACATAATTGGAGGCCCTGCCACCAAAATTACACCTTCAGCCCACGTAATAATGGCGGTCATCGCCCCGTGGACAGAACCGTTCCTAGCCTACCTTACTAGGCAGGAACTCCCAGAGGACCAAAATGAGGCACGCTGCATAGTGCGGCGATCTAAAGCCTATAAAGTCCATGAGGGAGAGCTTTATAAGACAAGCACTACCGGAGTCCTTCACAAGGTGCATCTCCGAAGAGGAAGGGCGGAACTTGCTGGCTGAAATTCATGCCGGACTTGGCGGCCACCACGCTGCAGCTCGGTCCCTTGTAAGCAAGGCTTTCCGTACGGGCTTTTACTGGTCGATGGCCTGAGCAGACGCTCAGGACTTGGTCCAACGATGCGTCGGCTGCCAGCTTTTTGCAAACCAAAGCCATATGCCACCCACCGCCCTCCGAACTATCCCCATCACTTGGCCCTTCGCGGTATGGGGGCTTGACATGGTTGGACCCCTTAAAGGCGGAACCCACAAGAAAAAATACTTACTGGTCATGGTGGATAAGTTCACCAAATGGATAGAAGCTAAGCCTGTTAAGACGGCTGAATCCGGACCTGTGATGGACTTCATATCCGGGGTTGTACACCGTTACGGCGTCCCCCACAGCATCATCACTGATAACGGCACAAACTTCACCTCCGACGAGGTAAAACTTTGGTGCAAAAACATGGGCATCAAGCTTGACTATGCTTCCGTCTATCACCCACAAACTAACGGCCAGGTCGAACGTGCAAATGGTCTTATCATGAGCGGCATTAAACCCAGACTAGTGCGGTCCCTCAAGGAATCCAACACGCACAGGGTAGAGGAGCTCGACTCCGTACTCTGGGGACTGCGGACCATGCCGAATCGCACCACCAGATACACACCATTCTTTATTGTGTACGGCACAGAGGCAGTTCTGCCCTGTGACATAATTCATGACTCACCTCGAGTGCGCATGTACGAAGAAAGAGAAGCCGAGCTCGGTCGGCAGGACAACTTGGACGCCTTGGAGGAGGAGCGTGACGTGGCAAAAGCCCGTTCTGCATTTTATCAACAGCAGGCTCGAAGATATCAAAGCAGAGAAGTACGGGCCAAAAATTACAATGTTGGCGAACTAGTTCTACGCCTACCGGATAAGAAAAAGGACAAACTCAAGCCCAAGTGGAAGGTCCATTCATAATCGACCAAGTCCTGATTGGTGGAGCGTACCGCCTGTGAGATGCGTCAGATAACCGACTCGAGCCAAACCCATGGAACGCCGCCCGTCTCCGAAGATTCTATGCCTAGCGCCGGACTCTGTGCTTGTCTCCTTCCTCTGTCCATTTTTTACATTTTCCGTCTTACATTTCTCTCCTTCCCCTATTTTCTCTTATAGCCCTTAAAGGCTCATTAAGTGACGCGCTACCCGCACTCATTAAACCTGGGGGCTTCTTTAACAGAAGCTTATTTATATGGGCTTCACGCCCAACACATGCGTCAAACTTCCGCATGTACCTTTTCTTCACCATTATATGCATCGATATGACTTAAGTTTTGGCCAAGCTAGGTTGCCTGGCTCCTGTGCTTACCCCTACGTTCCCGATTGTTTGGCTAGGCAGTAAAGGGAGCACCTCTGCGATTGTTACTGCCGGATCAGCCGGATGTGTACCTCAGAGTGGGTGAAGCCGAAAGCTAGTGTTCTTAAGGGAATATTCGGTCGGTGAACTAAAAGACGACCTTTTTTACTTATTTATATACATGCCCCCAGATGATTTTCCTGCATTTGCAGTCCGGACATGCACTTTAGGGCATGCCTCCCAGAGAAAGGAACCCCTAACGGAACTATTCTCTCTGGAAGATGTTTCTTACTAACCATGTAATATAACATAACTAGTTGGGCACTTGTCTGATAATGCACTAATGACCCCTACGCCTGGTCTCCATGCATACCCTGGTTCGTACATAACCGGTAGGGTATTCGGACACACTCCAGACCGTCAGGTCCCGAGGTACAAGCGAAAAGGTCGGAAATGACAAACGATCTACAATCCGGCTAGAAGGCATTACACATGTCAATTAACAATTACATAGTCACTCTGACTGATTGTATTCCTCTTCTATACCATCTAACAGGCTGTCTAATTTACATTCCTGTTGGGAATACTTTGCGGCCAGTTCTACTTGGCCGTATACTAAGCTTACAGGGATCTCCTTCCCATCAGGCCCCACAGGTCCGACTTCGGCCATGTGGTTTGGGTCAGACCTCGTAAACCGGGTATTCACCATGGCCCAGGCCTCCCTAGCACCTTGCCGGCAGGCCGATATCTTCCACAACCGGAAGCGCCGCCGAGCTCCCTTAAGCTTCTCCGCAAGCTCTCCAAGGCCCTCGGGCATGGAGTGGGACGGCCATAAGGCTTGGGCAACGCCTCGCATTGCCTGCCAAACTCGCTCGTGCAGTTGCAATAGCTCGGGAAGAAGGTCACCCGCAGAACGGGCATCTCCTCTACAGGACGACCTGTTAGCATACCTACAGACATTACTCTGTTAGTCGACTTCCTCGCCGAACTCTTTTTTCAAAAGATTCGCTTAAGCACTTACTAAATATGCCGCGTCGAAGCTGCTGATTCTCCTTAGTGGAGTCTGACAACTGGCCATGAACATCTCTAAGTTCAACGTCCAGCTTGGTGTTGGCATCCTGAAGATCATTCTTCTCTCGCCTCACCTTTGTCAGCGTACTCTCACCGGCCTTTAGCCGGCGTAAGAGTTGTTGTCTCTCCTAATCGAGTCCGGCGCCATCTACAATATGATTTGTCAGATTTGCACCAACGCCGCAAAATACTAATCTTTTAAAGTGTATCTTACCAGAGGGGGTCTCTTTGGGCTCCCCTGCCGCGGCTAGTGCGGCCTCCAGTTGGGCTTTGCACTCTTCTAGCTCCTGGGACAGTATGGTATTCTTCTCTATAAGAACCTGCATAACAAATGATCCTTAAATTAGTTACTCTAACTATTTCAAGTCTCGGGGGCTACTGGTATATATATATATATATATATTTGACCAAAATTTTCTTACCCGTATGTCTTTTACATACTGCTCCGTGGCTCTGGCTAAACCATTTTGAGCGGCACGGAGGTACGCATCTCCCGAATTGAAGGCATCTAACGCCTCTTGGGAGATACAAGCGTCGCGAAGAACTGTCCGGCGACGCCTATGGTTCATGGCACTCTCCACCTTAGAATTCGTGGCAGAAAGCCTGTCCGCATCCTCTGTCGGAGGAGCGTCCCGTGCGCGCCTTCTGCTCGCCTCCGCTTCCGGGCCAGACGTTGGAGCCTGGCTGGTGGAGGTGCGATTGGCACCCTCTTCGGATATAGTCCGGCGAGGTTTCTTCGTCCTGAAGATAGCACGAACGTTAATATGCCCTAAAGAAATAACACCAGGGAAATAGAGGGTGCGCTATACCTTTGCACCGGCATCTCAGTCCGGACCACATTCCTTTTTACCCCACGGGGCCCTGCGGCCCCTCGTCGGCTAGCCGCTGCAGGTTCGGCCTCCCGCCTCGGAAATCTCCCCTGCAAAACGCGGTTGTCGTCAGAAAAACTGAAATACATGAGAATGGAATCCTTCTCAAGGGGATGAGGCTCTGGTCTCTGTCATCTGGGAGGCCGGGATTAACCCTGGGTAATCAGCCGTAATGGCCACCAAGGTATTGTCCTTGCTTAGCTGATGGAACACCCCGTCAATAAGCACCACCGATATGTCCGGATCCTCTTCGGAGTCCGGATCGAGGGACCGTTCTGGATCCTCGGGCTGTGGAGGACGGTTGTTTATATCCTTTACCTCCTGACGCAGTTCCTGTGTTGAAGTCGTTAGACTATATACTTAATCATGGGAATATAAAATGAACGGGCAAGCACAATTGTCCACATACCCAACTTGGAGGGTTGTACATAGTAAATCCGCCCTGCGGGTTGACGCGGCGGAATTCCTCCTCTTCTCCCTTGTACAAAGAGGATAAGATCTTTACTAGAGCGGCAGCTGAGGCTGGCCCCTTACAACCGTAACGGGTGGCGTCATCCTCCCTTTTAAAATCCCACATGGGGTGGCCTCTATATTGAAGCGGCTGCACCCCCCGCATGATGCATGCAGCCATGACTCCAATCATGGTTAGTCCGGAATGAGCCAATAGTCTTATCCGGCCCATCAGGTAAAGGACGTCTTTGTCGCTTTCTCTCTGAGAGCTCCGCGGACGCCTTCTTTAGGGTCCCGAATAGGTATCCGGTCCCGGCGATGCACCACACTTCGGCTCCGCCCACTTGATATGTAGACCCCTCTTGAGAACGGGGCACCAGGCAGAATATCCTCTTCCACAGCGCGAAATGAGCCTTAACACCCAAAAATAGCTCGCAAAGGGCGACGAAGCCCGCGATTTGCAATATAGAGGCGGGCATGAGATTGTGCAGCTGGAGGCCGTAGAACTCCAGAAGCCCACGGAGAAACGGATGAACTGGAAATCCCAGTCCCCTTACTAGATAAGGGAAGAAGCACACCCGCTCTCCCTTAGAGGGATTGGGGGTGCTCTCCGCTTGTTTTCCGCCATTATAGGTGGCGAGTCCGGCTCGGACCGAGACCATATAAGCCTGAGGGAGAAATCCCTTGGCCTGAAGCGACACTAACTCACTGTGCGGGACGGAGCAACTCTCCCAGTCTCCGGGTTTAGGACTGGAAGGGCGAGGGGAGGAGCTGCGACGGCTGGCCATGCTGGAATGGACCTTTGCTGGAGGCGCTCTGATGATTACTCGCGGAGAGGAGAAGGTCTGGTTTGGATCTGAATCCCCATCCCGTTAAATAGGCGGCTCGTTTATGCGGCTAGGAGTGTGGATGTAAAAACGCCCCGACTTTTCGCATTCGTTTGACACGTGGAAGACGACCATTATTGGGCGTGGAAGCCAAGGAGCGCTACATTACAAAAATCGGACATTATTCCTACAGGAACACAGAATTTGGAGAAGAACCCGCCTTGCAATGCCGAAGACAATCTGCGTGTCGGATTCATCGTCATTGAAGCCTGGTTCGAGGGCTACTGAGGGAGTCCTGGATTAGGGGGTGTTCGGATCGCCGGACTATACCTTCAGCCGGACTCCAGGACTATGAAGATACAAGATTGAAGACTTCGTCCCGTGTCCGGATGGGACTTTCCTTGGCGTGGAAGGCAAGCTTGGCGATGCGGATATTCAAGATCTCCTACCATTGTAACCGACTCTGTGTAACCCTAACCCTATCCGTAGGACAACTTCATCATACAACAATCATACCATAGGCTAGCTTCTAGGGTTTAGCCTCCTTGATCTCGTGGTAGATCTACTCTTGTACTACATATATCATCAATATTAATCAAGCAGGAGTAGGGTTTTACCTCCATCGAGAGGGCCCGAACCTGGGTAAAAACATCGTGTCCCTTGTCTCCTGTTACCATCCGCTTAGACGCACAGTTCGGGACCCCCTACCCGAGATCCGCCGGTTTTGACACCGACGGTGGAATTGTGCGGAATTGAGTCTACAATAACACTGTAAAATTCGTCGCGTTACAATGGAGCAATCTTCGCCGATCTCCGATATACTAGAGTCCTGTCAAATCTGGACGAGATTATGGACGAGTTTGGAGCATGGTTTCCAGCATCTAGCTCGTCCGTCCTTTGGAAGATCCAACTGTTGATCAGCTTCGGAATTCCTATATCTACCACCCCTCAAAATTTCAGCTTGATCAGACCGTTCAAACTCTGGGAAGCCTCCGTTGAGTGCATCTATTTTCATATCTGTTTTCAGCGCGAGAACGAATTCGGCCTGAGTTCATCTTTTTTATGAACACGATTTTGGATATCCTCTTTGAAGGAGATTTTGTATGGGGTATTGTGTTTTGTTCTCAAACACAGCCCACTAATTTTAAAGTCTTTTCCAATATAATCTTCACCATCGCGTCGGTGTCAAATCAGCCCGACAATGTTGCTGCATGGCTGTCGACTTGCACCACACGAATCGTCGCTTCATCGACTGAGCCCAACCTTATCGGATCATCATCTCGGCAAGCCGAACAAGAGTTCGGGATCATGAAGGCTAAATCATCACCAACATCATCGCCAGACATCGCTGCATGGTCACTTCAGCAAGAGGGCATCGACCACGTCAGAAGATCCGCCATGCGTCGGCATCGCTGCACTGTTGCTTCTACAAGCCTAAATGCGACCTATGCGTCCGAAGATCGGGAGTCAATTCCGGCCGGACTCACCTCTCTTGTCCCAAATCCAGCTTCAAGTCTGGACGTGACTTCAGCGTCCGAACACCATGAGTCAACCCTGGACGGGCTCGCCCCTCGCTCCATCGTACCGGAGGACGACTCCGAAGAAATCCCAGATACTAATCCGGCCAACCAAGCCAATGTCCACCACGCCGACCTGCTTCGAAACCTCGGCTAGCATGGTGCAGCAAAAGTCACACTACGAACATGTCACGTCACCTCGACGAGACCGGGGGCTTCGCCATCTCTTCATCAACCTACTCCGGTGACTTTGACGTCACCAGTCGACCAGCTTCGTCACATTAGCTGGACCGGGGGCTTCGCCTCGCCACATCGACTTGCGGCATCCCCACCTCATCAAGACGAGCTCCTCGCTCGGCCACCTCGGGCTTGGCGGCTTGGACCTTGGCTAGGCTGCGGACTACGCCTTCGTCCCGGCACGAGCTCGGAACTCGTGAAGAATGCCGACTACATTAACCAGCTAAGTCGCCTCCATGCTCAGTTTTTTATTTCAATTTATTAATTCTTGTTCGGTTCAACCAAACATTATACTCATGTTAAAAAATAAAGTTGTTCATTCAAACATTAATTGTTGAACACTTCTTTTTTCGTCACCTCGGTCATGATGGTTTTCGTCACCTCGGCTGCACCAGGGGCTTCGGCTCGTCACATCGACTGTGCGGCATCACCACTTCATCAAGACGAGCTCTTCACTCGGACACCTCGAGATTGGCTTGGAGGCTGGGACCTCGACGTGTTGCAAGCTCGACCCGCGTCATCAACGCCGAACACATTAATTAGCTAAGTCACTTTCATGCTCAAAGTTTTTATTTTAATTTGTGTTTGGTTCGTCCATGCTCACGTGAGTTGTTTGTTAAAAGAAACTCCCTTTACCCATGTTAACTAGGGGCTCTTAAAATTTATATGAGTCATTTTATAAAAAATGAGTTTTCTTCTTGTTTGTTCCAAAGTCTTTTTCTATCACTCCTTCCTCGACTCTAGTATGTGGTCAATAGCCGGATAGCCTGGTTTCTCTCTAAAACCACTCGAGTTTAGTTTGCTAAACTGGCCTGAGAAGCACACGCCTTAGGGATAGGAGGTTGAAGCCGAAGGCTGACCCACTCGAAGTCTTGAGATCGGATGTGTCATGTTAAAGCACGACAGAAGCACAAACTAATTTTAAGACCAATTTTCGGATTGGCGCCAAAAAAGGCTTGATTTAGTTCAGACGTAAAGTTTCCGCATAAGTTCTTTTGGTTTTTTAAGCTTATGGCACTTTTCATCTATTTGTGTGTTTTTTCTTTTATGAGGCGGGACATCCTCTTGACCGAGGTACCCTGCGTAATAATCCAGCTTGGGAAATCTTTTTCGACCCATAGTTTGGCATTTTTCCTGCCGACCTGCACCTCGGTGTTGGGTCCAAGCATAAACCCTATAGTACACTGTCGCACACTTTTTAAGCATCGACAATATCAATGGGGGGCTCTGACTTGAGGCGAACCCACCAAAATCCAAGGTACTCCGAGGAGTCCTCGACAAAATGTTCTCGGATATTGCTTTATATGCATCAGTTTTGAATTGTGTCTTCGGTTAATAGTTGGGTTGCCCGGCTCCTGTGGTTGCCTCCTATGTTCCGCTTTGTTCGGCTAGGTGTGCAAAGGGAGAATCACTTCGATTGTGCTTCCAGCTCAAAAGGTTAATCACCTCAGTGGAGAAAGCCGAAAACTGACTGTCACAATTGGCGTAAACTGGTCAGCGATCCGATGATGGTGTCAAACTATAGATTGATACTGATTACCCCGTGTTAAACGATGGGCCTTTCATAACATTGGCCGAAGTGTTACTGGCTAGACTTTGGTCAGTGCCGAACACTAACCGGGGGCTCGTAGCTAGCTTCCTCAGTTTAAAGCTCCTATGATTAAGTGAAAGTTATAAAGCCCGCTTATCTGATTGCCTCATTTCCGCTAACACAACTGCCTTCGGGCACCGAGACGTTGGCTAAGGGTTGTTTTGTTATTGTGGAAACACCCTGCGTAGCATCTACAAGGGAGTGGAAGCCGCCGACGGGCCACTTTCAACTGATAAACGGTCGCAAAGAAGTCAAAATAAACATATCATTGGCGTTTGTATATGAAGGCTGCCTTCCGTAATCATCATTATAAAGCCATAAATATGCATCAATTTGACTTAAGAGTCTGGCCAAGCTGGGTTGCCTGGCTCCTGTTCTTACCCCTACGTCCCCGATTGTTCGGCTAGGCGGTAAAGGGAGCACCTCTGTGAATGTTACTATCGGGTCATCCGAGTTAGTACCTCAGACCGGGTGAAGCCGAAAGCTAGCGATCTTAAAGGATATAATTGGTCAGCAACGACGGAAGTGAAAATTCAGGTTCGCTAAAGACCACAAAGTTTGGGAACTTTCCGCAAACTAAATCCTCAATATTTTTCTCACGCATTGATCGGAGGTGAGGTCTCATGATCATGGTCGGCATGACAACCCAAAGAAAGGAACCAATAGGGGAACTATTTTCTTTGGAAGATGTTTCTTACATTAAATAGTAATATAACATTCTCTCTGCATACCTTTGTTTATAAAACCGTAGGGCCGGATTGCCTTGTTTGTCGCAAATCTTTGCCCTCATAAAGGCTTTATAAAGTGGGACAAACACTCCCCGGCTACTGGCCGAGGAGGTTGAGGCCGATGGTCGGTCAACAAAGTTTTGTACAGTGTGGATTCGAGCATTAATGATGTAGAGTACTTGGATACATAGAATCATTACACATAATTTGTGATTTTACTCCGAATATCGATCCCTTATTCATCCACTCATGCCCACATTAAGGCTTGGGGGCTACTGGGCTTCGGGCTTATCATTTACTAATATTAAAGGGACACATCGATCCCCTGATCTGGTGTTGCCACCCGACCAGTGTCTCGGGGACTAGTGCATTGCCTATTCAATACAGAAAATTCAAAGTGCTCAGTGTTCGGCTTGACCGAACTATGGGCAAATGCATCTTCGGATAACAATAGGAACTATCTAGGACCTATCTGGCATCAAGCTATTATATTACAGCGACTTCTCGAGACCCTCTCTCAAGGGCCCGTCCGCCAATCACTGTCTCCTCTAATATGCATCTCGGGTTTTAGGCCGACACACACACCTTGAGGGCTACTGGCTATATATCTCGTCAGTAATTAAATGGCATCAATCATAAGTAAAATCCGCAAACAATCAGCCGAATCCTGAGGTGGTGCATCACCTCAGAAGCAGTCCGGCATAAAGCTCGAATGCAAGTGGCTGGCTCTATAAGAGGGCATTTCTGGCATTAAGTTCGGCTTAACTTCTTCGACTTTTTTGAGCCAAGGTGATCTATGACACCTCGGATATAGTCTGGCGTTGGAGCTTGGATACTCTCCGCATTGGAGCTCGGATGGAGACCGGCGTTGGAGCTCGGCTGCAAAAAGACACCTCAGATGCAGTCCGACATTAGAGCCTGGATACAGTCCGGCATTGGAGCTCGGACGCAAGAGGATACCGCCGCATAGGAAACACTTCAAACTCGAGGTGTGGTGTAAAAATAACAAGGCATTGATAAAGGCCGATAACTTAAAGGGGCTCCTCGGATACCCGACGTGTAAACTCTTTGGATTCACATCGGCGATCCTCAAGATCGACGATGAGAAGATTTGTTGAACCAGTTTTCAAGACCGACGACCGAAGATGAAGAACAGTTCAGAAGAATCGAGGAGCGTCCCCAACTTGAAGACCGGTTGAGGGGGCTACCGATGGTGTCCCGGACTAGGGGGTACTCACCACATTGTCTCCTGACCAGGTGGATCGGGCCGAGGACCCCCATGGCGGTTTACTCATGGTCCACTTCGGGAAGCCCATGCCGCATACAAGGAATATTCCACAAGACTTGATGATCAAGACAAGGACTCTTGTTATCCTAGGCCTCGGGTACATTATATAAGCTGAGGCCAGGCTAGTCGATAGATTATTAAGACATTATTCATCATACCCCCAAGTTTTAGACCACAACATATGATCTCGAGGTAGATCAACTTTGTACTTGATACTCCATCAATATAAACAAGAACAGGACTTAGGGTTTTACCTCCATCAAGAGGGCCCGAACCTGGGTAGAACATTGTCTCCTTCATTCCTGTTACCATTGATCAGAGAATCCACAGTTGTCGGCGTCCTGGGAATGGGGGTACCCAGACTTGCCTGCCTGCGGCCCAGGGTGTGGCTCCACCAACGCCATGGTACGACCCATCTTCATTAGCAACCACTCAAGACCCTCCCGAGGGGCCAAGCCTCGCGGGGCGGATGACACCAAGACCTCCCCAGGGGTGGCCTTGCTAGGCTGGCTCCCGAGGAGTGGAGATATCTATGCAAGGGGCACCTCGCGAGGTTCGCGTGACTTGAGCCATGACGACCGAAGTCAGGCGGGCGCAGAGTGCCAGTTTCCTATTTGGTGCTAAAGAAGCAGGCGCATGCGAGGAGTCTCGAGGTGTCCAGCAAAGGTTTCCATACCGGTGCAACAAGACGAAGACCAGTAGGATGGCAGGACGGAGGTCACCACGGAGCCCACGGCGGCGTCACCACCAGAGCCTTTGGCAGGCGAAGACCACCTTTTGTCAGGATAACTTGTACTAGTTCTCTCCCTTCAAAACTGGCCGTTGCGGGTGAGGGAGTCCAGGATTATGGGGTCCTCGGGCGTCCGGGCTATGTGATATGGGCCGGACTAATGGGCTGTGGAGATACAAGATAGAAGACTTTCCCCCGTGTCCAGATGGGACTCTCCTTGGCACGGAAGGCAAGCTTGGCATACGGATATGAAGATTCCTTTTCTGTAAACCAACTCTATACAAACCCTAGTCCCCTCCGGTGTCTATATAAATCGGAGGGTTTAGTCCATAGAGGCAATCACAATCATAATCATACAGGCTAGACATCTAGAGTTTGGCCATTACAATCTCGTGGTAGATCAACTCTTGTAACCCCTATACTCATCAAAGTCAATCAACCAGGAAGTAGGGTATTACCTCCATCGAGAGGGCCTGAACCTGGGTAAACATCATGTCCCATGTCTCCTGTTACCTTCGATCGTTAGATGCACAGTTCGGGACCCCCTACCCGAGATCTGCTGGTTTTGACACTGGCATTGGTGCTTTCATTCAGAGTTCCACTGTGCCATCGTCGAAAGGCTCGATGGCTCCATCAATCATCTAGAACAATGCTGCCGCGAAGGAGATTTTTCTCCCCGGATAGATCTTTGTATTCGGCGGCTTCGCACTGCGTGCCAACTCGATTGGCCACCTAGAGCAGATCGACAGCTACACCACTGGTCACCAGATCAGTTTTGGAAATCTAAACTATGTCGCTGACACCCGGGGAGACTTGATCTTCCAAGGGTTCGCAGCCCCAACCACCGCACCGGCCTTAGATCAGAGCGTGTCATCAGGTCCGGAGACGGGAGTCTAGAGCCCGCCGGACTCTCTGTGGCCTTAGAGCTCAACACCAAAAAACCAGAGAGAATAGCGTCTCCGACAATCGTTGCAAAGCCGGACTCTTCTCTGCACACTAATTCTGAACCCTGGAGGCCCACGTCATGCGAGCTCGGCCCAGAAACTTCTGACCCCGTTCAAGCCCCGCTCTTAAACGAGGCTCTGGACTTAATGTGATCCCTTTTCATCAGAGAAGAACCGCTTCTGAATCACGCCTAGCCTAGACTAGGGGCTGGAAATAGGGAATTTTACTTCCCACCCACTTCATAGCCACTATCCAGGACCTAACCGACATGCTTGATTACGCCTCGGAAGACATCGATGGTATGGATGATAATTCCAGAGAGGAGCATGCCCAAAACCCGCCAGCCACCGGATGTTGGATGGCCACCTCATCGTACGACATATACATGGTGTTTACACCTAAAAACGGAGATGACGATGATGAGAAAAACCCAGTCGAGGACGAACCTCCTGAGATACCACCGAAACATCGACGTCAGCGGCGCCGCTCTAAATCGCGTCATAGTAAGAATAGCAATACCGGCACCGAAGACAATGATACTCCGGAGAACGCCGAAGAACAAGAAGACCCCATCGAACCAACATCCGAACAGGATGATCGGGAGGACGGGCAAGTTGACCCTGATGAACAAACAGGAAACAATGACTTGGAGGACAGCAACTATCGGCCACTCTCCAAGGAGGACGTAAGCCTTGGTGACGAAGATTTTATTGTGCCAGAGGAACCCCTAGAACAAGAGCACTTTAAGCGCCGGCTAATAGCTATGGATAGAAGCCTAAAAAAGAAACAACAACAACTTCATGCTGACCAAGATCTACTCAGCGACAGATGGACTAATGTCCTGCCGGCCGAAGAGCACGGACTTGAACGCCCAACAAAGAGTTACCCAAAGCGTAAGTTGCTACCCCAATTTGACGACGAGGTGCTGGAGCCCATACCGCCCGCACGTAATGTGGCTACCGGACCCAACCGACCACCACGTGGCTAGGACAGAACTGCAAGTCAAGCCGAACACCAGCCCACTCCACCTCGCTGTAAAAGCAGAGAAACAACAGCTCGAGGATACACATATGACCTACGACAAGACCTGGAGAATAGAGTAGGCCATAACATATCAATCTATGGATCGTGGGGGCACGCCCCGGTGCGAGAGGACGGTTACCAATCACGGCACAGCAAGTACAACCACGCCCCGGCCGAAAACCGCATACGAACCTCATCCGAACTGCGTCGTGACACGACCCGATATAGGGGCGCCGCACACCCCCTATGCTTCACCGGTGAAGTAATGGAGCACCAATTCCCAGAAGGGTTCAAACCCATGAACATCGAATCATACGACGGCACAACAGATCCCGCAGTATGGATTGAAGACTTTCTTCTCCACATTCACATGGCTCGCAGTGATGATCTACACGCCATCAAATACCTTCCCCTCAAACTTAAGGGACCAGCACGACACTGGCTGAACATTCTACCAGATAATTATATTGGTAGCTGGGAGGACCTGGAGGATGCATTTAGAGACAACTCCCAGATGCCGATGACCTTAGCCACATAATCCAGCAACCCGGGGAATCGGCCCGACAGCTTTGGACAAGGTTCCTAATCAGAAAGAACCAGATTGTCGATTGTCCGGACGCAGAAGCCCTCACAGCCTTCAAATATAGCGTCCGAGACGAGTGGCTTGGCCGACACCTCAGCCAAGAAAAGCTGAAGTCCATGGCAGCCCTCACCGCACTTATGACCCGTTTTTGCATGGGAGAAGATAGCTGGCTTGCTCACAGAAGCAATAGCACCAGCGACCCTGGTACCTGCGAAACTAGGGACGGCAATGGCAAGCCACGACGCGACAAACATAAGCGTCGAAACAATAATGAAGGAACGCAAGACATGGTGGTTAACGCCGGATTCAGTGGATCCAAACCTGGTCAATGGAAAAAGCCATTCAAGGCAAACAGAGATGGCCCATCTAGTCTAGACAGAATACTTGATCGGCCTTGCCAGATTCATGGTACTCCCGATAAACCCGCCAATCATACCAACAGAAATTGTTGGGTCTTCAAACAAGTCAGCAAGCTTAACGCCAAACACAAGGGAAAAGGGTCGCCAAGCGATGACGATGACCAAGAGCCCCTTCAACTGAACACAGGGGGACAGAAGCAATTTCCCCTGAGATAAAAATGGTGAATATGATATAAGTCACACATATCCCTAGGAGGGAGCGCAAACGCACACAACGGGATGTCTACGCCATAGAGCCAGTCGCCCCCAAATTTAACCCATGGTCGGCTTGTCCGATCACCTTCGATCAAAAGGACCACCCATCCAGTATCCGTCACGGAGGTTTGGCAGCTCTGGTCCTCGATCCAATCATTGGTGGATTCCACATTACGCGAGTCCTCATGGATGGCGGCAGCAGTCTCAATCTACTTTATCAAGACATTGTCCGCAAAATGGGCATTGATCCGTCAAGAATCAAGCCCACTAGAACTACCTTCGAAGGAGTAATACCTGGCAAAGAGGCCCGCTGTATGGCCTCAATCATGCTGGAAGTAGTCTTCGGCTCACCCGACAACTTCTGAAGCGAAGACTTGATCTTCAACATCGTCCCCTTCCATAGCGGCTACCAAGCACTCCTCGGATGAACTGCTTTTGCCTGCTTCAATGCGGTCCCGTATTACGCCTGTTTGAAGCTCAAGATGCCCAGACCACGTGGCATCATTACAAGCAATGGAAACATGGAGCGCTCCCTCCGTACTGAAGAGAATACAATGACCATTGCAACCGAAGTACAAAGTGGCCCTATCAAGCCGCACAGCTCCTTGACTATTAGGCCATCGGACTTCTCCACGTAGGACCGATCAGTTCTACATGCCGGCAGCCCGGCAACTACAAGGCTGGACTAGCATCCCAGCCTCCGTCGACCGGCACGTACATCAGCGAAATTCGTACCGCATGTGCACAATTATGCACTCAAAATACCTTGGGCAGCGGTGGAGGAAATATACTGACAGGCCTATAAAAAGGTTCAGCCTTATACGGCCTTCCCCTTTATTTAATCATCTTTTCTTTTTTACCACCGGTGAATCAAAACCCACTCATTCTTCGGACCCATGAGGACCCTTTCCGAGCCCGGTTCCATATACATGGCCGAAGGCCATTCCTTTAAAGCAATCGTTCTTATTTGGGGCAAAAAGCGGCACAGACGTGCGGCAGGAAGACTACAACTTCGCTCAGGACCCCCGGCATATAAATGGCCTTTGTGATTATGGTACCTTCTGTAAGATTATGTTTTGACGTATCAATTAGATTTCAGTGAACCAAAATTATTAGTCAGTATCATTTTTTATTCGCCTATTAAGTGGTCCCACATACACACCTCGGCACAAAATTGCCAGGGGCTCTATAAGGCAACATATGTGTTGCCAAACAAAAGTCCAAACAACTTTACAGCACAACTTAGCGTCCCGACTTGGCATTATATGCATCAGCTCCAAATCATGTCTTTGGTCAATAGTTGGGTTGCCCGGCTCCTGTGCTTGCTACATTACGTTCCGTCTGATCGGCTAGGGTAGTAAAGGGAGAACTACTGCAATTGTGTTTTTGGTTCGCCCGGTTAAGCACCTTAGTAGAGAAAGCCGAAAACTAACCATCATGATGCGGCGAGAGCTGGTCAGCCACTCGGCGATTCAGTACAATCCTTAGCAATTTTTCCATATTACACGAAGGACCGTTTCCCGGTCACATATGTAAAGCATCCGCATCAGGGTAGCCGCGTACATACTAGGGGCTACCTAATAGACCCATTGTGAAACTCATATAGCTAAGTGAGAGCAATAAAATTGAATAGTCTGATTGCCTGGTACGCCGCACTAACACCTCCTTCAAGGACCAAGATGTCGGGTCAAGTGTTGTTATGTGAAATTCCGAACACCCCAGTAGCATCTACATGGGGTGTGAAGCCGACGACTGGGAACTCTCAGATATAATAAACGTCCGCACATGAGGATAAAAACTTTTCATCAAGGAATGAATATATCACAAAACATTTAGTTTATAACATAAATCCCCAGACAGTTCGGACCCTTTCATTCGAACACTGTGTCCTTAGAGCATTGGCCCTCTATAAGGCGAGCACGTTTTAGCATGTCCTCAAAATAGCGCTCCGATGTGCGGTGGGCCTTGCTTTCGGGAGGACCCTCAACTGCCACCTTTTCAGCATTCATTTTCACCCAGTCCATCTTGACCCAGGCGAAAACCATACGCGCTCCTTCCATACAGGACCACCTCTTGACGGCGTCAATCCGGGGCTACGCATCGACGAGACGCTGCACGAGGCCAAAGTAGCTATCCGGAATGACTTCAGCCGGCCACAACCGGACTATGACATCCTTCATGGTCGTGCCAGACATCTTATGTAGCTCCCCCATTGCGCCATCTGGTCATTTAACAGTAGGGTACGCTCCTTCCCCACAAACTGCGACCCGAAGAGCTTCTCCGACTCGTACCACTCCTGGGCCTAGAAGAATTGGGCGGCGTCCAGAGCACTCGTCGGAAGATCCGCATATGCGTCTGGAGAACTCCACAGTCGATTAAGCGAGGCATATGTCCGGTCCCCAAATTTGTCCTGTAAAGAAAAAGCTTACCAGCCGCTATCTGACCGGCTTGACGGATTTCCTCGTGCTCTGCGCAGGACTCGGACCATGCTTCCGAAGCATCTTGAATGGCCTTGGCGAGTTCGATCCCATTTGCCTCATTTTCTGTTTCCAATGACTCACACTTGGCGGCGATGTCCTTGAGTTTTTGAGCCATCTCGGGCACCTGTTCCTCAAAACGGCGCCGAGCGGCCTATTTGGCCGTCAAGTCCACAGCCACCTTATCGACGGCTGCCTTGCTTACCCTTGCTTGCTCCTTGGCTTGGGCAAGCTCTCTTCTGAGGGTTTACACTGCGGTGGCACCATCTGTACAAACACACACATTGCAGCTCTTGAATTTCCACAGAAAACACGGACATAAAAAGGCATAAAATAAGATGTATCTTCTACCTTACGCCTGGTCAAGCCGCGTGTTAACAAGGACTAGGTCCTCCTCGGCTCGCTCCAGTTTCCGCTTGATTTCAGAAACTTCCGCAGATTAGGCAGTCGCTGCTAACAGCGAAGCCTGTTTTAATCCAAATAAAACAGTGTGTTACCACCTGATAATTCATTATTGATCCTTTGCTCGCTTTTCTTTCAAAAACCGAATATAGTCTCAGGGGCTACTATCTGTGTACATGCATGTAGTTCACAAAAATGATCAAAAACATTACATTGCGTACCTCAAAACCTGCTAGCTTGCTGGAGAAGGCTTCATTCAGCCCGCTCTTGGCGGACTGAATCTTCTCAGACACCGTGCCCATCGGGGTGCGGTGCTCGTCTAGGACGAATGCACTTTGAAGTGCACCCGCAATTGTATTCGGCGCCTCCGGATTAGTAGAGGTCGCCGCTCCCTCTTCGCCCGCAGGAGGTCGTTCACCAGACCCCGGGGCCGTATGGGTCTCCGGAGTAGTCTGCGGCTGGGGGACGGATCGACCGAGGCCCTTGTCGCTGGTCTTCATGAAGACGTCCCCCCGGGCCCTCCAGTAGCCTAGGTATTACCCTCTGGTGCTATTAAATCCCCCCCGTTTCTCTTCAAGTCCTAGGGAGTGCCTATGAGATGTCACCTCGGTGTTATCCGCCCTAGGCGGTGGGGAGGCTAATGGAGGCGACCCGCTTTCCATCATCTCTGATGGCAGATCCCCCAAGGACAAAGATAGTGGGGGAAGCTCGCGGGCCGGACTAAAAGACAGAACTTAGAGTTACCATCATAGTTCATTAATTGAATAAGTGCGAAAAATCACGGACCACTACGAGTCGGCTTGGGGCTTAGTCCGGTGCCGGTGCTTCGGGACAACCTCGGCATCTGACTCCGACTCATTGGGGAGGGTAATTTTGTCCCTCTTGGATGCTTCGGCTTCCAGGTCTTCGGAGGCCGCCCTCTTTTTGCCCTTGCAGGGAGGATCTTCTTCATCCTCTTCCTCCTCCTCCTCGTCGTCATCACCCTCATGAGAGGACTGGGCATCAGCGTGTCCGGGCACTGCGTCCGAAGTGCCCCCTCTTTTTTCTTCTTCTTGTCCTTCTTTGTCGGTGCCTGGTATGGTGCTGGGACCAGCCTCTTCATTAGAAGGGGATTGGCTGTGTCTTCGGGGAGGGGAGTCGAACACCGGATCTGCTCCGCCATCTTAATCCAAACCTGTTTGGGGATGGATTACTTAGCACCTCGGGTTAACAAAGCTTATTCGTGTTCGAAGTTTTTAGAATTTACCTCAGAGGACGAATGGTTGCAGTCGAGGACAGTGTCGACTGAGGACCTTGGCCATGATTTCTGCTTCTTAAAAAGCAGTTTCCAGATACCCTTGCCATAGAACCATTGTAGGGTCCGCGGCCCTTCCGGGTTGAGCTCCCACATCTTGAGGGGCCGCCTCTGGCAGGGAAGTGCACGGCGGGTCAGCATCACTTGGATTACGGTGGCAAGGGTAACGTCCTTCGCTATCATGCTCTTGATGCGTTTCTGCAGCAGCAACACCTCAGGGACCGACCCCCAGTCCGAACCCTTGTCAGTCCAGGATGTAAGCCTCAGCGAGGGTCCGGATCTAAAGGCTGGTGCATCTGCCCACTTGGAGCCGCGGGGTTCTGTGATATAGAATCATTCCTGTTGCCATATTTTGACGGTGTCCACAAAGACTCCCTTTGGCCAATTGACTTTGGGGAGCTTGCTCACCATGGCGCCACCACAGCCCGCGTGTTGCCCATTGACCACCTTCGGTTTCACATTAAAAATCTTGAGCCATAAGCCGAAGTGTGGAGGGACCCGGAGGAAGGCTTCACACACGACGATAAATGCCGAGATGTGAAGGAACGAATTTGGTGCCAGATCGTGAAAATTCAGCCTGTAGTAGAACATGAGACCCCTTACAAAGGGGTGAAGGGCGAATCCGAGTCCATGGAGGAAGTGGGGGATAAACACCACCCTCTACCGGGCTTCGGAGTGGGGATGACTTGCGCCCGATCGGGAAGCATGTGCTTTATTTCCGCGGTCAAATACCACACTTCCAGCAGCTTCTTGATGTTTTCCTCCATGATGGAGGAGTACACCCACTTGCCTTGAGAGCCGGCCATGGTCAGAGGAGTTATCAAGGAGAGAAAAGCTTGGAGTTTGGGCGTTGGAGCTCGGGGATGGAGAGGCAGAGAGAATGAGGCATGGTGTGGAACAGATGGGTTCTATCCACTTATATGGACTGCGAATATCAAGCATCCACCCCTCGAGCCTTAAAACTCGCCTGTTCCCAAGGGATCACACGAATCGCATGGTTAGGTTACCAAAACTCATATTGATGAGAATCCCATAATAAGGGGGCACGACCTTTGCTTTGACAAGACGTGTCGCCGGAGGTTGCGTCTCAAAACACGGAATGGGAGGCCAAAAAGCGGTTTGAAATAATAAAATGGCCGGACATAACGTCTCACCAGTGAAATCTTCAGAAGACAGAACTTATCTGTATCCTACCCTTGTGATTCAGAGGTATGACTATTGTACAGAGCCAAATATAGTACTAACGATCAACTACTTTGAAATATTCGGAGGAGGAACCCGCCTTGCAATACCGAAGACAATCTGCATGCCGGACACGTCATCATTGAAGACTGGTTCAGGGGCTACTGAGGGAGTCCAGGATTATGGGGTCCTCGAGCGTCCGGGCTATGTGATATGGGCCGGACTAATGGGTCATGGAGATACAAGACAGAAGACTTTCCCCCGTGTCCGTATGGGACTCTCCTTGGCGCGGAAGGCAAGCTTGGCGTACGGATATGACGATTCCTTTTCTGTAAACCGACTCTGTACAAACCCTAATCCCCTCCGGTGTCCATATAAACCGAAGGGTTTAGTCCGTAGAGGAAATCACAATCATAATCATACATGCTAAACATCTAGGGTTTAGCCATTACGATCTCATGGTAGATCAACTCTTGTAACCCCTATACTCATCAAAGTCAATCTAGCAGGAAGTAGGGTATTACCGCCATCGAGAGGGCCCAAACCTGGGTAAATATCGTGTCCCCTGTCTCCTATTACCTTCGATCCTTAGACGCACAGTTCGGGACCCCCTACCCAAGATCTGCCGGTTTTGACACCGATAGTGGGATCCCTTCCCGCCTTCCGCCATTTTTGATATAACTTAGAGCTAACTTCATTTTGGAGAAGAAGAAGAAGAAGAAGAAGAAGAAGAAAAAGACTAGTTTTCTTCTTCTTCTTCTTCTTTTCGGGGTCGGGGTGTGGTTGTGGTGTCAGGGTGTCGGGGTCGATCGGGGTGTCAGGGTGTCGGGGTCGGGGTGTGCTGTCAAGGTGTCGGGGTGTGTTGTCAGGGTGTCGGGGGTGGGGTTC
>NC_041382.1:370894016-370904358 GCF_002162155.2 Triticum dicoccoides
ATGTCATTTGTGGACTAAATACGCTAAATTATGTCATAAATGGACTAAATAGGCTAAATAAGAAGAAAAATGCCATTTTTGAGCTTACCTACCTAATTATGCCATTTTTGACCTAACTAAGCATATTATGCCATTGTTGATATAACTTAGAGCTAACTTCATTTTGGAGAAGAAGAAGAAGAAAACTAGAAGAAGAAGAAGAAGAAGAAGAAGAAGAAGAGGAGGAGGAAGAAGAGGAGGAAGAAGAAGAAGACGAAGAAGAAGAAGAAGACTAGAAGAAGAAGAACAAGAAGACTAGAAGAAGAAGAACTTCTTCTTCTTCTTCGTGTTCTTCTTCTTCTTCTTCTTTTCTTCCTATTCCTTCTTTCCTTCCTCTTCCTTGATTTTCTTCATCTTACTATGTCATTTTGGACTAAATAGGCTAAATTATGTCAGAAATGGACTAAACACGCTAAATAAGAAGAAAAATACCGTTATCACGGAGGTGTAGCAATGGTCGGGGCTGCGCCACTGCCAGGCAGAGGTGAAGGACCGGTCGGGGTTCCGGCATTGGTAGAAGGAGTGGTCGATGCTTGTCGGGAGCCATGCTGCACCAAAGATAATTTCCAATAATGTCTCGTTAGCAAGTTCGCAAACTGAAATGTGAATAGTAGTAAGCAACGACCATTCAAATCAAACTCACAGTGGTCGCCGGAGCAATCTGGGGCATCGGCGGAGGGGCCTGACCCTTTTTCTCGCACATGGTCTGCACATTTGGTTCTCACGAGTCAGTCAAATTAGATAGTAATGCAAACATTACATGCATGATTGGGCTAATATGCACGAGAAACATACCACGATGAGGTCATATAGGGCCCGATTAGTGCTGTCGTTTCGGTTCCTCTCCTCCTCCAATAGCTTAGCCGTCCTCTCCTCCATCCCCCTCTCCCTCTCCACCACCTCCCTTTTTGCCTCGTCCAAAAGCGCATGCGTCTTCAATCTCTCTTTCTCAACAATAGCCTACAACACACCACTCCTCGTTAGCATTGTAATCATCGACGGATGCACACACGATCTAATGGAGGAAAGGTGAGAGAGTCCGTATAACTAACCGCCATGGAGAGCTCCGCGGGTCGTGCACGAGGTGTTATCTCAGGATCAGAGCTACTCAGGCGCTTCTTGATCTGCGGGAGAGTCTTTGGACAACGTATCAGTCCATCAGCAATGGCTTGTGTAACACCCACGATGCGGCTATATCTCCCACGTGTCGAGGCACGACTTAGAGGCATAACCGCATGGTGGTTTAGTCGCAAGTGAGGTAATCTTCACACAATCCCATGTACTGAATAAGAAAGGGACAAAGAGTTACCTTACAATCGCCACGTCACACAAATAACAAGTTAAACAATCATCATACAGAGTACAATCAAGGTCCGACTACGGAACCAAAATAAAAGAAGACAAGCCCAATTGCTAGATCCCCGATCATCCTAACTAGGAACCACTGTTGGTCATTCGGAAAAGACACAAAACAACGATCAAGATCTTCATTAAGCTCCCACTTGAGCTCGGTTGCATCACCTGCACTGGTACCAATGGCACCTGCAACTGCTTGGAAGTATCTGTGAGTCACGAGGACTCAGTAATCTCACACCCGCGAAATCAAGACTATTTAAGCTTATGGGTAGGAGAAGGTAGTGAGGTGGAGCTGCAACAAGCACTAAGCAAATATGGTGGCTAACATACGCAAAAAGAGCGAGAAGAGAAGCAACACAACGATCAAGAAGCTATAAGTGATCAAGAAGTGATCCTGAAGCTACTTACGTTCAAGCATAACACAAGACTGTGTTCACTTCCCGAACTCCGCCGAAAAGAGACCATAATGGCTACACACGCGGTTGATGCATTTTAATTAAGTTAAGTGTCAAGTTCTCTACAACCGGACATTAACAAATTCCCATCTCCCACATAACCGCAGGCATGGCTCTTGAAAGTTTATACCCTGCAGGGGTGTCCCAACTTAGCCCATCACAAGCTCTCACGGTCAATGAAGGATATTCCTTCTCCCAGGAAGACCCGATCAGTCTCGGAATCCCGGTTACAAGATATTTCGACAATGGTAAAACAAGACCAGCAAAGTCGCCCGAATGTGCCGACAAATCCCGATAGGAGCTGCACATATCTCGTTCTCAGGGCACATCGGATGGGCAAGACGTCAGGTTGGCATAGACCCTGGTTGCCCAGGGGGCGCCAGACATCGCCCAGTTCGGACCAACACTTAGAGAAGCACTGGCCCGGGGGGTTAAAAATAAAGATGACCCTCAGGTTGGCCGACCCAAGGGAAAGGTAATAGGTAGTTAGGCAAATGTAAAACCAAGGTTGGGCCTGCTGGAGGAGTTTTATTCAAGGCAAACTGTCAAGTGGTTCCCATAACACCCAATCGCGTAAGGAACGCAAAATCAAGGAACATAACACCGGTATGAGGGAAACTAGGGCGACAAGAGTGGAACAAAACACCAGGCATAAGGCTGAGCCTTCCACCCTTTACCAAGTATATAGATGGATTAATTAAATAAGAGATATTGTGATATCCCAACGCATCCATGTTCCAACATGGAACAAACTTCAACTTCACTTGCAACTAACAACGCTGTAAGAGGGGTTGAGCAAAAGCAGTAACATAGCCAAACAACGGTTTGCTAGGAAGGTGGGTTAGAGGCTTGACATGGCAATATAGGAGGCATGATATAACAAGTGGTAGGTAGCGCGACATAGCGGTAGAGCGAACAACTAGCAAGCAAAGATAGAAGTGATTTCGAGGGTATGGTCATCTTGCCTGAGATCCCGCAAGGAAGAAGAACGAGTCCATGAAGAAGACCAACGGACGTAGTCAAACGGATCCTCACAACTCCGGAATGAAAACCTAAGCTAACGAGAGAAGCAACCTGGAAATAAGCAAGCACCATAGTAAACAACCATCACATAAACATGGCATGATGCACAACCAAGTATGATGCATGTCCAGTTTAAAGAGGCATGGCATGGCAAAGTGCAACAAACAATACTACAAATTAAGTGGAGCTCAATATGCAACATTCAAACATTTAGTTCACTCTCGTTTATCTACCCAACAATATTAAATGTTATTAAACATGGCAAGAGGTGAAGCATAACAAAACTACCTATCTAGGCAAGTTTAAATGAGGCCGGAACAGCAAGCAACAAGTCCGGAAAAATCCTCATGTGCAATTTATGGATTTGGTACTGTTCTACACTAAACCATATTTTAGAGTTGTTAAACATGCAAAGTAATGCCACCATGTTAAACTAGGCATTTTTCTACCCCACTTGCATATAAAGTTTCTTTAAAATGGAGCTACGGTTAATTAGTTATGAAACAAATCATTTTAGGATGGCATTATGCAAAATATATGCAAACAGCAATTTAAACATTTCAAACGTGCATGAAAGTTGGGTATTATGAAAACTAGATTAAATTCTAAGCATTTTTCATATTTAAAACATTTTAATATGATGCACGGTTATTTACTTGTGAGCAATTTAAAATAATGGCATCCTCTTGTAATTAAGCATGCATTGGATAAATGAAAAAATGCACGGAATGAAAAAAAAACGCTACTCGGGCTGAATCTAGATCTGACAAGGGTTGCTCACATTGGGCCAAGCCCAGCTAAGCCTGGAGGCATGGCGCGGTGAGAAAGCACTGGGCCTGATGCGTGCTTGTGGCCCGAGAATAGAGAAGGCCGGCTCGGGGCGACGTAGTCAATGGGCACGGGCGCTGCTCGTCCTCCTCTGGATCAGGGATGAGGCGGCCATGGCAGGCGGGCGCCAGGAGGCTCGGGCGATGGCATTCAACGTGGTCGGCGAAGAAGTGAGTTTGCACGGCGGCGGAGGGGTCGAGCTAGACGGAAAATGGCACTCCGGCGAGGTCCAAGAGGCTCGAGGGGAGCTACTGACGTCGGTGACGAGGGCAGGCAGCGGTGCTCGTGTGGCGAGACGCGGGCGTCCTCCTCCTCTGCTCAAGGAATCGGCCGGACCCGCCATTGGTGGCGCGCCGGAAGAAGACGACGACAAGGAGCAGCGAGGATGGGGCTCTGGCGACGGGACCCGAAGGGGAACGCCGGCGAATGGACGGAGGGCCTCGGACCCGATCAGACCTAGCGGCGGCCGGTGATGTATCTGCAGCACGGTGGAGTCGAGCAGAATGGCGACGGCTCGGCTCCTGTCCAACAGCACAACGCGGCAGTCGCTCCTGCGAGGCAGAGAGGCGGGGCGTCAGGGCCCCAGGTCCAGTGCTGGGACGAGATGGAGGAAGCCGGCGGCGGCTGCTGCT
The DNA here is from genome assembly GCF_002162155.2 of Triticum dicoccoides. Lineage (NCBI taxonomy): Eukaryota > Viridiplantae > Streptophyta > Magnoliopsida > Poales > Poaceae > Triticum > Triticum dicoccoides. The sequence continues at coordinate 370,898,350 of NC_041382.1, forward strand.
TGCGACACGGCCTCCACGGCTGCTCCTGCTGCAAGAAGAGAACAAGGGAGAGACATCGTGAGAGAGAGCTAGGGGAGGGACAGGTGAAATAAAAGGGGAAAGGAGAAGGCACGGCCTGGCCGTGGTCTTGCCAGCGGCGAGGTTTGCTGGCGACGGTGAGATCGCGAGGGGGAGGAGCGCTCAGGCCGAGGGGGGTTCAGGATTGCGGTGTCTGGTGGGGATGGACGAACAGGAGGCACGGGAGCTCTCTGCTCCATGAAGGTGCTCGAGAGGGAGGGGATCTACGGAGGGGTGGAGAAAGGCAGGGGCATTGGGCCTGCTGCGGCTATGGCCTCGATCCCAAACTAGATCGAGCGCCGGCTGGGGAGGATCGGTCAGGGGAAGAGGAGAGTGCGAGGCTGGGGTGCTGCGTGAGGATCCCGATGGAGAGGCGATGTGGAAGGAGAGGTGGCTGGCTCGGGTTGGTGTGGTGGTGAAAGCGAGGAGGGGATTTTTGATCGGGGATGAACCCGAGGAGGAAGAGACAGGAGGAGTGGCGCGGCTTGGGGTGGATGGGACAAGTGCCCTAGGTTTTAGGGTTTGGTCTGAAATTAGACTAGGGGTTGTTTATATAGGGTAGGTGCCTTGGGTTAGGGGGTATTCGGTCCGTCCGATCGTAATCGGGCGGTCAAGAATAAATTGGTTAGGGAGTCCAATTAACAAAATGGAGATGGTTTATGATGTTTGGGGATGATCCGGACCCATCAGTGACGACTGAGTGGGTCGGGTTCGGGGAAGTTTCGGACGTGCACACGAGGGGGGTCTGTGCACTGTACAGAGAGACTCCGGTTGAAGCAAGAGGGAAAACGAAGAACAAGGTTGGTATAGGACTGTGTAGATGGTCTAGGGAGGAAAGAGAGGGAAAACCCGGCAACAGTTTTCGGAGACCGAAAACGCCCGACGTTTGACCGACTATAATGCCGCTATAGTTATCCGTTGGGGCATCAAACAGACTCCGAATGCAATGAAATTTGGCAGGCGGTCTACTGACAACATAACAACACCGCATGCCAACTGTCATCCCATTCCGAGAACATTTCCCGGCCACTTATAAAATAATATTTTGGAGGTGCCGCGGGCGCATGCAAGTGTGTCTGGGCTCAGAACGGACAGCGGACGAAACTGGAGGAACCCGGAGGGATGCATGTTTTGAAAACATGCAGATGCAATGCAGATGATGATAAGGCAAAATGCAACACGCAAGAAAATGACATGGCAAAGACAGCGAATAACTGGAAGACACCTGGCGCATCGGACTCGGGGCATCACAACACTCCACTACGAGAGGATCTTGTCCCGAGATCTATGATGGAACTGGAGGGAAGCGGAATAGGAAGAGAAGAGGTAAAACTAAGTTGCTTCTTTGACAAATGAGTGAAACCAAAGAACCTTGCGTGGTTGAACAAATTGAAAGAAAGAATGCATCAAAGATGAACTAATTTGAAAACACTCCGTTAGAAAAAGAGGAACAAAGAACATTACTAGAACCTTGTAGGTTGACAGACATAACAAAAAGGGTTGCAATGGACAAGAAGTACATGCACGCCCTCCGGTAGAAACGAGATGTACAAGGAATGATAAGGATCAATTACGACAACACTCCGGTTAAAACAAGATAGAGGAGGAAAAAGAATGATATAATTTGGATAGCACTCTGACTGTAAATGGAAGGAGTTGAACATAAACTTAGGAAGATTTGATGATACCTAACAAAATCAACAACACATTGCCTCCAGAACTACTGAAAGAATGGCACAATGGGTAGAAAGATTTCAGACAGCACTCCGGTTGAGAAGGGAGGTAAAACTTGAAAAGAGGGCATGACACTCCGGTTGAATGGATAAGCAAAAGGAAAGAACATGATCTTTGACAAAAATGGGATGATGGGTGAAGAAAGCAACATCACAATGCCTCTGGAACAAATGTAAGAACGGAATCAAACGAATGGAGGAGAAAACAACATCTTCTACCTCAAATGAGCTTGAAAAAGCATCTTTAGGAGAAGGGTCGAACGGAGTTGTTGGAAAACCAACAACGAAAAGAACAAGCTTGTAGTGGGCTTATGGAAAACATCTCAAAACTATGAGGTGAAGTTCTGCCACTAACAGAAACAATTGATTGGATTGATATGAACAAGGAGACGAGAAACTTATTTCACCGGGAGGATAAATGAAGAACTTGGGTCATTTATAAGCACCACTGTCGCAACCATCCTTAGGATAGGCTTTAGGTGAAATATAACCCAAGATAACTCCAACGAAGAGATTGGTGGATTTAAAATATCTCCTTCTTAACAACTGTTGAATCACGACATACGAAGGGAAATTGTCAAGAGTGACATAACACCACCTCAAAAGATAAGATAGGAAGAAATGCACTTCGGAATGCAAGATGAAGAATGCTTGAACTCCTCAAAACAAGACATGTGTTGAACACCATGTTTATTTGAGAGTATAGCTTGGCGGACCTTAACTTCGAGAGAAATCTTGAGGACAACTAAAGAATGAAAGAATCCTTGACAAACCACCACGAAGAAACTCTCGAAGAACTCCAGATAGATAAAAGAAGGTCGCAAGGAAAAGAAGCTTTAAAAGAATAAGATGAATCCTTGCATTGCTTAGATGGAGCTTCGTGATGATATAACCGAGAAAAACATGAAACTCTGGAAAGAAAAGATGAAGCATCTCAAACCGCAAAATGTGACATGATGAACACTCTGGAAAGAAGAAACTAGATCACTTGGATGAAACAATAATAAGAATTACGTTATGTGTATCCTTCACCAATTTAGATTAATGACAAGCAACGGATTTGGCATACTACTTATTCTCGTAGAAATGATTAAGATAGATATAGCGTCACTTGGGATGGTCTTCAACGAACCGCCGGTAGGATTGGAAAGAATGAATGAATTGATATGATAACCAAGGAAGAGAACTCTTGAATGAAACACCATAAGAATTGAAAATGGACGAAGAAAAGGTAAAGAAACACCGGGAAGAATTATAAAAAGAACGAAGATACTTGAGAGAATATAAATACATGAGATCAAAGAGATCATGAACTGATTAGAGGATATTTGAATGATGCACCGGCCGGTAGAATTGGGAATGAGATCTGAATGTTGAGAACGAATAAATTTTCTAAAATGATGGCCTCCGGAGAATCAAACTAAAAAGACTCCTAAAATGTTTCAGATGGGTATGAAAAGAATTCTCACAATCGAAAACAATTATGATAGGATGGCATCAAGCTTGAACTACACATATTTGGGAAAATGGGTAAGGATTTAAGAGGAACTACACTTTGGTCTTCAAAATCCGAGAATGACGACGAGAAACCCTACCACGAATTGGTTAGACACTCCAGGAGAATCAAAAGCGAATATGTTGAGCCAACGATGGAAAGAATTTGAGAGATCTACATATGACTAATGACAATTCGTACTTACGTCATACTTTGAAATGAATTTGAGAATAACTCTGGAAAAATTAGAAGAGTCGGGTAAGATCCTGGGAAAAGACATGTGGGTTACGGCCCACTCAAGAGAAACACCGTTGAAATGATTTGAAGAGAGAGATTGCACCGGTTGAATTAAATGGCTTGAATGAGACAACAACCTCGAAATAACTTGAATGGATCGAGAATGGAAACGTGAATCTTCTGAGATATCTTTGGCTCTCCGGAACAATTGAATAGCGAGAGGTGGATGATTAAGAAGTGCACCGGCATGAGAAAACATTTGAAATGTGGAAAGGATATGATCAACACTGAAAGCTTGAATTGCATCCACCGGAGAAGAAAAGAGAACGAAGAACGATATATTGAAGCTCCGTTAGTATCTTACTGAGAACCACCGGATAAGAACATTGAAAGAAAAGAATAAAGAGACTTCACTTCCATAAGATGGATACTTGATTAAGAAATCCGAGTCCTTGAATAAAAAGGGTGGGAGGGCGGGAAAAGAAAGGCAGCTTGGGTAGATGGAACGAACACTGTTGGGAAAACTAAGAGGTGATCTTGCGAATGTTGAAATGATCAGATCCACTTGAAGAGAAACACGCCGGTTGAAAAGGATTGACATGACAATCTCGATTATCACGAAGGATTAGCACTCCCATAGAAATATGAGAACATCACTTCGAAAAGGTATGGAATCCACAATTGACATTGAAGCAAGTCGAAAATCACAACTCAAAACAAAATAAAGGATTTGGTTTGCAGAATAAACCAGAACAAACATATGATAGACCCCATATCGTATCATGTTTCTGTTGGAAGGATATCCTACGTGATACTTGAATTCCCACTTATAAACTCCCAAAACTTTCTGGTTATGCAATCAAGTGTTGGGGATACAGGGGAAGCATAATATCTCACCCAAACTAACAATCCCTACATCCAGCTGTATCCATCCGTCAACATATAACCAAGAAACCTTAAGAAATCGTGTACCTCAACCTTCTAAAAGCATCCGTTATACGAGTTATGGCAATACTCCCGAACTCCTGCCCCGGTACTGGGTGGTGTCGAGGTTATCTCACCAACAACTGCATAAGAAAGATTTTCGATGTCGGCGAAACTCAGGTATTCCCGAACTGCAACGATAAAATGGTGATGACAGAACCTCGGAGCTAAACTCCCCAGGACACTGCCACAACCCCTAAATGCCAGGAGGCACCAAGACTAATGTTCTCATCACAAGAATATCAGAACGATCCCAAGATACCCGCGTGATCCTAAAAAAATCACGAAAAAATGAGGAGAGGAATGTCAAAACTTCTACATCAGGAGGCCTCACCAGAGCGACGAATGGACTGAGGAGTAAAAAGAATCCTACTCTCCGATATATATAATCCTAAGACTCAAAATTTTGTTCTAGACTCAACAACGTCAGTGATTCAATCAGCCAAGGAGCTCCTATGTCGGGGATGGCTCTGATACCAACTTGTAACACCCACGATGCGGCTATATCTCCCACGTGTCGAGGCACGTCTTAGAGGCATAATCGCATGGTGGTTTAGTTGCAAGTGGGGTAATCTTCACACAATCCCATGTACTGAGTAACAAAGGGATAAAGAGTTGCCTTACAATCGCCACTTCACACAAATAACAAGTTAAACAATCATCATACAGAGTACAATCAAGGTCCGACTACGGAACCAAAATAAAAGAAGACAACCCCAATTGCTAGAGCCCCGATCGTCCCAACTGGGCACCACTGCTGATCATTCGGAAGAGACACAAAACAACAATCAAGATCTTCATCGAGCTCCCACTTGAGCTCGGTTGCCTCACCTGCACTGGTATGAACCGCACCTGCAACTGTTTGGAAGTATCTATGAGTCACGAGGACTCAACAATCTCACACCTGCGAGATCAAGACTATTTAAGCTTATGGGTAGGAGAAGGTAGTGAGGTGGAGCTGCAACAAGCACTAAGCATATATGGTGGCTAACATACATAAATAAGAGTGAGAAGAGAAGCAACGCAACGGTCGAAAAGCTAGAAGTGATCAAGAAGTGATCCTGAAGCTACTTACGTTCAAGCATAACACAAGACCGTGTTCACTTCCCGGACTCCGCCAAAAAGAGACCATCACGGCTACACACGCGGTTGATGCATTTTAATTAAGTTAAGTGTCAAGTTCTCTACAACCGGACATTAACAAATTCCCATCTGCATTATAACCATGGGCACGGCTCTTGAAAGTTTATACCCTGCAGGGGTGTCCCAGCCTAGCCCATCACAAGCTCTCATGATCAATGAAGGATATTCCTTCTCCTGGGAAGACCCGATCAGTCTCGGAATCTCGGTTACAAGACATTTCGACAATGGTAAAACACGACCAGCAAAGCCGCCCGAATGCGCCGACAAATCCCGATAGGAGCTGCACATATCTCATTCTCAGGGAACACTGGATGGGCAAGACGTCGGGTTGGCATAGACCCTGGTTGCCCAGGGGGCGCC
>NC_041382.1:370904609-370912506 GCF_002162155.2 Triticum dicoccoides
AAGATGACCCTCGGGTTGGCCGTCCCAAGGGAAAGGTAATAGGTTGTTAGGAAAATGTAAAACCAAGGTTGGGCCTTGCTGGAGGAGTTTTATTCAAGGCGAACTGTCAAGGGGTTCCCATGACACCCAACCGCGTGAGGAACGCAAAATCAAGGAACATAACACCGGTATGACGGAAACTAGGGCGGCAAGAGTGGAACAAAACACCAGGCATAAGGCCAAGCCTTCCACCCTTTACCAAGTATATAGATGAATTAATTAAATAAGAGATATTGTGATATCCCAACATATCAATGTTCCAACATGGAACAAACTTCAACTTCACCTGCAACTAACAATGCTATAAGAGGGGCTGAGCAAAAGCGGTAACATAGCCAAACAACGATTTGCTAGGAAGGTCGGTTAGAGGCTTGACATGGCAATATGGGAGGCATGATATAACAAGTGGTAGGTAGCGCGACATAGCGGTAGAGCGAACAACTAGCAAGCAAAGATAGAAGTGATTTCGAGGTTATGGTCATCTTTCCTGAGATCCCGCATGGAAGAAGAACGAGTCTATGAAGAAGACAAACGGACGTAGTCGAATGGATCCTCAAAACTCTGGAACGAAACAGAAGCTAACGAGAGAAGCAACCCGGAAAGAACCAAGCAACATAGTAAACAACCATCACATAAACATGGCATGATGCACAACCAAGTATGATGCATGTCCGGTTTAAAGAGGCATGGCATGGCAAAGTGCAACAAACAATACTACAAATTAAGTGGAGCTCGATATGCAACAGAGTTTCCTATTGAAGAAAACACCACATTCAAACATTTAGTTCACTCTCATTTATGTACCCAATAATACTAAATGTTATTAAACATGGCAAGAGGTGAAGCGTAATAAAACTACCTATCTAGGCAAGTTTATATGAGGCCGAAACAATAAGCAACATGTCCGGAAAAATCCTCATGTGCAATTGATGGATTTGGCACTGATCTACCCTAAACCATATTTTAGAGTTGTTAAACATGAAAAGTAATGCCACCACGTTAAACTAGGAATTTTTCTATCCCACTTGCATATAAAGTTTATTTAAAATGGAGCTACAATTAATTAGTTATGAAATAAATAATTTTAGCATGGCATTATGCAAAATATATGCAAACAGCAATTTAAACATTTCAAACATGCATGAAAGTTGGGTATTATGAAAACTAGATGAAATTCTAAGCATTTTTCATATTTAAAACATTTTAATATGATGCAAAGTTATTTACTTGTGAGCAATTTAAAATAATGGCATCCTCCTGTAATTATGCATGCATCGGATAAATGAAAAAAAATGCACGGATTGGAAAAAAACGCTACACGGGCTGAATATGGATTTGGCAAGGGTCGCTCACATTGGGCCAAGCCCAGCTAAGCCTGGAGACATGGCGCAGTGAGAAAGCGATGGGCCTGATGCGTGCTTGTGGCCCGAGAACAAAGAAGGCCGGCTCGAGGCGACACAGTCAATGGGCACGGGCACTGCTTGTCCTCCTCTGGAGCAGGGACGAGGCGGCCATGGTAGGCGGGCACCGGGAGGCTCGGGCGATGGCGTTTGACAGGGCTGACGAAGCGGTGAGTTTGCTCGGCCGCGGAGGGGTCGAGCTCGATGGAAAACGACACTCCTGTGAGGTCCGAAAAGTGCGAGGGGAGCTGCTGACGTCGAGGACGAGGGCAGGAAGCGATGCTCGGGCAGCGAGACGCCGGCGTCCTCCACCTTTGCTCAAGGAAGAGGCCGGAACTGGCGTTGGCGGCACGCCAGAAGAAGACGACAGCGAGGAGCAGCTGGGATGGGGCTCTGGCGATGGGACCCAAAGGGGAACGCCGACAAATGGACGGAGCGCCTCGAACCCGGTCGGACCTAGCGGCGGTCGGTGATGTATCTGCAGGATGGTGGAGTCGAGCAGGACAGCGACGGCTCGACTCCTGTCCAGCAACACAACGCGGCGGTCGCTCCTGTGAGGCAGTGAGGCGGGGCGTCGGGGCTCCAGGTCCAGTGCTGGGACGGGACAGAGGAACCCGGCGGCGGCTGCTGCTTGCGACACGGCGTCCACGACTGCTCCTGCTGCAAGAAGAGAACGAGGGAGAGACGTCGTGAGAGAGAGCTAGGGGAGGAGACAGGTGAAAGAAAAGGGGAAAGGCGAAGGCACGGCCTGCCTGTGGTCTCGCCGGTGGCGAGGTTCGCTGGCGGCGGCGAGATCACAAGGGGGGGAGCGCTCAGGCCGAGGGGGTTCGGGACTGCGGGGTCCGGCGAGGATGTACGAACAGGAGGCACGGGAGCTCTCGGCTCCATGGAGGTACTCGAGAGGGAGGGGATCTAAAACTAAAACTAAAACTAAAACAGAAACTAAAATTAAACTAAAATTAATCTAAAATAAACTAAAACTAAAATACTCTTCTTCTTATTCTAAACTAAAACTAATCTTCTTCTTCTTCTTCTTCTTCTAAACTAAAATACTCTTCTTCTTCTTCTAAACTAAAACTAATCTAAAACAAACTAAACTAAAATAAACTAAAACTAAAACTAAACTCAAACTAAAACTATAACCGAAACAGAAACTAAACTAAAATAAACTAAAAAATTAAACTAAAAAAGGGGGGAGAACTCACCTACAGGGATCGCCGGAGGAGGCGCGGGGCGGCTGGTGGATGGGAGGGCGGCCGCTAGAGGAGATGGCGGCCCGGTGGAGGGGGAGGCCGGACGACCGCAGCGGGACGGTGCGGGGACAGCGATGCATGGGAGGGGCGGGGCGACTGGACGACCACGGCGCGGCTGGCCGACGTGGAAGGGGCGGCGGGGCGCGGTGGAGGTCAGGGCGCCGCAGGGGAGGGGTACGGGCCAGCGGGGTGGCCGGCTATGGCGGACGGGGTCAGCGGCGGTGGCGTGGGTGTGGGTCGAGGGTGTCAGGTACAGAGAAAGAAGAGAGAGAGGACGGGGCGGGACGGCCGTTTACGTACCCATCTCTTTGTCGTCTGCCAGCGGACGGTAAACAGTCTTTGCCTCCCGCTGGCGGACGACAAAGAGGTGGGGTCGTTGGGTCGTTACGATTTAGACCTCCACTAGACCCCACCCACCTCTTTGCCGTCCGCCAGCTGACGACAAAGAAACTTTGCCGTCGGCTGGCGGACGACAAAGAACTAGCTGATGGCGAAGGACCTCTTCGTCGTACGCTGTCTCTTTGCCGTCCGCTTCCTCAAAGCGGACGGCAACGGACCTCTTTGCCGTCAGCTAGCAGACGGCAAAGAGGCGGCGGACGACAAAATGCCAGATTCCAGTAGTGTCTAGATGCATGCTGGATAGCGGTTGATGTGTGGAGTAATAGTAGTAGATGCAGAATCGTTTCGGTCTACTTGTCGCGGACGTGATGCCTATATACATGATCATGCCTAGATATTCTCATAACTATGCACTTTTCTATCAATTGCTCGACAGTAATTTGTTCACCCATCGTAGAATTTGCTATCTTGAGAGAAGCCATTAGTGAAACCTATGGCCCCCGGGTCTATCTTCCATCATATTATTTTCTTAGCAACTTGCTATTTCTATTTTCCAATCTATACAACAAAAATACCAAAAACTATTTATCTTATTATCTCTATCTGATCTCAGTTTCGTAAGTGATCGTGAAGGGATTGACAACCCCTTTATCAAGTTGGTTGCGAGGTTCTTGTTTGTATGTGCAGGTACTAGGGGACATGTGTGTTACCTCCTACTCGATTGATACCTTGGTTCTCAAAACTGAGGGAAATACTTACGCTACTGTGCTGCATCACCCTTTCCTCCTCAAGGGAACACCAACGCAAGCTCAAGAGGCAGCAGGCGGTAGGCCAAAATTTGGAAATGTGGAGGGAAACTTTGTGCGCGGTACCGCTGGGCCATTCACTTTGAACGATTGTGTGCATCGCAAATGATTCTTCTGCTTTACGAGCGTTGGATGAGTTTGATAATTTAAATTTCAGTCTCAAGGCATGGGCACATTCACTGTGAACGCGCGCGGTGCCGTCGGACCATTCAGTTTGAATGATTGTGTGCATCGCAAACGATTCTTCTGCTTTACACGCATGGGATGAGTTTAATAATTCAAATTTTGATGGAAATTTCCCCAGGTACGTCATTGCATAATTTAATATCGCTTGCTAATTTGGGCACACAAAAGAGCATACTGCAGACAGAACACACTTACTGAATCGAGCAATTTCAGTAATTACACAGAGCCAGTTGACCTAAACATTGCTCTAACAAAAGACCAGCATTAAAAACAAAGCCTAAGTACGCATAATAAAAATCCGCCGCCGCACCGGCCTATGCATCGCCGGTGTGAGATGAGACGTTGATGACTAGTCCGGGCGACATGCCGCCGTTGGTGGACTCCGCGTCCCCCTGCTGAAGTCAACCGCATCCTCGTCCTTGTCATCGGCGCCACCCTCAAGGTTGTAGTACTCGTAGTAGTGGTTGCGCCAGAGCTCGTGTTGGACTCCCACCTGTCACACCCTCGATGCGACTATATCTCCCACGTGTCGAGGCACGACTTAGAGGCATAATCGCATTGAAGGCATATGTCGCAAGTTAGGCAATCTTCACAACATCCCATGTAATATGAATAATAAAGGGGAGATAACATAGTTGGCTTACACTCGCCACGTCCATCAAGTACATAAATAACATTACATCATCCAAACACTCATGGCCCGACTACGGCGCCAAAATAAAAGAGAACCCAACATGCGACACGGTCCCAATCACCCCCAACTGGGAACCACTACTGATCGTCGGGAAAGGAAACATAGTAGCGTTGAGAGTCTTCGTCGAACTCCCACTTGAGCTCATACGCGTCTCCTGGAGCGGAATCATCAGGCCCTGCATCTGGTGTAATAGTAATCTGTGAGCCACAGGGACTCAGCAATCTCGCACCCTCGCGATCAAGACTATTTGAGCTTATAGGTAAGGCAAGGTAAAATATAAGTGGAGCTGCAGCAAGCGACTAGCAAGTGTGGTGGCTAACTTACTCACAAAAGAGAGCGAGAAGAGAAGGCAAAGCACGAGCGAGAAACTAGAGAGCAACCTGCGAAAACATTACTCCAATACCGTGTCCACTTCCTGGACTCCGCCGAGAAGAGGCCATCACGGTAACACACTTAGTTGATTCATTTTAATTAAATTAAGGTTCAAGTTATCTACAACCGGACATTAACAAATTCCCATCTGCCCATAACCACGGGCACGACTTTCGAAAGTTCAAATCCCTGCAGGGGAGTCCCAACTTAGCCCATGACAAGCTCTCACGGTCAACGAAGGAATAGACCTCCTCCCAAGACGTTCTGATCAGACTCGGTATCTCGGTAACTCAAGACACTTAGACAAGTTAAAACAAGACCAGCAACACCGCCCGAATGTGCCGACAAATCCCGATAGGAGCTGCACATATCTCTTTCTCAGGGCACAGTCAGATGAGCGCTCCATACAACTAAAACCAAACCTCGAGTTTCCCCGAGGGGGTGCTGCACAGGACTCTAGTTTGGACCAACACTCAAAGGAGCACTGGCCCGGGGGGGTTTAAAATAAGATGACCCGCGGGCTCCGGAAACCCGAGGGAAAAAGAGGCTAGGTGGCAAAGGGTAAGACCAATGTTGGGCATTGCTGGAAAAGCTTTAATCAAGGCGAAATATCAAGAGGTTCCCATTATAACCCAACCGCGTAAGGAACGCAAAATCCGGGAACATAACACCGATATGACGGAAACTAGGGCGGCAAGAGTGGAACAAAACACTAGGCGAGAGGCCGAGGCTTCCACCCTTTACCAAGTATATAGATGCATTAAGATAACATGGCAAATAATGGTATCCCAACAAGTAAATAAAAGTTCCAACAAGGAACGGCCTCCAATCTTCACCTGCAACTAGCAACGCTATAAGAGGGGCTGAGCAAAGCAGTAACATAGCCAATCAATGGTTTGCTAGGACAATGGTGGGTTAGAGGTTTGACATGGCAATTTGGGAGGCTTGCAAGCAAGTGGTAGGCATCGTAGCAATGGCATAGCAAAAGAGCGAGCAAACTAGCATAGCAAAGATAGTAGTGATTTCGAGGGTATGATCATCTTGCCTGCACAGTTGTCAAAGTTGACTGGATCCTCAAAAGCAAACTCAACAGGCTCCTCATTAGCGAACTCGTCTCCCGGCTCTACCCAAACAAGACAAACAAGCAACAAGGATACAATCAACCACGTGCAAACTCAAACAACACAATGCAAAGATGATATGCTATGCGGGATGCAAAATGCAAGATATGATAGGAAATGCATGAACCTGGCCTCAACTTGGAAATCCAAGTGTGCCACTGGAAAGATGAGATGAAATCGCTTGAAAACGATATAAAGAACGCCGGAATCGGAGTTACGGTTTGGAAATGGCAAGCGATTCAAATATGACACCGGTCTGCGATTTACAGCAAGTAGGCATCTAAATGCAACGAAATGAACATGCTATAGCACTCAAACATGGCATCAAAATACATGGCAGGGATGCATTCAAGATGCTTAACAAAAGTCTAGCACTGAGCTACGGCCAAATCATCCATTAACAGGTTCAAACAAGCATGGCAAAAATGCATATGACAAACAGATCTCAGACTTAGTGAAATTAACACTTGTCTGGAATTTCAGATCAGGTAGCCCTCTTCGGAGCAACAAAACTATATGCTACAGGACCTGAACATGGCAAAGTAAGACATGGCATGGAGCTACTCAAAGAGCTTAAAAAAGTCCCTTAGTTACCTTGATCCAAAAGGGATCACAAAATACAATTGCAAGCATGTGAACATAGCAAAAACATAATCAGTTTTCAGACTTAGTGAAAACTGGCACAAGCTGAAATATAACTCAAGTAGGCATGTTTACGAGCTCGATGCACTCACTACAGAGCAAGTCATGGCAAGACAAGCATACATCCATCAAGAAGGCACAAAATTCAAGCTAGATATGGCAAGAACAATGGCATAGCATGTACGGATCAACTACAACATCACCGGCAAAATTGCAAACAAGTTGACAATCTGCCCAGATTCACAAAGTAGCAAAAGTAGAACTCGATTGACTCAAGCTAGGGTGCTCCATAATTGCAAACAAAGACATGGATGGATAGAGCACTACAATATTAACAAAATCCCTTACTGATTATCCTCAAAAGAGGCACGGATCACTAGGAAACAACACGAACATATGGCATCATGAGATAACAGCTCCAGGACTTAGTGAAATCACTAAGTCCCTGAAAACAGAATTAGCAAGTGCACCACTTTGCATGCTTGCACAAGTCACCACACACATCCTAAAAATACATGGGTTGCACCTCTGGAGAGATGACAAAACCCTTAACAAAACACATGTAGAACTCACGGGCATATCATGCACACAATAATCATGGCAAAAATGACAAAAGTGCTAAACGGAGTAGCAGATCTGACAAATAACTCAAGTAGACCTCTTCTAACAGCATTTCGGGCATCAAGATGAAATCAAATGAAAATGATGCAATGGAATTAAATGATGTACTCTCTGATATGAACATTTAGATATACTATATGCCCAAATCGGAGCTACGGATGCAAAGTTATGGAGCCGCGAACATGTGCACATGGACTGAAAATATCTGGGACTTAGAAGAAATTTCGACCTCCGGATCTAGGGTTTGACCCGGCACGCAAAACGAGGTTCGACGTCGCCGGAGAGGACGCCGGTGGACGGACTTGGCTCGGTGGCGGCCGAAAGCGACGAGGAGGACGGCGGAGGGCGGCGGGGTCGCCAGCGTGCGACGGAGGACGGGCGCGGGCGACGGACGCGGCGGCTGGGGCGGCGGGCGGCCGGACGG
>NC_041382.1:370912851-370922451 GCF_002162155.2 Triticum dicoccoides
GCGTGCGGCGGCCCACGGCGGAGAGGCGGCGCGCGAGGAAGGAGAAGGGGGCACGGGGCGGCGCGATGGATGGGCCCGCGGGGGCCGGAACTGGGCTCGGCGGGCCCGGGCGGCGCGGCGAAGTGGGGCGGCGGTGCGGGCGAATGAGGAGGCGACACGTGGTGACGGTGGCGGTGGGATTTTCGTCCGGCGGCGGGCGGACACGTCCGGCCGCGCGGAGATGATTTTTAGGGTTTCGGGGAGGAAGGAGATCCGAAAACGGAGGGGTTCTATTTATAGGCATAGAGGGAGCTAGGAGAGTCCAAATGAGGTGCGGTTTTCGGCCATGCGATCGTGATCGAACGCTCTAGATGATGGAGCAGAGTTAGGTGGGTTTTGGGCCAAATTGGAGGGGTGTTGGGCTGCAACACACACGAGGCCTTTTCGGTCCCTCGGTCAATCATTGGAGTATCAAACGAAGTCCAAATTGTATGAAACTTGACAGGCGGTCTACCGGTAGCAAACCAAGGCTGCTTGGCAAGTCTCGGTCCAATCCAGAAATGTTTAATCCCCACACACGAAAGAAAGCTAGAAATGACCACCGGAGGAGAACGAAGCGCCGGAATGCAAAACGGACAACAGGGAAAATGCTCAAATGCATGAGACGAACATGTATGCAAATGCAATGCACATGATGACATGATATGAGATGCATGACAACGACAACAACACACGGAGACAAAGAAACCGAACTCGAGGAAATAAATTAACTTAACGCCGGAAACGGCAAGAGTTGGAGTACAAATAGGGAAAGTTACATCCGGGGTGTTACAACACTCCACCACTACGAAAGGATCTCGTCCCGAGATCTAGGACTGAAAGAACGCCGGGTACTCAGAACGGAGGTGATCCTCGCGTTCCCAGGTAGCTTCACGGTCGGAATGGTGTGACCACTTGACTTTGAGAAATTTGATTGACTTGTTGCGAGTCTTGCGTTAAGTCTCTTCAAGAATAGCAACTGGGTGCTCACGATAGGAGAGATCTTCTTGGAGCTCAATTTCCTCGCAGTTGACGGTGCGGTCAGGAGTCTTGAAGCACTTTCGAAGCTGAGAGACATGGAACACGTCATGAACATCTGCAAAGTTTGAAGGAAGCTCGAGTTGATAGGCGAGGTCGCCTCTCTCGCTGACAATCTTGAAAGGTCCCACGTATCTAGGGGCAAGCTTCCCTTTGATACCGAAGCGACGAGTACCTTTCATAGGAGAGACGCGAAGGTAAACATGATCTCCGATCTGGAAAGCCAAATCGCGATGCTTACTATCATAGTAGCTCTTCTGACGGGATTTGGCTGCTTTGAGGTTATCACGAATGACTTTGCACATTTCCTCTGCCTCTGTGATTAAGTCATTACCCAAAAGCTGACGTTCACCGGTTTCAGACTAGTTGAGAGGGGTATGGCACTTCCTGCCATATAGAATTTCGAAAGGGGCCTTGCCCGAACTTGCTTGAAAACTGTTGTTGTAGGAGAATTCAGCATAAGGAAGACAATCCTCCCACTTCATGCCGAAGGAGATCACACAAGCCCTGAGCATATCTTCAAGAATCTGGTTGACACGCTCGACTTGACCGCTAGTTTGAGGATGGAAAGCTGTGCTGAAGCGGATGTTTGTGCCCATGGCCTTCTGAAAAGAATCCCAAAACTTCGAGGTAAAGATGCTGCCACGGTCTGAAGAGATCACTTGAGGAATACCGTGCAATACGAGAGGTATAAAGTTCCGCCAATTGAGCTACAGTGATCGACTCTTTGATAGGCAGAAAGTGAGCCACTTTGGTGAGTTTGTCGATGACAACGAATATAGCATCATTGCCACGCTTGGACTTTGGAAACCCCGTCACGAAGTCCATTTCAATGTGGTCAAACTTCCATTCTGGAATGGCACGAGGTTGGAGGAGACCTGCTGGCCTTTGGTGTTCTGCCTTCACTCTTCTGCAGACATCACATTCATTCACGAATTGAGCGATCCCGCGCTTCATACGAGTCCACCAATAAGCTTGCTTGAGGTCCTGATACATCTTCGTGCTCCCAGGGTGGATGGAGAGGAGAGAATTGTGAGCCTCGTTCATGATCACTTTACGAAGGTCACCTTTGGGTACAACAATACGCTCCTCGAAGAAGAGAGTGTCCTTGTCATCAAGGCGGTAGCACTTGTACTTGGACTGACTCTTGGCAATCCCAATCTTCACCTTTTTCACCATAGCATCAAGAAGCTGGGCTTGGTGAATCTGGTCTTCCAAGGTAGGAGAGACTTGAAGGTTGGCGAGGAGACCTTGAGGAACAACTTGCAGATTAAGTTTGCGGAAAGCTTCACAAAGCTCGGGTTGATAAGGCTTGAGAATCAGACTGTTGCAGTAGGCCTTCCTACTCAAAGCGTCAGCAATCACATTGGCCTTTCCTGGAGTATACTCGATACTCGGGTTATACTCTTGAATCATTTCGACCCATCGAGTTTGCCTGAGGTTGAGATTAGGCTGAGTGAAGATGTACTTGAGACTCTTGTGATCAGTGAAAATGTCCACTTTTCTTCCCAATAGAAGATATCTCCAAGTCAAAAGAGCATGCACAACTGCCGCCAACTCGAGATCATGAGTGGGGTAGTTCTTCTCATTAGGCTTCAACTGGCGAGATGTATAAGCAACAACTTTCTTCTCCTGCATCAATACTGCGCCAAGACCTTGGAGAGAGGCATCACAAAAGACCTCGTACGGTTTGGATTCATCAGGCGGAGTCAGAACTGGAGCAGTGATCAATTTCTCTTTCAAAGTGTTGAAAGCAATATCACACTCCAGAGACCAAACGTACTTGACGTGCTTCTGGAGAAGATTTGAGAGAGGCTTCGCAATCTTAGAAAAGTTTTCAACGAATCTTCGGCAATAGCTTGCGAGACCGAGAAAACTGCGGAGTTGCTTCACGTTCTGAGGAGGTTCCCAATTCACAATTGCAGACACCTTCTCAGGATTCACGGCAATGCCCTTGGCAGAGATGATATGACCAAGATAAAGAACCTCATCAAGCCAAAATTCACACTTGGAGAACTTGGCGTAGAACTTGTGTTCTCTGAGCTTATCGAGAACCAAACGCAAGTGCTTGGCATGATCTTCCTTGTTCTTCGAGAAAACCAGAATGTCGTCGAGATAGACCAAAACGAAATCATTGGTGTAGGCGTTGAAGATGGAGTTCATCATGCGAGAGAACGTCGGAGGAGCGTTGGCGAGGCCAAAAGACATGACAGTGTATTTATATGAACCAATGCTTGTTCTGAATGCTGTCTTGGGAATATCTTCTTCATGAATGCGAATCTGGTGATAACCCATACGAAGATCAAGCTTGGAGAATACTTGGGCACCTTTGAGTTGTTCGAACAGCTCATTGATGGGGAAGTGGGTATTTGTTCTTGATGGTCTTCTTGTTCACTGGACGGTAATCAACACAAAGTCGGTCCGTTCCATCCTTCTTCTTCACAAAAAGAACACCACAACCCCACGGAGAAGAACTAGGCCGGATGAGACCCATTTTCTCTTGAATATCGAGTTGCTTCTTCAGCTCCTTCAACTCTTCAGGTCCGAGCTTGTAAGGACGTTTGCACACAGGTTCCGTACCAGGCTCAAGATCAATAACGAATTCAACTGGCCGGTGCGGAGGCATTCCTGGAAGCTCTTCTAGGAAGACGTCTTGGTATTCGCAAACGACTGGAATTGGAGAGATGGCATCCAATTCACCCTTCTCATTGAGAGAAAACAGACGGATTGTATTATCCCGAGCGGCAAAGACAATAACATCCTCAGACGAATGAGTCAGTTGAATCTGCCTAGCAGCACAATCAAGATGTGCCTTGTCCCAGAATAAGATCAATATCCGAGTTACCCAGAACAATTGGGGAAGAAAGGAACTTGTAGTCACCCAATGTGATAGTAACCTCAGGGACGCAGGTGTTAGCTGTCATCTGCTTGCCCGGTGACACAATTTGCAAGGAACTTTGCAGATACCGATAATCACACTCATACTTTCATGCAAACGGTTTGGAAATGAAGCAATGCGATGCACCCGTGTCAAAAAGAACTTTTGCAGGAATATCATTAACAGGAAGGTTACCCATGATCACATCTGACGAGTCCTCTGCCTGAGCTGCATTCATCAAATTGACCTTGGCGAACTTGGGGTTATGCTTGACCACAGCTGTACTTGCCGATCTCACGGGAGGAGGAGGAGGAAGATGCCTCTGGTTGAGACACTTGTTGGCATAGTGACCCTTCTGTTGGCACTTGTTGCATGTGACCTCTGAAAGCGGACGGTGATACGGAGCACTCGATCTTGGATCTTGAGACGAAGTCTTGTTCTAAAAGCCAGGGTTGGGTGGGTGGGAAGAACCACTGCCACCTTTGCTCTTCTGCTGATATGGCTGACGGAACGGAGGAGGAGGAAGCCAAAACTTCTGCTGATTGGCCACTTGAGTAGAGGAAGAAGGAGTAACATCTCTGACTCACTTCTTGGAAGCATCACACCTCAACTGAGCAGCCTCTTGCTTCAGTGCCATGTTGTATAACTCATCGTATCTCAAGGGTTAAAGAGAACAAGAGCTAGCTGAATTTCTTCTCTGAGACCACCCCTGAACTGATATATCATGCTCTTCTCATCAGGGACGTCCTGCTTGGCAAAGCGGGCGAGCTTCTGGAACAACTTGTTGTAGTCATAGACAGACAAAGAGCCTTGCTTCAGATTGTGGAGTTCCTCACGCTTGCTTTCAACCACGCTCTGAGGAATATGATGAGCTCAGAAATCTCGACGGAAATCATCCCAAGTGATAACACGTCCACCTCTGGAGTCCTTGTACTGCTGGAACCATTCTGCAGCTTGATCTTTGAGTTGGAAGGAAGCGAACTTGACAAAGTCCTCAGGCCTGACGTTACTGCACTCGAAATGCTTGCACAGATCCACAAGCCAATCGTCAGCATCGGTTGCCTCAACACAATTGCTGGAAGTCTTTGGCCCGTTAGCAAGGAACTGGTTGAGTGTAGCAAAGTGACTCTGATTGCTGCCTTGATTCCCTTGACTGCCTTGATTGCGCTCTTGAAGAATTTGCATGATCAACTGTGTGTTTGCATTGGTTGCGGCCATCACAGCTTGCCATGCCTCTGGAGGAGGTGGAGGTGGTGGCGGATCAGGATTCGGAGTCGTGCGCGTGGGAGGAGCCATCCTGAAGAGGTTGACCACCATTAGCACATTGATAGACAAATATTGAAGCTGAATCCAACGGAATGAAAATTGCAACATATAGTCTTCACATCCGAACAAAATGAACGAATGCATTTCTCTTGAAATGGTCACATATCCATAAATTGAGAAGCCACGTAGAATTAAGGTAGAGAAATAAATCAACAAGGTACGGATCAAGGACGAATAATCGGTAAGAAATCCCAATCTCAAACCAATATCTGTGGAAGAAGAACTAGAGCTACTAGAATTCCCACCTATGAAACTCCCGAACCTTTCCGGTTATGCAATCAGGTGTTGGGGATACAGGGGAAGCATAATATCTCACCCAAACTAGCAAATCCTACATCCAGCTGTATCCATCCTTCAACACATAACCAAGAAAACTTTGGAAACCATCTACCTCAACCTTCGAAAAGCATCAGTTATACAAGTTATGGCGATACTCCCGAACTCCCGCCCCAGTACTGGGTGGCGTCGAGGTTATCTCACCAACGAACTGCATAAAAGAGATTTTCGATGTCGGCGTACTAAACTCAGGTATTCCAGAACTGCAATGATAAAATTATGATGACAACACCTCAGAGCTCAACTCCCCGGGACACTTCCACAAAACCCCTGACAGGAGGCACCAAGACAATGTTCTCATCATAAAACCATCGGAACGATTCCAAGATACCCGCGTGCTCCTAGAAAAAATTTAGTGAAATTTGAGAAGAGAAAAGTCAAAACTCTACGTCAGGATGCCTTACCAGAGCGATGAGGAGACTGGGAAGTAAAAATAATTCCTAAACTCTCCGATATATAATTCCTAAAAGACTCAAAACATTTTTCTAGACACAACTCGGCCGCTAAAAACGATCAAGCAATGGGGCTCCTAAGGTCGGGGAAGGCTCTGATTACCAACTTGTCACACCCTCGATGCGACTATATCTCCCACGTGTCGAGGCACGACTTAGAGGCATAATCGCATTGAAGGCATATGTCGCAAGTTAGGCAATCTTCACAACATCCCATGTAATATGAATAATAAAGGGGAGATAACATAGTTGGCTTACACTCGCCACATCAATCAAGTACATAAATAACATTACATCATCCAAACACTCATGGCCCGACTACGGCGCCAAAATAAAAGAGAACCCAACATGCGACACGGTCCCAATCACCCCCAACTGGGCACCACTACTGATCGTCGGGAAAGGGAACATAGTAGCGTTGAGAGTCTTCGTCGAACTCCCACTTGAGCTCATACGCGTCTCCTGGAGCGGAATCATCAGACCTGCATCTGGTGTAGTAGTAATCTGTGAGCCACAGGGACTCAGCAATCTCTCACCCTCGCGATCAAGACTATTTGAGCTTATAGGTAAGGCAAGGTAAAATATGAGTGGAGCTGCAGCAAGCGACTAGCAAGTGTGGTGGCTAACTTATTCGCAAAAGAGAGTGAGAAGAGAAGGCAAAGCACGAGCGAGAAACTAGAGAGCAACCTGCGCAAACATTACTCCAATACCGTGTCCACTTCCCGGACTCCGCCGAGAAGAGGACATCACGGTAACACACTCAGTTGATTCATTTTAATTAAATTAAGGTTCAAGTTATCTACAACCGGACATTAACAAATTCCCATCTACCCATAACCGTGGGCACGGCTTTCGAAAGTTCAAATCCCTGCAGGGGAGTCCTAACTTAGCCCATGACAAGCTCTCACAGTCAACGAACGAATAGACCTCCTCCCAAGACATTCCGATCAGACTCGGTATCTTGGTAACTCAAGACACTTCGACAGGTTAAAACAAGACCAGCAACACCGCCCGAATGTGCCGACAAATCCCGATAGGAGCTGCACATATCTCTTTCTCAGGGCACACTCAGATGAGCGCTCCATACAACTAAAACCAAACTCGAGTTTCCCCGAGGGGGCGCTGCACAGGACTCTAGTTTGGACCAACAATCAGAGGAGCACTGGCCCGGGGGGGTTTAAAATAAGATGACCCGCGGGCTCCGGAAACCCGAGGGAAAAAGAGGCTAGGCGGCAAAGGGTAAGACCAATGTTGGGCATTGCTGGAAAAGCTTTAATCAAGGCGAAATATCAAGGGGTTCCCATTATAACCCAACCGCGTAAGGAACGCAAAATCAGGGAACATAACACCGATATGACGGAAACTAGGGCGGCAAGAGTGGAACAAAACACTAGGTGAGAGGCCGAGGCTTCCACCCTTTACCAAGTATATAGTTGCATTAAGATAACATGGCAAATAATGATATCCCAAAAAGTAAATAAAAGTTCCAACAAGGAACGGCCTCCAATCTTCACCTGCAACTAGCAACGCTATAAGAGGGGCTGAGCAAAGCGGTAACATAGCCAATCAACGGTTTGCTAGGACAATGGTGGGTTAGAGGTTTGACATGGCAATTTGGGAGGCTTGCAAGCAAGTGGTAGGCATCGTAGCAATGGCATAGCAAAAGAGCGAGCAAACTAGCATAGCAAAGATAGTAGTGATTTCGAGGGTATGATCATCTTGCCTGCACAGTTGTCAGAGTTGACTGGATCCTCAAAAGCAAACTCAACGGGCTCCTCGTTAGCGAACTCGTCTCCTGGCTCTACCCAAACAAGACAAACAAGCAACAAGGATACAATCAACCACGTGCAAACTCAAACAACACAATGCAAAGATGATATGCTATGCGGGATGCAAAATGCAAGATATGATAGGAAATGCATGAACCTGGCCTCAACTTGGAAATCCAAGTGTGCCACTGGAAAGATGAGATGAAATCGCTTGAAAACGATATAAAGAACGCCGGAATCGGAGTTACGGTTTGGAAATGGCAAGCGATTCAAATATGACACCGGTCTGCGATTTACAGCAAGTAGGCATCTAAATGCAACGAAATGAACATGCTACAGCACTCAAACATGGCATCAAAATACATGGCAGGGATGCATTCAAGATGCTTAACAAAAGTCTAGCACTGAGCTACGGCCAAATCATCCATTAACAGGTTCAAACAAGCATGGCAAAAATGCATATGACAAACAGATCTCAGACTTGGTGAAATTAACACTTGTCTGGAATTTCAGATCAGGTAGCCCTCTTCGGAGCAACAAAACTATATGCTACAGGACCTGAACATGGCAAAGTAAGACATGGCATGGAGCTACTCAAAGAGCTTAAAAAAGTCCCTTAGTTACCTTGATCCAAAAGGGATCACAAAATACAATTGCAAGCATGTGAACATAGCAAAAACATAATCAGTTTTCAGACTTAGTGAAAACTGGCACAAGCTGAAATATAACTCAAGTAGGCATGTTTACGAGCTCGATGCACTCACTACAGAGCAATTCATGGCAAGACAAGCATACATACATCAAGAAGGCACAAAATTCAAGCTAGATATGGCAAGAACAATGGCATAGCATGTACGGATCAACTACAACATCACCGGCAAAATTGCAAACAAGTTGACAATCTGCCCAGATTCACAAAGTAGAAATAGTAGAGCTCGATTGACTCAAGCTAGGGTGCTCCATAATTGCAAACAAAGACATGGATGGATAGAGAACTACAATATTAACAAAACTCCCTTACTGATCATCCTCAAAAGAGGGACAGATCACTAGGAAACAACACGAACATATGGCATCATGAGATAACAGCTCCAGGACTTAGTGAAATCACTAAGTCCCTGAAAACAGAATTAGCAAGTGCACCACTTTGCATGCTTGCACAAGTCACCACACACATCCTAAAAATACATGGGTTGCACCTCTGGAGAGATGACAAAACCCTTAACAAAACACATGTAGAACTCACGGGCATATCATGCACACAATAATCATGGCAAAAATGACAAAACTGCTAAATGGAGTAGCAGATCTGACAAATAACTCAAGTATCCCTCTTCTAACAGCATTTCGGGCATCAAGATGAACTCAAATGAAAATGATGCAATGGAATGAAATGATGTACTCTCTGAAGTGAACGTTTTGATATACTATATGCCCAAATCGGAGCTACGGATGCAAAGTTACGGAGCCGCGAACATGTGCACATGGACTGAAAATATCTGGGACTTAGAAGAAATTTCGACCTCCGGATCTAGGGTTTGACCCGACACGCAAAACAAGGTTCGACGTCGCCGGAGAGGACGCCGGTGGCCGGACTTGGCTCGGTGGCGGCCGGAAGTGACGAGGAGGACGGCGGAGGGCGGCGGGGTCGCCGGCGTGCGGCGGAGGACGGGCGCGGGCGACGGACGCGGCGGCCGGACGGCGGCCGGCGGAGCTGCGTCGCGCGACGCCGGCGTGGAGTGGCGGCGGTGTGCGGCGGCCCGCGGCGGAGAGGCGGCGCGCG
>NC_041382.1:370922562-370923772 GCF_002162155.2 Triticum dicoccoides
GAAGGAGAAGGGGGCGCGGGGCGGCGCGATGGATGGGCCCGCGGGGGCCGGAACTGGGCTCGGCGGGCCCGGGCGGCGCGGCGAAGTGGGGCGGCGGTGCGGGCGAATGAGGAGGCAACATGTGGCGGCGGTGGCGGTGGGATTTTCGTCCGGCGGCGGGCGGACACGTCCGGCCGCGCGGAGATGATTTTTAGGGTTTCGGGGAGGAAGGAGATCCGAAAACGGAGGGGTTCTATTTATAGGCATAGAGGGAGCTAGGAGAGTCCAAATGAGGTGCGGTTTTCGGCCACGCGATCGTGATCGAACGCTCTAGATGATGGAGCAGAGTTAGGTGGGTTTTGGGCCAAACTGGAGGGGTGTTGGGCTGCAACACACACGAGGCCTTTTCGGTCCCTCGGTTAACCGTTGGAGTATCAAACGAAATCCAAATGGTACGAAACTTGACAAGTGGTCTACCGGTAGCAAACCAAGGCCGCTTGGCAAGTCTCGGTCCAATCCGGAAATGTTTAATCCCCACACACGAAATAAAGCTAGAAATGACCACCGGAGGAGAACGAAGCGCCGGAATGCAAAACGGACAACAGGGGAAATGCTCAAATGCATGAGACGAACACGTATGCAAATGCAATGCACATGATGACATGATATGAGATGCATGACAACGACAACAACACACGGAGACAAAGAAACCGAACCCGAGGAAATAAATTAACTTAACGCCAGAAACGACAAGAGTTGGAGTACAAATAGGGAAAGTTACATCCGGGGTGTTACACCACCGCTGATTCCTCGATGGACAGACTCTTCTCTACCTCGATCTCGGCCACGCGCAACTCCTCCTCCCGACGCTCCTCAATCTCCGCCGCCTCCTGCATCTCCAGCTCCCACTCGGTGACCTCATGAGGAAGCAGGTGCTCCATGGCCACCGCCGCCTTTTCAGACGTGGGTTGCATGCTGGAGTCCGAGGTGACCTAGAATATCTTGGCGTGTGCATCCTCGATCTTGGCATGGATGGACTTGACCCAGGCCAGGGCGACATCAGCAGCATGGACGGCAGCTTGAGCACTCTCGGTGTTTGCAGCCGCCGTCGTAGGAGCAGCTGCAGCCATCTCTACTGCTGTAGCTGCCCTGTCGGCTGCCGCAGACGCCCTCTCGGCGGAAGCAGCCGCGCTCAATGCGGGTGCGGCGGCACTCTCGGCGTAGGTCGCCG
>NC_041382.1:370923854-370930447 GCF_002162155.2 Triticum dicoccoides
CGCGGCCATCGTACGGGCCTTCACGAAGCGTTTCCACGGCATCATCTTTGCAAGAAGGGGGTGTGGGAATGGGGATCGGGATTCGTGGATTTGGGGGTTGCCGGCACTAGAGCAGATGAGCCGGCGAAGCTTAAGGATGGAGACTTAAATAGATCCAGATATTTTCATCGCAAACGGTTCCTAGAAAACAAGTGTGTGTGATGTTGTAGATATTTTTTATTAGCTCTGAAAGACGAATTTGGAATAAAGTGCCAACGGATGGTGTTTTGAATGAACGAGAAATTTTGTGGTACTAATACAACTCTCATGTCAAATTTTGGAAAATTTCAGGGGTCATTTGACCTTCTAAGACATTTAAGTGATTTTCTAGCCATTTAATGACCGTAATTGAAATTTGAACTACATGTACATCCAACAGCCAACCATAATGGTTTGAAAACTCATATTTTGTGTACTTGTGTGCGATTTAATTCCATGTGCAGTAAGTTGGAATGAATTTTCAAACATATTGGTCTAACAGCTACGACACAATTAAGCATGGTGTGACATGGCATTTTAATTCCAAAAAATTGAAAAAAATCAGAAACACATGAAACCTTGGTTGATGTAATGTCATGACACCAAGATGATGTGGTAATTTTTTTGCATGTTTGACCAAAGTTTGGACTCACACCCCTCACAAACGGGAGCAACTCACTAGAAGGCTCGTGGTACCGAGAGGGAACAATGCATGTTTGATAACGAACGGGAGATAGCTTCCCTTACGGCCTTCAATTTTTTGGCCACGTCTAACGTGCACTACTACAACTGTAATGTGAAATTTTTGAAAATTCCAGGGGTCATTTGACCTTTTAAAGACATTAAAGTGATTTTCTAGCCATTAAATGACCGTAATTCAAACTTGAACTACATCTACATGCAATCCGTAACCGAAAAGGTTTGAAAAATCATATTTGTGTACTTGTGTGCGAGTTAATACCTTGTCCAGTAAACTAGAAGGAATTTTCAAACATATTTGTATCACGACATGGACACATATGCATGAATATGTATGCAGGGAGTGGCATGGCATTTTAATTCCAAAAAAAATCAGAAACACACGAAACCTTGGTTGATGTAATGTCATGCCACCAAGATGATGTGGCAAAGAAATTGGCATGTTTGACAAAAGTTTGGACACACACCCCTCACAAACTGGAGCAACTTGCTAGAAGGTTCGTGGTTCCGAGAGGGAACAATGCATGTTTGATGACGAACGGGAGATAGCTTCCTCTTACGGCTTTCAAATTTTTCTACGTCTAACGTGCACTACTACAACTGTAATGTGAAGTTTTGGAAAATTCTAGGGGTCATTTGACCTTTTAAAGACATTTAAGTGATGTTCTAACCATTTAATGACCGTAATTCAAATTTAAACTACATGTACATGCAATGCCTAACTGAAATGTTTTGAAAAATTATATATGTGTACTTGTGTGCGAGTTAATTCCATGTGCAGTAAATTAGAAGGAATTTTCAAACATATTGGTCTCACGACATGGACACATGCCTACGTATGCATGGAGTGACATGGCATTTTGATTCAAAAAATAGAAAAATGATGAGAAACACATGAAACCTTGGTCGATGTAATGTCATCCCACCAAGATGATGTGGTAAAGAAATTGGCATGTTGGACGAACGTTTGGACACGCACCCCTCACAAACTGGAGCAACACGCTAGAAGGTTCGTGGTTCCGAGAGGGAACAATGCATGTTTGATGACGAACAGGAGATAGCTTCCTCTTACGGCCTTCAAATTTTTTCCTACGTGCACTAGTACAATTGTCATGTGAAAATTTGGTAAGTTTCAGGGGTCACATGACCTTTTAAAGACATTTAAGTGATTTTCTAACCATTTAATGACCATAATTCAAATTTCAACTACATCTACATGCAACACCTAACCATAACGGTTTGAAAAATCATATTTTTGTGTACTTATGTGCGAGTTAATTCCATGTGCAATAAATTCAAAGAAATTTTCAAGCATATTGGTGTCAAGGCATGGGCACATGCATGGAGTGCATGCCATGGGATTTTAATTCCAAAATATTAAAAAATGATCAGAAAAACATGAAACCTTGCTTGATTTAATGTCATGTGACCAAGATGATGTGGTAAAGAAATTGGCATGTTTGACGAAAGTTCGGACACACACCCCTCACAAACTGGAGCAACTCGCTAAAAGGTTCGTGGTTCCGAGAGGGAACAATGCAAGTCTGATGACGACCAGGAGATAGCTTCCTCTTATGGCCTTCAAATTTTTTCAACATCTAACATACACTACTACAACTATAATGTGAAATTTTGGAAAATTCTAGGGGTCATTTGACCTTCCAAAGACATTTAAGTGATTTTATAACCATTTAATGACCGTAATTCAAATTTGAACTACATCTACATGCAACACCTAACCAAAATGGTTTGAAAAATCATACCTGTGTACTTGTGTGCGAGTTAATTCCATGTGCAGTAAATTAGAAGGAATTTTCAAACATATTGGTCTCACAACACGGACACATGCATACGCATGCATGGAGTGACATGGCATTTTAATTCAAAAAATAGAAAAATGATCAGAAACACATGAAACCTTGGTTGATGTCATGTCATGCCACCAACATGATGTGGTAAAGCCATTGGCATGTTTGACGAACGATTGGACACACACACCCCTCACAAACCAGAGCAACTCGCTAGAAGGTTCGTGGTTCCGAGAGGGAACAATGCATGTTTGATGACGAACGGTACATAGCTTCATCTTACGGACTTCAATTTTTTTTCCTACGTTTAAACTGCACTAATACAATTGTCATGTGAAATTTTGGTAAATTTCAGGGGTCATTTGACCTTCTAAAGACATTTAAGTGATGTTCTAACCACTTAACGACCGTAATTCAAATTTGAACTACATCTACATGCAACGCCTAACCAAAATGGTTTGAAAAATCATAATTTTGTGTACTTGTGTGCGAGTTAATTCCATGTGCAGTAAATTCGAATGAATTTTCAAACATATTTGTGTCAAGGCCTGGGCACATGCATGGGGTGCATGCCATGGCATTTTAATTCCAAAAAATTAAAAAATGATCAGAAAAACATGAAACCTTGCTTGATTTAATGTCATGCCACCAAGATGGTGTGGTAAAAAAATTGGCCTGTTTGACGAAAGTTTGGACACAGACCCCTCACAAACCGAAGCAACTCACTAGAAGGTTCGTGGTTCCGAGAGGGAACGATGCATGTTTGTTGACGGATGGGGGATAGGTTCCTCTTACGGCCTTCTAATTTTTTTCCTATATTTAACGTGCACTAATACAACTATCATGCGAAAATTTGGAAATTTTCAGGGGTCATTTGACCTTTTAAAGACATTTAAGTGATTTTCTAACCATTTAATGACCGTAATTCAAATTTGAACTATATCTACATGCAACGCTTAACCTAAACGGTTTGAAAAATCATATTTTTGTGTACTTGTGTGCGAGTTAAAAAATCATTAGATGATGTAAATATCTGGTGTTCAAAAAAGAAAATGTAAAGATCTGGCAAGACAACCGGCCCCCACACGATTGGCAGTCTATCTCGCGGCTCGAGGTTTGGTAGGTGAATGGCGGGGATCATTAATCAGACATGGTTCTGCATTGGAAACCGTCAGCTATTATGTTCACACACGGATTTTGGCTATCATGTTCTCACATGGATTTTGCTACGGGAATTATGTGTAATTCAAACTAAAGTACTCATAAATTCCGGCGACTGGCATTTGTACTGTCCCCATCGATCTATATTCCGGCCGCCAATAAATACTACCTTGCTCACGTCATCTCGCATGCATTCTCATCTACATCCTCCCCTCGCTCGCCCTCTGTCTCTCTCTCTCTCCAATCTCTGCCATGGCTTCGCTGGTCTGCCCACGCGCCGAGGAGGAGTCGCCGCCCCCCGATGATGCTCACTCGATTAGTAGCGATGAGGACCCCTACGTGCTGCCTGACGAGGTTGCGCCGGCCCCCCAAACTTTGGATTGGTTTTGGTGCCAGTAAAATCTTTGTCTGTAGAAGTCACTGCTGCCGGCTGAGAAAGCCAGGCAAGTGGCGTTCAAGAAGCAGATGGCGGAGGAGGAAGCCAAGTACCAGGTGGACTGTGGAGCCCGTGATGCCGCCTAGAAAAAGGAGGCGACGGAGCTTTGGGCACGGGTGCGTCGTCGTGCCGAGGGTGTACGAAGACGGGTACTTCGCGAGGAAGGTCATAGACGTTGGGTGCCTCGTCGCTGTGTGGAGGTGGGCCGATAAGTTCCAGCGTGCCACCGATGAGGAGCTTTGGTGGGCGCCCAACAAAATGGCAAGATCACCCGCACGCGTTCGCCAGCAAGAGGCAGATCGGTATGTCAAGCACTGCGAGGCGGGGGAGTCAGAGTACTGCCTCCGCACTAGGAAGACGCCACGCACCAGGGAGCTGCTGGCGAGGGGCTGCCGGAATACTGGCCCCAGGAGGGATTATTAGTTTTAGTATTGTTCGTTTTCAATTTTATGCATTGTACCTAGTAGTTAAGTATCCTCACGTATATGTGATGATATTTTATATATATATATATATATATATATATATATATATATATATATATATATATATTATGAATTCCATTTTCTATCTGTTTTTGTATACTAATTTGAATATAGCTGTTATCATCCACACATACATAATGGAAAGCGTATATACGGACATTGAAATAGAACATATAAGAATGGAAAACAGAGTACACACATTGAAATAGAGCAATAAATAGAGCAATACTATGATTGTTGTGAATACAAAGCTATCCACGTCGAAACAAATTTTCATAATAAAACGCATCCATGAGAGCATGACCTGCAACCCTTGCCTAGGGTAGCTCTTGGCTCTGCCTGAATACATGCAGGCGTTCGTCCAAGCGGTCGACACGTGCGCGGTACATCTGGAGCATGATCTCGAGCTCCAAGTTGGCTATTTCATCGGAGATCACCAGCTCGAGGATGCGATGGCCATGTTCCTCTACTGCACCCAGGTGGACATCTGGGCCAAGGAGGCGGTCGATCCTATGGACTAGCGCATTGGCATCCAGTGGGCCGCGGACAAGGCGAACTGCACCCATGTGAACTGCGTGGCGGGTGTTCGATGCAAGTACGGCGTGGCCGGCATCTGGTGCAAGTACGACACTGAGGGCCTCTGCCCACTCCTGGCGAGGAATGAGGGTACTGACAGGATGTGTACCCACTTGCAACACCGTGTCGACAGCAGGCAAGTGCTGATGGGCCCGCTCTTGCTGTTGCTACCTCTTTTAGCATTGTGTTGGTTTTCCCCGAAGAGGAAGGGATGATGCAGCAAAGTAGTGTAAGTATTTCCTTCAGTTTTTGAGAACCAAGGTATCAATCCAGTAGGAGGCTATGCGCGAGTCCCTTGCACATGCACAAAATAAAAAATCCTCGCAACCAATGCAAATAGGGGTTGTCAATCCCTATATGACCACTTACGAGAGTGAGATCTGATAGATATGATAAGATAATATTTTTTGGTATTTTTATGATAAAGATTCAAAGTAAAATAAAGGCAAAGTAAATAACTAAGTAGTAGGAGATCAATATGATAAAGATAGACCTGGGGACCATAGGTTTCACTAGTGGCTTCTCTCGAGAGCATAAGTATTCTACGGTGGGTGAACAAATTACTGTTGAGTAATTGACAGAATTGAGCATAGTTATGAGAATATCTAGGTATGATCATGTATATAGGCATCACGTCCGAGACAAGTAGACCGACTCCTGCCTATTACTCCACACATCGACCGCTATCCAGCATGCATCTAGAGTATTAAGTTAAAAATAGAGTAACGCCTTAAGCAAGATGACATGATGTAGAGGGATAGACTCATGCAATATGAAGAAACCCCCATCTTGTTATCCTCGATGGAAACAATACAATACGTGCCTTGCTGCCCTTACTGTCACCGGGAAAGGACACCGCAAGATTGAACCCAAAGCTAAGCACTTCTCCCATTGCAAGAAAGATCAATCTAGTAGGCCAAACCAAACTGATAATTCGAAGAGACTTGCAAAGATAACCAATCATACATAAAAGAATTCAGAGAAGATTCAAATATTATTCATAGATAGACTTGATCATAAACCCACAATTCATCGGTCTCAACAAACACACCGCAAAAAGAAGATTACATCGAATAGATCTCCACAAGAGAGGGGCAGAACATTGTATTGAGATCCAAAAAGAGAGAAGAAGCCATCTAGCTACTAACAATGGACCCGTAGGTCTGAGGTAAACTACTAACACTTCATCGGAAGGGCTATGGTGTTGATGTAGAAGCCCTCCGTGATTGATGCCCCCTCCGGCGGAGCTCTGAAACAGGCCCCAACATGGGGTCTCGTGGATACAGAAAGTTACGGCAGTAGAATTAGGGTTTTGGCTCCGTATCTGATCGTTTGGGGGTACGTGAGTATATATAGGAGGAAGAAGTACGTCGGTGGAGCAACAGGGGGCCCACGAGGGTGGAGGGCGTG
>NC_041382.1:370930601-370937975 GCF_002162155.2 Triticum dicoccoides
GGTAGGTGATGGGGT
Organism: Triticum dicoccoides; assembly: GCF_002162155.2. Taxonomy (NCBI): domain Eukaryota; kingdom Viridiplantae; phylum Streptophyta; class Magnoliopsida; order Poales; family Poaceae; genus Triticum; species Triticum dicoccoides. The sequence continues at coordinate 370,930,617 of NC_041382.1, forward strand.
CATGTACCTAGGGTAGGGTCACAGACCTGATCTAAGTACCCTGCCCAAGGACACCCTTGGAAGAGGTCACCTTCCAGTCGACCAACGAGGGACTCACTTGACTGACTTGAAGGACTCGACCACGAAGACTCACTCGACCACCAGAAGGTCAAGAGGCACTCTGCACTGCAACGGCCTGTAATTAAGTAGACTTTATGATAGTAAAGACACTTTATGTGGGACGTTACCAGTAACGCCCCGGACTTAACTCACCTTAAACCCTCTCCTACGTGGGCTGGCTGGGGTCCTGGCGCACTCTATATAAGCCACCCTCCTCCACAGGTAGAGGGGTTCGGCACCTTGTAACTCATATACACATAATCCACTCGACCGCCTCCGGGCTCCGAGACGTAGGGCTTTTACTTCTTCCAAGAAGGGCCTGAACTCGTACATCCCTTGTGTTTACAACCTCTCCATAGCTAGGACCTTGCCTCTCCATACCTACCCCCCACTCTATTGTCAGGCTTAGAACCACGACAGTTGGCGCCCACCGTGGGGCAGGTGTTTTAGCGATTTTGTGGAGAAGTTGCGATTCTTCCGAGTACTTTCATCATGGTGGCTGCTGGAGTTTTGGTCGGGGGTCGAGAGATCCGTCTCGGCGCTCTCACCTTCATCGCCGACGACTCCGCCTGGCTCCAGGAGGCTCCACTCGACGTTGATGCGCTCCCCGTCCGCGGTGCGACGCATTTTCGCGCATGTGTCCGCGGCGTCCTGTTGCGGCAACCGTCGACCCCGTATCGGTCGACTCCCCCATCGGCCACCCTCCCGGTCTTCCGCCAACGCAAGCGCTCGGGCCGGTCGAGGCTTCAGCGGTGGGTGAGGCACGCGGTGGCTCGCCAGTCGGTCACCACCCAAGTTGCGGCAATCGAGCCCGACGAATCTCTCTACGGCTTGTTCGATCTGTCGACTGGCTCCGTAGAGACCGCATCCGAGTGCGATAGCAGTGATCCAGCGGCGGAAATCCTGATGGTCGACGGGCCCCGCAGTCCCCCTGGCTTCGCCCGTGATGGTGGAGCAGTCGACGGAGGCGACCCCGCACGAGACCATGAAGAGTACCAGCCCGAGCCACTCGACTCTCTGCAAAGAGAGGAACTTCGCCGCAGGAACGTGGATGCCCTGCGTACTCCCATCGCAGGAGAAACCCCCGAGGCTCGCGCCTTCGAGGAGGCACGTTTGGCCAATTTGGCCGAACGCACTCGACTGGAGAATCTTCAGCGAGCACTTGACGAGCGCGCGCGGCAATGAGTTCCCGACAACAGTCGACGTCAACTCTTCCCGCCGACTCAGGTATATCGAACCCCAATCCAGAATTTAGCAGCTGCGACCCGTATAGCAGAGTCTATCCAGCCTTCTCAGTCGGAAGCTGGCAGAGGCTTGATGCAGATCAGGGATCTGCTCCGGGCAGCAGGAGATCAGAATTCGGCCGTGTTGCAGTCGCGCAACAGAATTCACAGTCGATCCGTCGCTGCGAATACGATTTAGTCGGCTCACAGCCCTAGATCGCCTCCGCGGCGTGAAGGGCGCGAGAATCGGCGAGACCAATATGATGACCGACTCGACCGAGATGATAGACGTCGAGTGCCCAGTTCCCCTCCGAGGGGTGGGTCCTACACTCCTCGGCAGCAAGATGACAGGCGTCAGCTCAGTGCGGGGCAAAGAGTTCCAGTCGACCCCAGAGAACCAGGCTTCGACGCGCGATCCATTATCGTGCAAGGTTTGGTCGACCGGAACAGAGCCCATCGAGGTGGACTCGACAGAGATGCGCCCACAAGCAGTCAAGTGCATGTTTCTGGTCCTGAATGTTTCAGCAGAGCTATCAGAGCCGCAGTTATCCCTCCCAATTTCAGGTTGGCAAAAGGAGTCAGCAAGTTCACTGGTGAGTCTAAGCCTGAAACTTTGCTCAAGGACTACCGAGTGGCAGTTCAGATTGGTGGTGGAAACGACGAGGTGGCCATGAAGCATTTGCCTCTCATGCTGGAAGGTTCTACCAGGGCATGGTTGACTCAATTACCTCCTAGCAGCATTTACACTTGGGAAGATCTGTCCCGAGTGTTCATCAGAACGTTTGAAGGAACTTGCAAGCGACCAGCTGGACTGACAGAGTTGCAAGTCTACGTGCAGAAGACCAATGAGACTCTCAGAGAGTACATTCAGAGATGGATCACTTTGCACCACACTGTGGAGAATGTGTCTGATCATCAGGCAGTCTGCGCCTTTAAAGATGGCGTCAAGAACAGAGAATTGAGTTTGAAGTTTGGTCGAACCGGTGACATGACCTTGAGTCGGATGATGGAGATTGCTACCAAGTACGCCAACGGTGAAGAAGAAGACCGACTCCGAAGCGGCAAGCACAAGCCGAGTCAGTCGGAAAAAGGAAACACCAGTCGGAAACAGAAGCGGAAGGCTGAACCGGCAGCTCCTGGAGAGGCTCTGGCCTTGACTCAAGGAAAGTCTAAAGGGAAACCAAAAGGATCCTAGAACCCTAAGAAGGTGAAGGATAAAGAAGGGAATGACGTAATGGATATGCCATGTCACATCCACACGAAGAAAGACGAAGAGGGGAATATCATCTACCCGAAGCACACCACTCGCCAATGTCGACTCCTGATCCAGCAGTTTCAGGGAAAACAGTCTAAGGACAAGGAGAAGGAGTCGGACAAGGCCGAAGACAAGGAGGACAGTGAGGAAGGATATCCGCATATCAACTCCACTCTGATGATCTTTGCAGATGTGGAAAGCAAGAGTCGATTGAAAGTCATTAACCGAGAAGTGAACATGGTTGCCCCAGCAAAAGCAAATTATCTGAAATGGTCCCAAATACCCATCACATTCGACCAATCTGATCACCCGACTCATATTGCCACCCCTGGGAGGCAAGCTTTGGTGGTCGATCCAGTCGTCGAAGGCACTCGACTGACAAAATAGCTGATGGACGGTGGAAGCGGGCTGAATTTGTTGTATGCAGACACACTGAAAGGAATGGGCATTCCGATGTCCCGACTAAGCACCAGTAACATGAGCTTTCATGGAGTTATACCAGGGAAGAAAGCCGAGTCACTCGGCCAAATAGCTCTGGACGTGGTGTTTGGTGATTCGAAACATTTTCGCAAAGAAAAGTTGACGTTTGAGGTCGTGGATTTTCAGAGTGCATATCATGCCATTTTGGGGAGACCAGCTTACGCACGGTTCATGGCTCGACCATGTTACGTGTACCTCAAATTGAAGATGCCCGGCCCCAAAGGAGTGATCACTGTCACCGGTGATCGGAAAAAGGCAGAAGAGTGCTTTCAGAAGGGCTCAAAGATTGCCGATTCCCAGGTGACAGCGGTCGAGTTCGAGGAATACAAGCAAAACGCAGATCCGAGTGACTTGCTGCGATCCAAGAAACCTGCCACAGAGTCTGCATTTCAGTCGTCCGGTGAGACGAAGCCTGTTCACATTCACCCGACCGACCCCGATGCAGCTCCGACCCACATCTCCACAACACTCGACCCAAAATAGGAAGAAGCGCTCATCCAGTTCCTCCGTGAGAACTGGGACATTTTTGCATGGAAGCCCGCTGACATGCCAGGTGTTCCCAGGGGACTGGCTGAGCATCGCCTAAGAGTCGACTCATCTGCAAAACCAGTCAAAGAGCATCTTCGGCGGTCCGCCGTCCAGAAGAGAAAAGCCATTGGTGAGGAAGTGGCTCGACTGTTGGCGGCAGGATTTACCCGAGAGATATACCACTCCGAGTGGCTCGCTAATGTCGTCATGGTTCCTAAGAAGGAAAAATCACTCCGAATGTGCATTGATTTCAAGCACATCAACTGGGCCTGCCCGAAAGATCATTTTCCTCTCCCTCGCATAGATCAAATTGTTGACTCGACCGCGGGATGCGAGAGATTATCTTTCCTAGATGCCTATTCCGGGTACCACCAGATCCGTCTGTACGGACCCGACGAGGTAAAAACAGCTTCCATCACTCCATTCGGGTGCTTCTGCTATATCACCATGCCGTTCGGCCTCAAGAATGCTGGAGCCACATTTATGCGAATGATTCAGAAGTGTCTACTCACTCAGATCAGTCGGAATGTGGAAGCGTATATGGATGATATCATCGTCAAGTCACGAAAGGGTTCCAACCTGCTCGCTGACCTCGCCGAAACATTTGCCAACCTCAGAAGGTATCATATCAAGCTCAATCCATCAAAGTGCACATTCGGAGTTCCTGGTGGCAAGTTACTCGGTTTTCTCGTTTCCGAACGAGGAATCGACGCTAATCCAGAGAAGATTGGCACTATTCTCCGAATGAAACACCCTGTGCGAGTGCACGATGTCCAGAAGCTTACTGGATGCTTGGCCGCATTAAGTCGATTCATCTCACGACTCGGTGAAAAGGCATTGCGTCTTTACCGACTGATGAAGAAGGCAGACAAGTTCGAGTGGACTCCAGAAGCTGATGCAGCGTTTGCCGAGCTAAAAGCTCTGCTCTCCACCCAGCCGGTGCTTGCTGCTCCAATCAGCAAAGAGCCTCTGTTGCTCTATATCGCAGCCACAGGACAAGTCGTCAGTACTGTGCTAACGGTCGAGCGGGAAGAAGAAGGAAAAGCTCTCAAAGTTCAGCGCCCAGTGTATTATTTGTCTGAAGTCTTGACTCCATCCAAGCAGAGATATCCTCATTATCAGAAGCTTGTGTATGGAATATACATGACCACAAAGAAGGTTGCTCATTATTTCTCTGATCATTCCATCACAGTCGTCAGCGACGCTCCACTATCAGAGATTTTGCACAACAGAGATGCAACTGGTCGAGTGGCTAAATGGGTGATTGAACTTCTTCCCCTTGATATCAAGTTTGAGGCAAAGAAAGCCATTAAGTCCCAGGCAATAGCAGATTTCCTCGCCGAGTGGACTGAACAGCAGCAGCCGACTGAAGTTCACTCGGAGCATTGGACCATGTTCTTTGATGGCTCTAAGATGTTGAATGGTTCCGGTGCTGGGGTTGTCCTGGTTTCCCCCAGAGGAGATAAGCTCAGATATGTGCTCCAGATTCACTTTGATTCCTCTAACAATGAGGCAGAATATGAGGCCCTCTTATATGGGTTGCGCATGGCCATTTCACTCGGCATCCGTCGCCTGATGGTCTATGGCGACTCGGATTTAGTGGTCAACCAAGTGATGAAGGACTGGGACGTGAGAAGCCCAGCCATGACTGGATACTGCAGTGCCGTGAGGAAGCTGGAAAAGAAGTTCGAGGGGTTGGAGCTCCATCATATACCCCGACTGAAAAATCAAGCAGCAGATGATCTAGCAAAGATAGGTTCCAAGAGAGAAGCCATTCCGAGTGGTGTGTTCTTGGAGCATATACACACTCCGTCAGTCAAAGAAGATCCTTTCACCGAAGAAGCTCCACAGCCCAAGAGTGCCACAAATCCGACTGAGGTTGAAGTCCCAGCGGTGGTCGACTTGATCATGGAGGTCTTGGTGGTCATTCCCGACTGGACAGTTCCATATATCGCGTATATCCTGAAGAGCTTCCGGAGGATGAGGAAGAGGCTCGACAGATCGTCCGTCGATCTAAGGCCTTTACCGTAATCAAAGGACAATTATACAGAGAAAGCGCGACTGGAGTTGGTCAGAAGTGCATAACACCAGAAGAAGGTCGACTCATCCTCAATGATATCCACTCGGGGACCTGTGGTCATCATGCGTCCTCTCGGACCATCGTGGCCAAAGCATACCGAGCCGGATTTTACTGGCCAAAGGCGAATGAGATGGCAAAGGAGATAGTGGATAAGTGCGAGGGATGTCAGTTCTACTCGAATATGTCGCACAAGCCTACATCAGCTCTGAAGACCATCCCACTCGTCTGGCCTTTCGCGGTATGGGGGTTGGACATGGTCGGTCCTTTGAGAACAGGGCGAAGTGGCTTCACGCATGTACTGGTGGCAGTCGACAAGTTCACCAAGTGGATTGAGGCTAAACCAATCAAGAACCTTGACGCCGGTACTGCTGTTAGCTTCATCAGGGAACTAATATTCAGATATGGAGTCCCGCACAGCATCATTACAGATAATGGGTCGAACTTTGACTCGGAGGAATTCAGAGATTTTTGTAACTCTCAAGGCACACGGGTCGACTACGCTTCAGTCGCCCATCCGCAGTCGAATGGACAAGCAGAGCGAGCCAATGGCCTGATTCTCAAGGGATTGAAACCCCGACTGATGCGTGATCTCAAGCATGCAGCTGGAGCTTGGGTCGACGAACTTCCCTCAGTGCTTTGGGGACTGCGGACCACACCTAATCGGTCGACCGGAAGAAGAACTCCATTCTTCTTGGTCTACGGAGCTGAAGCAGTCTTGCCGAGTGATCTTCTCCACAATGCTCCTCGAGTTGAAATCTACAACGAAGCAGAGGCTGAACAAGCACGGCAAGACGCAGTCGACCTTTTAGAGGAAGAAAGGGAGATGGCTCTAGTCCGGTCGACCATCTACCAACAAGATTTGCGTCGCTTCCAGGCCAGAAATGTGAGAGGTCGAGCCTTCCAGGAAGGAGATTTGGTTCTCCGAGTGGATCAGCACAAACCACACAAGCTTGCTCCTTCTTGGGAAGGTCCCTTCATCGTCACCAAGGTTCTCCACAACGGGGCGTACCGTCTTTACAACGTCGAGCATAATATCGACGAGCCCCGAGCTTGGAACGCGGAACTACTCCGCCCATTTTACACTTAAGTTTTATCACTCGGATGAGTCGCAATAAAGTACTTCTGTAGTTCATGGACCTCAAAATAATAGTGTCATAGTTCCTCCATAATTTTTGTCACTTTTTATTTTTTGTCCAATAAAATTTTCCCTCAGTGGGTGACTTAGCCGCGAATCCGTTTCGCCTAAGTTTGTAAAAATCCTACCGAGTGGTGAGCCAGACTCCCACTCGGAGGCTTAGCTGCGAATCCGTTTCGCCTAAGTTATCGAAATCCTACCGAGTGGTAAGCCAGACTTCCACTCAGGGGCTTAGCTGCAACCCTGTGCTCGCCTAAGTTTATAAAAATCCTACCGAGTGAAGAGCAAACCTCTCACTCGGGGGCTTAGCTGCAGCCCTGTGCTCGCCTAAGTTTGTAAAAAATCCTACCGAGTGGTAAGCCGGACTTCCACTCGGAGGCTTAGCTGCAGTCCAAGTACTCGCCTAAGTTATAAAAATCCTACCGAGTGAAGAGCAAACCTCTCACTCGGAGGCTTAGCTGCAGCCCAGTGCTAGCCTAAGTTATCAAAATCCTTCCGAGTGAAGAGCAAACCTCTCACTCGGGGGCTTAGCTGCAGTCCAAGCACTCGCCTAAGTTAT
>NC_041382.1:370938753-370946906 GCF_002162155.2 Triticum dicoccoides
GGCTTAGCTGCAGCCCAGTGCTCGCCTAAGATATAAAAATCCTACCGAGTGGTAAGCCGGACTTCCACTCGGAGGCTTAGCTGCAGTCCAAGTACTCGCCTAAGTTATCAAAATCCTACCGAGTGAAGAGCAAACCTCTCACTCGGAGGCTTAGCTGCAGTCCAAGTACTCGCCTAAGTTATAAAAATCCTACCGAGTGGTAAGCCGGACTTCCACTCGGAGGCTTAGCCGCAGCCCAGTGCTCGCCTAAGTGGACTAAGGAATAAGTCGATTGCGGTAAAAGCGCCCTGCTTTGAACCTGCAAAAGACATTTCGAGCCAAAAGCAATCATATTCAAGCACCAAATTCAAGTTCGAATCGATATCTAAAGGAACCGAAAGTGCTCAGGCGTTAAGCCCGTTAAGGTTTATCGGTTACAATTCCACTCGGCATACCGAGGCAAATTTAAAGCGTCGAGCTTAGAAGAAGTTTTTTACCCCTCCTGTGGAGGGCTGGAAGGTGCAACAAACTCATCAAGATCAATTCCGTCTGCAATCTGAGTGGCAGCCGCAAGGAAAGTTTCCATAAAGGACCTGAAGTCGTGTTTCTTGGTGTTGGCCACCCGGAGGGCCGCCAGCTTCTCTTCTCGCGCATCTTTGCAGTGGACTCGGGCCAGACACAGAGCAACATCTGCACCGCACCGAGCCGAGGACTTCTTCCATTCCTGCACTCGACCAGGGATCGTGTTCAAGCGAGCCATCAGCGACTCAAGGTCATTCTGAAGTGTCTCCCTGGGCCAGAGCGTCGAGTCGATGCGAGATGTGGCGACCTTCAGCCTTGCGAGATAGTCCACGACAGCTGCAACACGGGACTCCAGTCGGAAAACATCCATGGCAACTTCGTCGTTCACCGGAGAATTGACGGGGTCGAGGTTTGGCTCCAGCCGGCTAGTTTCTTCTTCAAAGTTTTGGCAAAATTCTGCAAGGACGATCACTGAGTCAAGGGAATGGTCGAATGGAAAAACCACGATTGGAAATGATTGCCGAGCATAGAGGTTTACCTTCAAGCATAAGAAACAGCTTCTTGGCAAGACCACTCAGGAAGGCCTCCAGATCATTTTTCTTCCCAGTCAACTTACTGACTTGGTCGGTCAGGGCAGCTTTATCAGTTTGCAGTCGACTGACCTCCTTGTTGGCGATCCCAAGAGCAGCTTTCAGATTGGTATTGTCTTGTTCAAGCTTGGTGACTGAAGCTAACTTCTCGTCAGCAAGCTTGATCTTCTCAGCTAGTTCAAGGTCTTTCTTCTGTTGGGCCTCCCTTACCTTACCTGCAAGTTACAGCAAGATCAGATTTTGAAACAAACAAGGGGAAAAGCAGTCGTCAGGGTCTCACCAAACATACCTTCGGTCTCCTCCTTTGCCTTCGTCAGCTTCTCTTGAACCAGCTTCAAGTTCAGCTCGAGTTGAGTGTGCTTGTTTTCTAGCTCAGAGTAGCGAGCCACAAGATCACAGGAGTTCTGCGAAGAACCAATCGACTAAATGTCAAATATAATTCACTTCCGAGTGAAAAAGGAAAAATCACATGTTTCTAAGACTACAGCCGAATACAAGCATTCGACCGTAGTCTCGGGGACTACACCCAGTGGGTGCACTCAGCGTGCCCCCACTAATCCTATTGAAGACAGAGTCGACCAGTCGACCAATTTGCGAAATCCAGTCGACATAGTCGAATGACGCAAAGACTGAAATTATAAAGCCTAAGGCCGACTGCCAGCAGTCGACCTTAGCCTTGGGGACTACACCCAGCGGGTGCACTCAGCGTGCCCCCGCTAACACGGAGTCTAAGTCGACACACCCAGTGGGTGACTACTATAAATTCTGGAAAGAAAAGTTTTTGATAGCATATCCTAACAGAACAGGCGGTGGTCGACTGACTTGAACATTGCTTTGAAGGGCAGAACTGGCGTCGTAAGCTGCCTGGCTCGCATCCCGGATGGTCCTTAACTGCTCCATCATGATCCCTGCCTGGCGTATCGCCTCCTTCGCGGCGCCAGCTTGGTCCTCTGGGACGCGGTGCGTCGTGAAGAGGGAGGGCTGCTGAGCACTCGTCAGTGGATCTGCGAAGGACACAGTGTGTCGAGTGGTATTCTCTTCCTCCGCAATCAGAGTCTCAGGCGCCGTCACATCCTGGGGCACCCTGCTGGCAGACGCTTTCCTACTATTTCTGCGCTTCAGCGGTTCCTCATCCTCATCATCATCAGGGAGAGTGATAACAACATTGGGTGGAGCTACAGAGAAGAATCAAGATTAGAGATCATGAGTCAGTCGACTAAAAACGGCGTTAAGAATATAGTACCTGGTTTTGAAGTTGCTGCGTCCTCCATCTCATGGTCATCAGCCCGGGCTGAGGTCTCAGATGTAGCAGCACTGCAACTCCCAAGAATCAGTCGACTAACTTCAGCGTCAACCAGAGACAAAGTTCACACAAAATAAGAAGACTTAAGCAGCATGATTACCCTGATATGGTGGGGATGGACACCTTCATCTTCGGCAGGAGCTTGGTCGGCTTTGACGGAGCCGCCCTGGGCTGCTTCGGTGCCTTTTCAGTCGGCGCCGGAGAGGTGGTCCGAGGGCGCTTGGTCGACTGGGCAGCGGTCGCAACTCCCTTGCCACGTTCAGTCGAAGGGTCGTGGACAAGCTTCGACCGCCTTTCTGAGCGCGGTGGTACGACCTCCTCCTCCTCTTCTTCCTCGTCTTCAGCGTCATCTTCATCGCCGTCATCATCATCATCGTCATCATCATCCTCAGCAACGTCCGAGTCCCATTCCTCCTCCTCCTGGCTCTCGCCCCCACTCGCCTCACCCTCCTCAGTCGGGGCTTGTGCTCCATTGGGCATCGAGTATAGCTCGGTGAGGGCCTGGTAGACATCAAGACAAGGATCAATCGACCAATTGGCAGAATAAACAGAAATGAATATGACAAGAACACAGTGGAGAGCAGAGCAGGCATACCTTGTTTGGATCACTGTTGTGGTCGAGTGGAGGAATCCTTCTGGCTCCGCGTGGGTTATCCTTGTTTCCGGTAACGGCGGTCATCCATCTTTCCAGAGTGACATCGTCGACTGCTTCTGGATGGACTCGAGTCTCGTCTTCAGTCCCACAGTACAAACACATGCAGTGGCTCCGGAACTGAAGGGGCTGGATACGACGCCTAAGGAAAACCTCCAGGAGATCCATGCCCGTCACTCCCTCCTGAACCAACTGCACCACGCGCTCCATCAACATCTTCACGTCAGCTTTCTCCTCCGGAATCAACTTCAGAGAGGAGGGCTTGTTCACTCGGTCCATGGTAAACTGAGGGAGTCCACTCGACTGCCCCGGCGTCGACTGATCCTGGCAGTAGAACCAGGTCGACTGCCAGCCTCTGACTGACTCGGGAAAAGTCATGGCTGGGAAGGTGCTCTTATTCCTCACCTGGATCCCTAGGCCCCCACACATTTGGACGACTCGGGTTCTTTCGTCGCTTGGGCTCGCCTTCTTCATGGTCTGAGAGCGACACGTGAATATATGCTTGAACAAGCCCCAGTGCGGTCGACAGCCCAAAAAACCCTCACACATGGACACGAACGCGGCAAGATAGGCGATAGAATTTGGGGTAAAGTGGTGGAGCTGCGCTCCAAAGAAGTTCAAGAAACCACGGAAGAAAATACTCGGCGGCAAAGAAAATCCACGATCAACATGGGTGGCCAAGAGCATGCACTCACCCTCTTCTGGCTGGGGCTGCCACTCCTTCCCCGGAAGCCTCGCAGCTCCATGGGGGATCAAGCCCTCGTTGGCCATGTCGAGGAGATCTTTCTCTGTGATGGTCGACTAGATCCAATCTCCTTGGACCCAGCCCTTCGGCAGGCAGGATCTGGACGAAGACCCGCCGCGGCTGGTGGATCTCCCCTTCGCCTTCTCCGTCGCCGACGCCTTCTTTGCGCGTTCCAGCGCCGCCGTCTTCTCCTTGGCCATGGTTGCCGGTGAGACGCGCGAGGGGAAGTTGTGCGGAGGCGAGAGCGAGCGCGTTGGGCGGAGACAAAGAGAGCAGAGAAAGAGAATGCTGAGGCACAGTACAAAAAACCCTCGCCGGGCGCATTTATAAGGTCCCTTCCGAGTGGATGACAGGTGGGCCCGGTCGATCTAATCATATCTAGGAACAGTTATGCAGGCGGGATACGTGGCGAAGAAAGCGGCGCGGAGATCGAGGCGTCTATGTCCCGTCCCATCCGAACGCCGCGGTCCGCTCCGCTTCGCGCGCTTCTCCAAATTTCGCAGATCGGTTTGTCAGACGCGGGGTTTCCTGCGATCCGTCGCTCGGAGATCGTCGAAGCCCGAAGGATCACTCGACGAAAGAAGAGAATGGATCGAGTCGACTGAAGACAAGTTGCTCACTATCGACGAAGAGATTCTTTGGTCCAGAACAACGCACGACTAGTGTGCAAAGGTTAATCGGAAATAACATCAACTCCTTCCTCACTCGAAGCCTCAATCCATTCGTGGGCTAATGATGGGGTCATGTACCTAGGGTAGGGTCACAGACCTGATCTAAGTACCCTGCCCAAGGACACCCTTGGAAGAGGTCACCTTCCAGTCGACCAACGAGGGACTCACTCGACTGACTTGAAGGACTCGACCACGAAGACTCACTCGACCACCAGAAGGTCAAGAGGCACTCTGCACTGCAACGACCTGTAATTAAGTAGACTTTATGATAGTAAAGACACTTTATGTGGGGCATTACCAGTAATGCCCCGGACTTAACTCACCTTAAACCCTCTCCTACGTGGGCTGGCTGGGGTCCTGGCGCACTCTATATAAGCCACCCTCCTCCACAGGTAGAGGGGTTCGGCACCTTGTAACTCATATACACATAATCCACTCGACCGCCTCCGGGCTCCGAGACGTAGGGCTTTTACTTCTTCCGAGAAGGGCCTGAACTCGTACATCCCTTGTGTTTACAACCTCTCCATAGCTAGGACCTTGCCTCTCCATACCTACCCCCACTCTATTGTCAGTCTTAGAACCACGACAGTAGGCGCGCCCCCTACCTCATGGCCTCCTGTTACGTGGTCTTGGCGTTGGGTCCAAGTCTCCTGAGTTGTATTCGATGAGAAAATCACGTTCCCGAAGGTTTCATTCCGTTTGGACTCCGCTTGATATTCCTTTTCTTCGAAACCCTAAAACAGGCAAAAACATCAATTCTGGGATGGGCCTCCGGTTAATAGGTTAGTCCCAAAAATAATATAAAAGTGGATAATAAAGTCCAATAATGTCCAAAACAGTAGATAATATAGCATGGAGCAATCAAAAATTATAGATACGTTGGAGGCGTATCAAGCATCCCCAAGCTTAATTCCTGCTTGTCCTCGAGTAGGTAAATGGTAAAAACAGAATTTTTGATGCGGAGTGCTACTTGGCATAGTTTTAATGTAATTCTTCTTAATTGTGGTATGAACATTCAGATCCGAAAGATTCAAGACAAAAGTTCATATTGACATAAAAATGATAATATTTCAAGCATACTAACAAAGCAATTATGTCTTCTCAAAATAACATAGCTAAAGAACGTTATCCCTACAAAATCATATAGTCTGGCTATGCTCTATCTTCACCACACAAAATATTTAAATCATGCACAACCCCGATGACAAGCCAAGCAATTGTTTCATACTTTTGACATTCTCAAAAGTTTTTCAATCTTCACGCAATACATGAGCGTGAGAGGCGGTTAAGGTTGTTGTACACGACCTCAGTTGAGCATTCAGTTAGAGGCGGCGATCGCAGGTTCGCCGGAGGAGAGGGTGTTGCGAGCAAGATTGCACAAATAAAGCCCTCCTACCCGCAACCCTATTCTAGAAATTAGGCTGGCTACGTTACTTATAACCGCAGAACGAGCAATGAATCCCCAACGACAAATGAACAAGGGGCGGGGCATTTTCGGGGAGTAGCCCCCTTCAGAAGAAACTTCCTGGCACATACATTAAGGGAGCCATCGAAAGGTGACTGAAACACCTGAAACGGGGACTACCCGAGCTAATGATAGAGGCAAGAACACTTTCCGGCCAAGTCCCATTAATTGATCATAACGATATCGTGGAAATGCTGCACGGACCCATATATATAGAAACAGAAAAAGAAGAACCTTGATACTAAACCAGATCGAACAAGGGATCTTCTTGGAAATGGGAAGATCTAGGTAGGCAGCCAACCTCCTGGAAAGAGCGATGTGCATAGACCGGGTGAGTAGGGATGCAGCTCCGTGGACCGCTCGTCGGGCCTGATAGGTGGTGGTATCACACCCTTCTCAAAGGAACCGTACATGAGACTCTCGCCTCATACGGCTCCGTCCTGGAATCTGGACCCCCCTTTTCCTTTGACCAACGGGTCCTCGAACCCATGGGGGTTACGAATCATTCATTCATTGATTGATTCAAGGTAGCTTTAGCCATTGTGGGTAGAAGCTAGTCGCCAGAAGCGAAGCAGCGATCTTCCGGGCCGGAAAGGTTCTATTTTTCTGACGCGTAAGCTACCGCAAAATGAATGAAGGAAAAAGGCCTCAGGATTAGAAAGACTAAAGAGGCATGGAGGGCCGACTACAAGACTACGACTACAATACAAGCCATGAGCGATAGCGAAGCCTTCAGCCTGTTTTTCGAAAGCCCCACAACTAGCTATCTTATAGCAGATAAGTCAAGCCTACTCAACTAATCTCATGTAAACGCCTGTTCGCTAAAATCCAAATAGAAAAAGACAACTACTTATTAAACATGTAGTTGAGTGCTCCGTCGTTGTTCGGATCTTGACCGAGTCCGAGCTTCCCAAGCTCTATGCTATTTGGGAACTCAGCAAGGGTCTTACCACCTTCTTGATTGACTATATTTGAGTCTTTGGGGTACTTTAGGATTATATTCTGTGCCGAAGATTTGTGCTTGTGGGCTAGGGTGAATATAGCGGACCAGCGGATCTGGTAGTTGACAATCGTTCGGACTTGGTAAAGGTTGTCGCAGCACCTGTAGTAGGACAGAGGACTTATCGCGATGCCCGCGGACCAATTTACTATGTCTTTGTCGCTGACGTTGGTCGAAGAGGCCACGTGGATTGGCCTGGGTCTTCTTCGGCTAATGAGACCTCGGTCCCGAAGCCTTCGGAGTATCTTTTTGATAGGCGCCTCTATCTATATGGGGAATTCACTGCTGAAAGATCCCGCCCAGTGTCCCCTTCCTTCCCCCGCCGCCTTCCGACCAAAGGGAGTATACAATTTCTTCTTCAGGACACTCATGCCCGATCGTGAGACTGCCTATTGATCGCCTGATGGCACCTTGCTCTGACCTGAGCTATGCAACAACGAGATCCCCCTCGATCTTTGCCGGATGTGCTTGACGGTCCCCCATAATACGCTAACTTGGGGACTTTTTAGTCCATCTTTTCCAAGAGTCTCCGCTACTTGAACTGCGTCCAGTAGACGACCTCTTCCGCTCATCCCCTTCGTCAGCTCTTTGATAGGGATACTATAACCTAGGTCCCTAAACTTGGAATGGATGGCGGAGCATAGGTGGCAGGCAGTTATATGGATACGGTGCTTTACCCGTAGACACTTCTCCAGCTCTCGCAAGAATTGTATGGGAGTCGTCCTCGGGGGGACTTCCCGAATGACCGTACCGGGGAATTCTACCGTACTCCATGCAGCTATGGTTGTTGATCCTGCGGAGCCTACCCAAAGGTTCAGACTGGATTGTAGGAAGTGGGTGATACGTTTTTGTATTTCTATGAGAAGAAATACGGCACCCACGATTCCCAGTAGTAAGTCGTCGGCATATCGCGCGTAACAAATCCTTATTAATAAGGAATGGCTTTTAAAGGGGGCCAGCTTACGGGCCAGGCCTCTCTCTGACCTGATAACTAGTATCGCCTCCCCGCCCAGCTCTATCAGCAGGCCCCTTCTTTTGCAATACTTAAGAAGGTCTCTCATGGTCAAATTCTTATTAAAGCCTTCTCTACCATTGAATTCGGCCTTCGGGGTCAATCCAGCGGCTTCTATGAGGAAGGCGGGGCAAAGGAGGCTCGAGGGCTTGTTAAGGAAGGCGGCTAGGGCCACTGAAGGGGGAAAAATGAAAGGCGTTTTCTGGTCTCCCCT
>NC_041382.1:370947333-370968853 GCF_002162155.2 Triticum dicoccoides
TGCCACGACGAAACAAGGGAATGAAAGGTCGCTTTGTGTTGGATGCTCTTTACCCTCCCCACTATGAGGGCTCTATTGTCTTGGGGAGTGTTGAAGCTTGCTTCTTTTCCATACTTTTCTTGGTCATCAATACGACGACCTATTCTTAATAGAACCGATCTTATTTTCACTACAAGAGGAATTTCGTGCTTCTGCCGGATCCTCCCTATCTCCTCATCGAGCTTGTGTAGGTAGATATTGCCTAGTAGGGCCGATAGTAGTACACTGTTTGGGATGGAGTCAGGGCCCTTCTCGCCCCCTACGAGTTGTCCGGCGGAAAACTTTTTCTAAGTGGGGTAAAAGAACTTGGAATCGTCGATCTCTTCTTTCAAGATTGAGATGAATCGATGTCGGTCGATGGTGTGAAAACACTTCCTGATGTCAAACTCCAAAAACCAGCGAGAGGTTCCCCACTCTTCTTTGATCCGTCTGAGGGCCGAGTGGCAGCCTCGACCCGAGCGGAAGTGCGATGTGTCTGGAAACTCGGGATCGTAAATGGATTCGGTTACCATTCTGATCGCCTCTTTCATGATCTTTTCTATGGGTAGAACTACCGTGAGCGGTCTAAACTTCGACCCTTCTTTCTTTCTTCATTTAAAAAAGAGGGAGCAAAGCCTGTTTTTTGCTCCCTCAATTGATAGATCAAGGCCCCTCCTGCCGGCCCGAACGAAAGTCTCTTTGAGGAAGTAGTCCCATCACTCTCGGGCCCGGCACCAACCAAGAGGAGGCGGGGCTCTCTCCAATCATTCCGAAGAGCCGAGATCTCGTAAAGGAAAAATTAGATAGCTCAGCAGGTTTGGACCCGGGTGAATCAGTTCAGTGAAGGAAGGGAGCCTAAACTTAAGGCTTTTCCAAGCCTTGCCGATAGGCGTCTCATGGCTCGCTCAGTTCGCTCGCGGAGTTCTTAGATCAGTAGATCTGGATAGAGTCTCGCTCATAAAGGAAGAGTAGCGCGCTAGCGCGGCTCGCTTCGCTTTTCGACGCGGAGCTCGCTGCTGTCTTTTTAGCTTCAAAACTACAGGGCGTGCGTTAGCACTACGGCTTTTCAGCCTCCCTTTGCTGGTTCCGAACTATCACTGATCCCAGAGATCAACCTTCAAACCTTTTTCTTTGAATCTCAGGAAGGCTTTCTCAGGGAGAAAGCTGGTTGGGGAACTGCTAAACGACCTAAAAGAAAAAGAGGAGACTGACTCTGACCTTTCAAAGCCCTATCTCATCTAGTTGATAGTAGAAGGTACGTACGATGATACCATGGACATAAACGAGGTCGAGCATATCTTTAATGATTTCAAACTAAAGCGTACCTAAAGCCTTCCCTGGATATGAAAAAGGGATTTGAGCCAGAAGAAGATGAGGATCTATCACCAGATGAGGAAATGGAAACAACTAAGTATTAGTTAGGTTTAGGTTCAGGAAATGGAAATGGTAACAGCGGCCCAAAAATGGTAAGATTTTCTTTTCAAAGAAAAAGGAATGCAAAAGTTTTGCGAAATCCTTATCTTTCGGCTTTTTAAAGAAGATAGGCCATTACAAAAACAAGGTATAACAGTCGACTTTCCTATCAGGATTTTACAACCTGAATACCAAGGGACCACTATTAGAAGAGAGCATAATAAGTAAATGCCGACGCCATCTTTGACTTTTTGGATGGTCGGCGGCGCCATAAACTCGATAACCAGCACCGCGGAGTCAAGAAATTCAACTAAATAGAATCCTAAAACAATCTTATTCGAGCACACACGGGACCCACAGTAATGAAATTCACACAAACGGCAATCATCCGAGCAGAGAATGGAGAAGGGAAATATACTTGAAATTGTTTTTTTCGAATGAGAAAGCCTTTGGCAAAGTCCTTGCAAATCTGTTTTTGCCGGGCACAATAGACATATCTGCTCAGTCACAACATAAGGAACCCCCAATGTTCCTCAAAGCCTACCCGGCCTGACAGCTTTAGTTGAATGATCTGATCCCGAAGCAAGCTTTCTACTTAAATTGCTATGACTGGCTAACTAATGATAGGACTACCTATCTTGATGCTTTGAATCTGTATTCAGAGCTTTTTTCCAACTACCGGGACTACTAATTTCAAGTACAAAGCTCTCCTATGAATATGCTACTGCTCTTAATTTCTACCTGAATCCGAGCATTGAAGCAAGCTCTTTATCGCGCCATAACCGAGTCTCTCCTTGCAGCTCTGACCAATCCGCCCGTCATTTCAAATAACTGCTCCTTACTCTTTGATTGTATGTCCATTTTTGCTTGATGTCTGGCTCACCGGATCTGGTACATGAAAAAGCCATTCCTTTTCGCTTTCCTTCAACCACTCAGTATACTTTTTTACTGGAAGAGTCAAGCGAAAGCAATTAGTTTAGAAGGAAGAGGGGGCTTACGTCCTCATTTCACTCTTTTTGCTCCTGCGAGACACGACTCAACTACTTTTTACAATTGACAGGGTAGCCCAGAGGTCAGATGAAGGGTCTTCCCCATAAAGATAGATTAGTACTTGGAAGGTTCAGAAGAAGGAAGGGCTGAAACAAGGCAAAAACTATTCAATGGGGTAAATAAATATGAGCAATCTGTGAGAATAGCAAACCCCTATCTCTTAAAAAGAAGAAGATAGATAGGTCCACGAGTTGAGATAGAGAAGTTCTAACTAATCAAGTAGGAGTTTACCCACGAGAGTCAGAGGCTGCATCATCAAAGGGGTATAGAGATAATTTAGAAGCACTATGGCCTGAAGCGAAGGGCAGGAACGAACGGAATCAATGTGTTCCAATTTATCCGGAGTAAGGACAGCAGCTGAGAAGGGACAAAAAAATAGCGTAGACAAAAGGTAGAACCAGATCATGCGAAGAGCTCTTCGCCCTATTGATTAGGAATCACGATCAGAAACCACCAGGCCATGTCTCCCGATAAAAGATGATCCCCACAATGGATGTCAGGCCTTGGCTTTATAAAATCTGATTGGATCCGCACTAGAGGATAAGAATACAGATAGGCTGACTAATAAGATCTTCAAATTGTCTTACCTGAAAAGATGAGTTATTCAAAGGAATACCTGAAGAATAGAATAGAATAGAATAAACGCACAGCTGGGTGCTAGAATAGTAGTTGATAGAAGTTCTAGTCACTTAAAAAAATAACCACTGCTTAACTTAATTAGATCGTAGAAGATAAGCAAGCGGGTTCGGGCAGTTAGTCCTATTTGAAGGTAAGAAGTTCGGGTAGTAAGGGCTAGGTTTATATAGGGGCTATATTTTTGAGAAACATATGGTCTTGCTCATTTATCATCAAGGAATGGAGATTGGGTTTGTGTTTGGAAGGGGGATTCAGTAAACTGACCTTGGCCAGCAAGCAGAAAAAAGACTGACGTCTTGGGGTGCGCTAGCGCGCGTACTCTTCTTCTGCGAGACTCCATCCAAATCCACCACTTACTTGTTGGTTGGTGTTCCATTCTGTTATCTTAGACTATGCTGGCTTCTTCAATTCCATTCTTCGTCTCCCTAGTCGAAGTCTTCTTGCTGGCCCAACCCAACATGCATTTTAGAGTGCCGTGCCAGGGCGATAGGCGCTCCGCCAGTCACGCATGATCGCCAGAGCCTTTCTTGGCTATGTAAATATAGGGCCAGAATAAGTGCAAGATCCTCAACAAAATGGATTAAGGTGGGCTTCGGATTTTTCATAATTTTTTTCTATCTTTTCATCAAGTTCTTGTTTGATCTGCCGCTATTATCACAATATCCCTCCTTTTAGGGTTAATGCTATCAATGGTGAATCGATCATTCGCTATCCTTTTTTTTAGAAGAGCGTTTTTGAATGGAAGAAAAGTAATGAAACCCGCGATGGCTACTGAATAACCTCCTTTGATTTTTTTATAATAAACCCTTTTACCTTTTTCTTTGTTCGCCAAATCTTCTTCAGTTCTATCCAAGCTCGGTTTTGTATGAATCTTTGTGGAAGAAGAAGCGGTTCGCCAGCCTCTACATCCAGGGATCCCACAAAATCATTAAACCTGGCGGCTGCTCGCTCTTTGATCAGTGATTCACCGGCCACTAGATCGATGAAGAATCTCTCAAAAATCCACTTTTTGATCAGTGATTCACCAGCCACTACATTCTTGGATCCCACCTTATTCTCAAACCTGGTGGCTCGCTTGATTGGCAGTCCTGTAAGCTCATCTGGCATACAAATTTTGGGGGTACCAGGGCCTGCATCCACCAAGAACATTTCTTCCCTTAAGCGTAAGCGTAAAACTGAAGATTGTGAGGCGTTTCCATTACATAATAAGGAACTAGAATTAGATCTTGGAAATGATCGACTCCAATAGATGCTCATCATAAGCTTTTTTTTCCTCCTATTCCTATTGATCAGAAGTATCCAGAAGTGCCACGCCAGAGTGACTTCCAAAGCGCTACGGATGGGACGAAATCCGGCAGCCAGTTGCTGGCTCTGAATAACCAGCCCAGCAAGAAGCTAAATTCTTCCATAACATAACATAACGGGGCGGGGTTGCGCGCGAGCCGAGTGACATAGGTGCACAAGAGTACTTCGCGCCACAACCATCTCTTTTTTATAGGTTCTACGGACCAATGCCTCCTGCTTCATCTGGTAAAAAAGAGTCATAGATATGCCTGTAATTAGAAGGAAGAACCGCCATAAAAATCTTCCTCGTGTATCGTCTGTAGCGGAACTATGAACGGGAGCTAGCAATCCGGACCGTATTGAAAAGGTTCCTAAGACACAGCATGGAAGAGTCAAAATATTCAGAAGCGAGGTCCAAGAATGAAGAAGGGGTAGAATTACTGAATGAATACGAGCTGTGGCTAATATCCGAGGCATAAAAGACGCATTTTCTACGGGATCCCGAAACCACCAGCCACCCCGACCTAATTCATGATGAGCCCACCAACTTCCTAGCGAGATGCCTACGGTTAAAAACAACCGACATGTCAAGATCCAAATTCGAATTGGTTCCTGGTCCTGGTCAGAGACCACCGTGTTCACGTCGGCGGTCCAACAAAGAGGCGAAGTAGTGGTGTCTTTCTTTCCATTACGAATGACACGCTTCGCCTGCTCCCTCCCCGTGTCCATTAGCGCTCCTGTCTAGAGAGAAGAGAAGGCAAAAAAGCGCCGCCAAAGCAGCATGAGCAGGCTTCTATTGCTACGCAACAATAGAGCAGGCGCGCCGCCCACAAAATGTTTGAATGATCGGGTAAAGAGCGAGCTTCTTATATGGGATCTGACGCATCCAGCAGAGTGAAGCAATGTTCCATTCTTTTCGGCGGCATCCTTCCGCATTGGCGGCGAGTGGAGTGCCACAATCCCATTCATCATTTTTGATCTACATAACCCAAAGCCCATAGCACTGGCGACATCTCCGACATAAATGCAAGGAGGATGTATAGCTGATATAGGATCTTGTGGAACTGGATTTGATTCTGCAAGCGGTTCGGTACGAACGAAGAAATTTCAAACAAAAGGATCGGAACTCGCTGATAGGAAAGGAGAGAAAAACAAAGCAATGCCAAGAGCTCCGTCAATCTGCTGTTCATCGATAGACGAAGCTCTCTCTTTTTCATATCGTGCCGGATGTAACAAAAGATTAGCCCTTTTTAATGCGCCACTTGACCCTGTTTTGAAGATGAGCTTTGCTCTTCTGGGCGCTGGGGGCTCCCGTGGTTCGCGAGAAGGAAAAAGGGCGCTCCCCGGCAACGCGATGGACGATGCTGTGATGCGCGTCATCGCCAGGGTTGAGAAGACCTTTGGCGCATGGCGCTTGAGCATGGCGGATCAAGATAGGCATGTCAGCGCCGACAGGCTACAGCTCGCCGCACAACATGATCGATGGCGCGCCATAGAGCAAGCTAGGCACGTCAGCACCGAGAGGCTGCGGCTCGCCGCACGGCGAGACTGTTGTAGCGCCGCAAAGCGAGAGGCGCGGCGCACCGCACAGCTGATACGGGGTTGATGATAGAGGCGCCGCTTTGGTGGGTTGGCATGCTTGGAAAAGGTGGATGTGCTATAGGCTGCGCTTGTCGACTCCGTGCGTCGCGTGCCCCCTATGCACAATATAGCAGGGTGGCGGGAAACAGGTGATGAAATGGCGGGAAACGGTGGTGTATTCATAAAATGCCATCAATTAATGGAAACTTAGCGGGCTAGCACAAGAAGTAGATGATGATCAGATGAACACGGACCACACTAGGGATCACGTCGGTGATGAATTCATCAATCCCAAACGGTTGAATACTAGCAAGCGTTTGCCCACAACACACATGGCCTATTGCATCACAAATAGGTCGGATGGATCAACTGTATGCCACATATCCGGATGACCGTCCATCCCACAATGGCCAATAGATGTTGTGTAGACAGAGCATATCACATACGTCCTATTAGAAGCAATCGTCTGCGTTATTATCAGTCTTCACACACATTTCTGATTACAGACCTATTTGCCGCGTATCACACACATCTTGTTATATTGAATCGTTTCTGTTCTCTTGCCTAATCACAAACAGTTCATCCGAGTGAACCATATGTTGTACATCACACACACCTTGATTGGGCTGTCCGTTTCTTTTGTGTTGCCGAATCACAAACAGTTCATCCGAGTGAACTGCATCCTGTACATCGCACACACCTTCATCTGGCTGCCCGTTTCTTTTATTCCTCCTCATCGCAAACAGTTAATTGAACTGAACCGTATGCCCTTCATCGCACATGCAACTAAAACCTGAACCGTGTTTGATGCATCCATCATCGCAAACATTTTATACATTTCTGACGGTTTTCCTACACCACAGTTTGCGATCATTGCATCGCACACAGTTTCTCGAAGGGTCTCTGATCGTAGTGTCACGTTAGCAGCATCCTACAGTAGTGTATGATCATTTAGTTTATTGCTATTGCTTTCTTCATAACTTACACATGTTCCTATGACTATGAGATTATGCAACTCCCGAATACCGGAGAACACTTAATGTGCTGTCAAACGTCACAACATAATTGGGTGATTATAAAGATGCTATACAGGTGTCTCCGATGGTATTTGTTGAGTTGGCATAAAATTAGATTAAGATTTGTCACTCTGACGGTCGGAGAGGTATCTCTGGGCCCTCTGGCTAATGCACATCACTATAAGCCTTGCAAGCAATGTGACTAATGAGTTAGTTGCGGGATGATGCATTACGAAACGAGTAAAGAGACTTGCCTGTAACGAGATTGAACTAGGTATTAAGATACCGACAATCGAATCTCGGGCAAGTAACATACCGATGACAAAGGGAACAACGTATGTTGTTATGCGGTTTGACCGATAAAGATCTTCGTAGAATATGTAGGAATCAATATGAGCATCCAGGTTCCGCTATTGGTTATTGATGGGAAGTGAGTCTCGGTCGTGTCTACATAGTTCTCAAACCCATAGGGTCCACACGCTTAACGTTCGATGACGATCGGTATTATGACTTTATGTGTTTTGATGTACCGAATGTAGTTCAGAGTACCGGATGTAATCATGGACATTACGAGGAGTCTCGAAATGGTCGAGACATAAAGATCGATATATTGGAAGGCCATCACTACCAAAAAATACACTTCAGTGATGATACGTGTTTGTCACAGTAGGTCACATTTTCTGTCATGCATGTACATCCATGACAAATTTATGACAGAATCAAGATAGTCATACATGTGCTGTCGTAGAAGTGTTCCATGACATTACCAAAATTATCATCACGGAAGTGTCCACTTCCATGACGATAAATCGCACATCATGGAAGTGCTTTCGTCAAGGGTGACCGACACGTGGAACCACCGTAATGGGTCGCCGTTAAGCTATCGGGTCCAGTTTTAGATCCGATAACTCGTTAATAGCCCGGACCAATGAGAATTTTCCACGTGTAAAATTGTCATTGGCCGGAGGAAACACGTGTTGGCTCATCGTTGGGACACATGTCATCCATTCATTGGACAAGAGGCGCCTATGATAGGTCAACACGTGGCACGGCCCAACAGAGGCCCATTCCGGTGAAAAGGCCGGCCCATTTGACTTGGTCAAAAGGTAAGGGCTGGCCCACGAAAATCCTATTCCTATATAGCCCATTTACGGCCCGCTAACTCACGGCCCATTATGGCCTATCAGAATTAAGCCAAGTAGCTTCATCTAGGCCGTCCAGTATGATTCCAGCCCATTGTAACTTCCGGCCCATGTATGGCCCATGATGTCTTTCGGCCCACACGAGGCCATTTGTAACTCTTGGCCCATTAAGGGCCCGTAGTGAATCTGGCCCGCAATGAACAATGTATCGTTTCATACCCACTAACGGCCCATTATTCCATTGGCCCGTTTCCAACCCGTGTTATCTTTCGGCCTTCTTAGGGCCCATTTATTCTTGGGCTTATTTCCAGCATTCGGTTACTTACGGCTCATTACTGGCCTTTTCAGCCCGTGGGCCAAATTCAGCCCGTGGTTACAATCAGCCCGTTTGCGGCCCGTTAATCTGTTGGGCCATTTTCATAGCGTCATCAAATAGGCCGATTAACGATGGCCCATTATTGTCGGCCCATGAACGGACGATTCCAAATCTAACCCGTTTACGGCCCATAATGCGGTCTGTTATTGGCCCTTGTTTGCGCGATCGATCATACGGCCCGTATAAGGCCCATTGATGCTACGACCCATAGAAGGCCCATTGTTTCTACGGCCCTTACAAGGCCCATTGTTTCTACGCCCATAGTAGGCCCATGGAAACTACAGTAAATATGTAGCGCATGGTTATTGTAGCCTAGTTTTAAAAAATACGTTATTGCGGCCAAACCGCGGGAAAAGAACTGCACTGACTACAAGCAAAAAAATAAACAAGACAACAAGGAAATAAATAAGGAATAAACTTACACTAGGCTGTCACGGCTATTACACATATTACATCCACTAGGCATCAAAGTTCGCCACTAGTGCAAATATGGGGAACGAAGCAGCATATCATATACACTAGTTGTCAAAGTTGGCGATCAGTGCAAATAAATGTCGTAGCAAAACAAGTCCAGAACTGAAACAACTTCAGAATATCTCAAGAAACAATATCCTGAGTACCCATAATGCCGGCAAGATGCTTAGCAAGCTTATTAACTTTCTCTTGTTTGGCGCTTAAATCCTCCAGCGCTTGCTGTTGCACCAGAAAGTATGCATCTGAATTCTGCAGGGACTTCCTCAGTCCTTCAGCTTCCTGTCGTAGCACATCTGATCGATGTCTTTCAACTTGAAGTTGAGACTCAAGAAGACGAACTGATTTAGGCAGCAAGTTCGAAAAGCCTGTGCTAGTAGTAGTGGCCAGTAACTCAAACACAACATCAAGACAGGACTTTTAGGTTCTCTCACTGTCGTCAAGATAGTTTTTATCAGCTTTCTTAGAGACCAACAGGGATGTCTCACTATCTTGAACCTTATCTGCATTACTTCCTTTACCATTGCATAATGGGGTACTGTTCTCCAATATTTTATCTGCATTAATTCTGCATTACTTCCTTTACCATTGCATTCTAAAAGAGAAACAAGCAGACACATCACAGGTTTACCATGTTGTACATGAAACTCATTTTGGTAAATCAGTTCAGTAGTAAAGTGGACAGGATAACAACATGAAACAAACATATATCTATGTACCATGGTCAATTTATGGTCTATATCATTCTAGTTTTTGTTGCCAAATCAAGATAGAGACACAGTTCAAATAATATTTGTTCAAGACAAAGCAGAATAGATAGAATATAAGTGTGGGAAACTATAGAGCAATAATAACACTTGTAATGTGCATGACATGAGAACATAACTGTTTATTCAATTGAAACTGAAATCAACATAGAGCAAGTTACAACAGCAAACCAGTTAAAGAAACAGGTTTAAAACATACTTGTTGCGCCATTGGAGTTTCAATTCCATCCTTCAAATTTGAAAATAGTTGGTATGAGTAAATACAGTGATGCAAGAGCAAAGGAGTATGAATCATAGCTACAGAACCTGGCCTGAGAACAATTCTTCTTCTCCTTTAAGCGTTGAGTTAGGATTCGGAGTGGTGGTCCTCGTGCTTTGGGCATTGCAGCTCCCTTACTAACTGATCGTGTTTGGGTGCTCTATGGTGGAGACGGTGTTGTGTCAACTGGAACTGGGTTACTACCTGCTGGGGTTGGGTTTAGAAGGGGAGTAGCTGGTTCTCTGTCCAACTGGGTAGGGGTACAATCTGCGAGAGTCTGGGTTATGTGTGGTAGGGCTGGTTCTCGGGCGAGTACAATCGTGGTTCTATCTGCATCGACTGGTAGCACTATCTTTTCTGAAGACCATGTTGTTACTCCCTTAGATACTGCCATCACCCTCTCCAATTCAAATGGTTAATAAACAATAAAAGTAATTGAATGTACACACATTGTATGATAAGACAGGTGCAATGGATAGTGGGGAATAAAAGAGGGAATGAAATAATTCACATTTATGTTGTCTAACCAAACAGGATAGAATGACACAATTTCACATATATGATGGCTAACTAAACAAGATAGCATCACACAATTTCACATTATGATGGCTAACTAAAAAAGATGGAAAGAGATAGTTCAAAATATGATGACTATGTAAACAGGATGACATGATATAACTATATAATGTGTTTATTAAATAGGTTGGCATGCATAATTCACATACATGCCGCCTATGGAAACATGATAGCATGATATAATTCACGGACAGAATGACAAAATTCAAAATATGATGACTGTAAACACTAAACAGGATGAGATGATATAACTATATGATGTCTTTATTAAATGGGTTGCCTTGCCTTAATTCTGATACATGTTGTGTATTTAAACATGATGGCATGATATAATTCAAATATACGATTTATGTGGTAAGCAAGTAAGCAGATGGCAATCCATATATGATGTAAAAACTAAGGAATGCAAGACAACATGCATGACATGGGTAATATAAACGTGCCAAGTTTGAGCATAGACCTCAGGTGGGAAATAGGACTGGTCATCAGTCTCTGAATCCTCCTCTGAGGAGATCTCTGTAACTAGCAAGATGTCTGCTTCAGCAGGTAGCATTGTTTGCTCTGAATACCTTGTTTTCACTCCAGATACTTCCATCACTGCTTCAAATGGCTGATGCACAGGAAGAGTAGTTGAATATACAATGTTGTCAACAAATGGAACACGTAATACAAAAAAGTGATAGCATGATATAATCCACATACATGATGATTGGCTAAACAACATGGCATTGGATAATTCACATATATAATGCCGTTGCAACAAGAGAGCATTGCATAATTCACATATATAATGTCTTGCAACAAGATGGCAATGCACAATTCACATATATGGTAATTAGACACTAAGTAGGTGGCATTCATACAAAGCATGTCTAAACTAATCAAATGGCATAGCAATGCAAGACGCCATACACATGATATGAGCAACATAACCCTGCCAAGTTAGAGCATAAACCTTGGGCGGGAAATAGGACTAGTAATTTGTCTCTGAATCCTCCTCTGAGGAGCTATCTGTAACCAGCGAGATATGCGCTTCGTCAGATAGCATAGTCTGCACTGAATACCTTGTTTTCACTCTAGAATTTTCCATCACCGTGTCAAATGGCTGATGCACATGAAGAGTAGTTGCATGTACTAACATTGTTGACAAATGTAATACATAACAAAAAAAGGATGTCTAATATAATTCACATATAAGATGACTAGATAAGCAGGATGGCATTGCAAAATTCACATATATGATGCCTGGCTAAACAAGATGGCGTTGCATAATTCACATAAATGATGAATAAACTAAACAGATGGCATTCACACAAAGCATGTATAAACTAAGCAGATGACATATTTGATGTATAAAGTAAGCAATGCAAGGCACCATATGCAT
Source organism: Triticum dicoccoides (assembly GCF_002162155.2). Taxonomy (NCBI): domain Eukaryota; kingdom Viridiplantae; phylum Streptophyta; class Magnoliopsida; order Poales; family Poaceae; genus Triticum; species Triticum dicoccoides. The sequence continues at coordinate 370,959,307 of NC_041382.1, forward strand.
GATATAACCAACATCAGCATGCCAAGTTAGAGCGAATACCTCAGGGGGTAAATAGGAGTGGTCTTCTCCTTCTGAATCCCCCTCAGAACAGATATCTTCCTCTCGATTACAATCCGAAAATAGGTGGACGGGGGGCTGCCTTTGCGCCTACCATGGAGCGATGTCTGCATGAAATTTTATTCCCATGCAAGGCTCGTCTCTTTTGCTCTACATGCTCAGTTCCATTGTGTACAATAACTGACATGCATAGGAATAAAACATAGTGAGATTATGTAAGGAGTGCATGTAGAAATCCAGAGTGATGGTAGCAACCTGTGGCACATGGTTCACAACTTACGGCCGGAGACGAGTCCAGAGTTCCGGTGGCACAGGTATCGTGTGAGATCAAGTCTATGTGTGGCTCCAACACCGGGGAATTTGTGGCCTCCGTGGCGGGGTTGAGCTGCCCGTCCTTGGATGGCGCAGTCTGCTCCGGATCTAAGGCCAGATCGGTTATGGGAGCTGTCTCCTTGATGCAGTCCGATGACAGATTTAGGCCATGTCTCTCGGGGTGACCAGGAGTGGTAGCCGCGGTCTTGAATCCTGCGAATATCAAGTCTCCACGGATGTCCGCAACGTAGTTCAAGCTCCCAAATCTGACCTGATGGCCATGGGCGTAGCTTTCGATCTACTCTAGATGGCCAAACGAATTGGCCCGCAGTGCGAAGCCAGTGAACACAAAGATTTGTCCTGGGAGGAAAGTTTCTCCTTGGACAGCGTCATTATTGACGATTGAAGGGCCATCAAACCTTTTGGCGACAACATAGTGGAACTCTCAATGAAAGCACCAATGTCGGTGTCAAAACCGGTGGATCTTGGGTAGGGGGTCCCGAACTGTGCGTCTAAGGCCGATGGTAACAGGAGACAGGGGACACAATGTTTTACCTAGATTCGGGCCCTCTCTATGGAGGTAATACCATACGTCCTGCTTGATTGATCTTGATGAATATGAGTATGACAAGAGTTGATCTACCACAAGATCGTAATGGCTAAACCCTAGAGGCCTAGCTTGTATGGCTATGGTAATGTATCTCTCCTCTGGACTAAGTCCTCCAGTTTATATAGACACCGGGAGGATCTAGGGTTACACAAGGTAAGTTACATAGAAAGGAATCTACATATTTGGTCGTCAAGCTTGCCTTCCATGCCAAGGAGAGTCCCATCCCGACACGGATGCAGTCTTCAGTCTTCGTATCTTCACAGCCCATCAGTCCAGGCCATGGCTAACAGGCCGGACGCCCGAGGACACCTTAGTATAGGACTCCCTCAGTAGCCCCTAAACCTGGTTTCAATGACAATGTATCCGGTGCGTAGATCTGTCTTCGGCATTGCAAGGCGGGTTCCTCCCTCTGAACTCCAAGATAGTCGTCGGACGTATTTGAACGTGTCCGGATCTATAACACAACACCACACACAACCGTAGAGAGAATATAATATTCCACGAGTCCCTTCTGTTGACAACTTTTTTACAACATGACATCATGTCTGCCCGGTCACTATATCGAACCGTTTTGTCTACCATCTCGTGTTTCGAGATGTGATTTCCATTGGCACGTCTTGTCAAAGCAGAGATTGTGTCCCCTTATTGCGGGATCCTCATCAATACTGGCGTGGGTAACCCAACCGTGCCGTTTATACATCCCTTGGGAGTAGGCGAATTTCAAGGCGAGTGGGGAGGCGTTCAATATTCACTGCCTTTATAAGGAGATAAGAATCCCTTTTTTTCACACACGCCTTCTCTCTTCCTCTGCCCTTCCACTCTTGAGCTCCAGTGCCCAAGTTCTCATCTGTTTCCCACTTGAGCAAGCACCCAACCATGTCCGGATCCGGAGTTCAAGGCAAGTGGATGGCCTCCTCCGTCAAGGAGGAGGACGTCGCCGAGCTTCGGGCGGCCGGGTATCTGGCGAAGGGAATCGCCCACCACCTTCCAGCCCAGGGACAAATCGTTCCCACGTTGTATCTTCATAGCCCATCAGTCCGGCCCATGGCTAACATGCCGGACACCCGAGGACCCCTTAGTCCAGGACTCCCTCAGCCAGTGACACCACCGTGGATGGAACCGCGCTGTGTCGGCTCGGGACCGAGTGCCGGCAGCACCATGATATCAAATCAAGAAGAAAATGCGACGATTAGTGTACAACCTCTTTGGTGGTGCCAATTAGGCCTTAGCTTAATCCGAGGAAATGGTGGTGACGATGCTCTTCTGATGGTGTAGGTGAAGACGACGGTGTAGCAATGGAGGTGGCGCGAAAGATGAGGGGAACGTTGGGGCAGCTCCTTGGAGGTGGAGGATGGGGTGGCTGAACCAGCGGGACGACGAGATTGACGACGGATCCTCATCCAATACGGTGGATGAGGGACGTCGAGGTGTTGCTATGGATGGTATCATCGAGGAAGAGGCTTCGGCTGGGTGGCAGACGGAGGAGGGTGTGGGGCTTCGCAGGTTTTCACGGCCTCGATGTATGAATGGGTGGGCGGATGGGATGGGAGTGGGGAACCATGGCTTAGGGATGCGCTTATCCGAAATGTGCGGTAAGTTACAAAAGTACCCCCACTGATTTCACCTAGGCGGTTCTATCAGTTCAGGGGTATCACGGGCATTTCACATGTCGGGATTTCACAGAAGGTGGGAGTTTTCGCACGCATTGTAATTTTTGAATAGCAAGGCACGGGTTGAGATGGAGGGAGTTGTCGGAGCACAACAAGACAAAGATATATCTTAAATATTTCGGGGTAACAAGGTGCGGATTGAAATTTTCGGACAGGCCTAACGTGTATTGTACCAAATCAATTCGTACTTCCGTTGACACAAAACGAAAAGAAATCAATTCACAGCAGACAAGAGAGTCTAGTCCCGTGTACTATACCAAATCAATTCGCACTAAAAATGTCATTCAAAACATTGAATTCATGTTATGTTCAATTAAAATATTTCGCTACGTGTATAATGCATGCAATCTGCTACTCAAATGAACGTTTTGGTGTATTCATGGCGTTTTGGTGTATTCATATTGAAGCGGTAGCTTCAATATGAACTAAATTTGAATTCGTTTCTCTATTTGAATAAGATCTACAATAATGATTGTTGTGAAGTCAAACCATTTGAATTCGTTTCTCTATTTTAATAAGATCTACATTCATCATTATTGTCAAGTTAAACCATCTTTGTGTATTATCTTCACAACAATCCACATGATTACTCTCGAGTTAGATATGAACTATGTGTACTATATGAACTCGAACTCGATTTTTTGAATCCACTTTATGTTGTTTTCAAATCACAGTACATTTCAAGCTCTAGCTAGATCTTCATAATCTAAACCATGTCTCATATGTATAATGTGTTTATCACATAATGTATGGTGCCCCACCCCCTACGCCTACAAGTATTTAGATGTGAGATGCAAACACCACACATTACCACAATTTCAAATAAAATGTGAGATTGTTCCATATATAGTATTGTTTAGATTGTTCGATATTTAGTTGTAATCTGCAAACGCCACACATTGTCACAAATTCAAATAAAATGTGAGATTGTTCGATGTATAGTATGGTTTAGATTGTTCCATATTTAACTGTGAGTTGCGAACGCCATGCATTATCACATTATGGTATAACATGTGCAAAACCACAGCATGTGCATCACTGCTATATTCATGCATGCACATGTTTATAACACTATGATCTCCTATTCAAATATATGAATCCACTTTCATATCAAATTATGATCTTTGTTAGTCTCTTACACCCACAAAATCCTCTAACCTTTGTAGCTAGAACTAACTTTCTCTCGTGCACGCACACCGGCACACGCCCTCCTCGCCCTCCCCCTCCCTCGGCATTCTATCCATCGCGCACATTCATTTGTTTTCTTTAGGTCATTCTCCCACAGTCTCCACAACTCCTATTCGACACACACTGATCGATAAACCTCTCCAGTGATGCCTGCCTACAACATATAGATGCACCTTCCACCTCCTCCTTTCTGTGTCCATGCCTCGTGTCTCTCATACGGTCCCACACACGTGTAAAATCTTGCCCCTCTTTTCATCGATCTCACCACCCATATCTAGCTAGTCGCTCGGCCTCTCGCACCACCTCCTGGCTCCATTCTCTCTGTATATCCGTCTCGCTGGGCCTTATTTGCCTCTAACAAATGGATGTACACCGACCGATCTTCCGCTATACATATAGCTAGCTAGGTCCTTATAACTCGTTTTTCCCCACGCGTTGATCGATCTACCTCATTAGTTATGTCTCTCCCTTCCTCTGACAAACAACAATGGATCTACTGATCTAGTTAGGTTTGCTTACCAAACACATGGTTCCCCTTCATCATCCATGCATGCGTCCCGACAGATCTATCACGCACAGGCACACACAGAAACAGATCGCCACTCTTATTGATAATATTGCAGTTCAACCCTCAGTTTGTCTAGTAGGCCTCTCCCACCATCTTCGAGAAGCAACTCCATCACCCATCCAGCACTCTACCCCTCTCCCTCTCTCTCTCTCTCTGTTCCAACCTATTTCCCGTCCTTCAATTATGTATGGATGTCGACCGCTCTCCCTCAAGACATAGATGGGTCTCTCCTTCTCAACACACGTATGAGTCGTTCTACCTCTCTAGTTAGGCCTCTGCCTCCCCCCTCCCCCCACTCCCCCACACACACACGGATGCATCAAGTGATCTAGTCATGTCTCCCTGCCACATGCAAACTTTCCCTGTGCCCTCTGACGTTTGAGTTGGTCAGTCGCCCTATATCTTTGACTTGCACACACACAATTTCAATGGCTCTCTTCATCGATCTCACACCCACCCACTTCATCCTCTCTTTGACTCTATCGATATCTATGACCCCTCCCTCTCTTCTCGTGGATTGCCCCCTCTATATATGATATGGACAGGCCTCTATTTCACACACATTGCATGCAAAATTTTGTTTGAGATGTCATCGACACATATTCCCACAAATACATTCACGAAATCACCCCCCAACAAAAAACACTCATGAACACACACGTCATTTGTCTAGGTTTGTTTCTCTCTCACACACACCCATGTAGGTGGGGGATGTGCACGAAGAGAAGAGGTGCACGGACGGCGCACGTACTCCCATCTCTTTCCCAACCACACCTGCGCGGGTACACGGTGGAGCTCATTTCTGTATGAAAAGGCAGCCCACGTGCTAATTTGACACGTGTACTGGTTGTCCACTTGATGGAGGATCGTCTACCACGGGTGGACAAACAAATTGCGACTTGACACGTTATGTTAGAAATGAGGCAAACCATGTGGGGCCAACCTTAGAGGCAAGGTTCTATACACTCGTGATGCTCTGTACGTATTACTTTTGATGTGTCACGTCAACTCGCTGAACGAGGAGAAGCTTGCTTACTACACCGTCTCCCCCGCCCATGGGCGCAGTGGGTCACAGGACGAGGTGAAGCTTGCTTACTACTACTCATTGTACTATATTGGTTTATTGGTCCCCATTGTATATTGTGTCAAATTTTGACTATATATTGAACTAACAAAACATTCGTGCATGTTACCAAAAATTATATCATTGAAAACTATGTTAAAATACGAATCCAACGACATAATTTTTGTTGGCATGCATTAACATTTTGTTAGATAAAAATTTGGTGAAAATTTGGCACGAACTACGAAGGTGGCCTATAGACCAAGACGGAGGTAGTAGTACTACGCCTTACGCCGCTCCCTCGCCCACGCGCGTGGTGGCTCGCAGGACAAAGAGAAAATTTTCCTACTCCCTCTGTTTACTCCTCGTCCCTACCTTGGTTAGCGAGATTATCATATTGTTTGGAATATATGTCCTTTAGTAGATTTCAATATGAACTACTAGTACATACTCCAAACACTGATGTATATAGACCTATTTTAGAGTGTAGATTCACTCATTTTGCTCCGTATGTAGTCCATATTGAAACGGACGTAATAGTACGCACGCTCCCTCGCCCCTCGACCCTCGCGCACGTGGTGGACGTGCAGCAATTCATTCGGTCTCATATAGCCAGAATGATATATACTGCATTACTATTATTGCTTGACTTCCCAAAGAGGCGAAGAGCCAATCGCAAGTTTAATATTTTGGAGATGCCAAGCGCAAGGTTTATAGGAGAACGAGTAGTAGGTGCCGCGTCATTTATAAATAAAGTTTTTTTCTTCATTGGCACATACGCAATATAAATAGGTTCATATGGAGAGAAAACGAAACCGCTCCACTATATACACAGGCAGGACAAGCCTACACAGTTGCTTACTGGGTTGCTCTCTTCACACTCCCTCGCACAAAATGAATGTGGCCACATGTCTAACATCCTGGCAGATCACGTCCGCTAGGGGAAGGGGTGGATGCTTAGTGTAGATGTGGTCGTCGTCGCCGATGGCGAAAACCCACTGTCGGCATGTCCCGATCAGGGGTCCCCGCCGTTCTCTCTCACAAAGCCGGTGAGGTTGCCTTCGTCCCTTGCTCACTGCCGCGACGTGGGCAGTTGCCGCCACCCTCCTGTAGGTTGAGCTACGTCCTAACATCCCTCAGGTACAACTCCCTTTACAACCGGCTTGCACCACTGCTCCAGCTGCCCACATCACTCCATGTGGATATTTCTCTACCTCTTTGCCCCGCACATACCTCTATTGGCTTCTACGTACCGTATTTGTGATGAGTTTATGTCTCATCAACTAGTCCCAGTAATCTTATTCTAATCACGCTTCTTCAATTTCTTTGCCACATGAATGCTCATCTTGATTTTGGTGAAACTCCACAAAATGATCCGATGGTCAAAGGGTTACAAACTTCATTTCTTCAGAAGCTCCAACGTTGCCAACAAATTAAAGCCTGGTTAGGGTTTACGGTTCTCAAGGGCTAGGGACTTCATGGATCTTTTTCTTTAGTTGTCTCTATTCCAAAATAAGTGTCAACTTTAGTAGTAGTACAAAGTTTGCATAAAGTTGAGACACTTATTTTGGAATGGAGGGAGTACATATTGGCTATGATCTGTCAATCATTGAGATGCAATAGCATGCATGTTTGTCTCCTTTCTATTTGATGAAATGTTGCAACGGGCAACCTTGGACACAAGATACATGAAACAGAAGCTGGAAGCTTCATAGCATTGTACAAATTTATCTAGCTGATAAATTACAATACATACTATACTAGTAGAGTACTGTATAAAGAGTTAGGTGTCGAACGGTGTCTAGAAAATATGGTGATAATGTCGGGTGGGCCATGTAATCACTAAGCCTGCATGTTTTCACTGCCCTTGCACTCCTCCGCTGTAAGAATGGAGAAAATTGTAATCTAGTATTACGTCCTTTCGCTGAAAGCGTGGGACATCCAACAGTCCTACCACGTCAGTAATAATGACCAATGAGCCATCAAATCACATAGACCCAGTAGTAAGTTGGACGGACGAAGCAACCATCAGTCTTGAACCTGCTTCTCTCTTCAACACAGGCGCCAGTGAGCAGTCACATCTGCTCTGCCCGGGCATGAATGCGGCACTGATTCTTTGGAGCGGCGCTGACCGTTTCGGATGGGAAGCGTGCGCGGGCGATGGAGGGGCTTTGGGTGGGCCAGGCTGGTCAGGAGCGGGCGTGCCAGTGGTCCGCCTGTCCTAACTGGGTGCCCGGAAGAGGATGCACCGACTCTCGTGGCTAAATTGTACACTACACACCATCTCTCTGTAGGAGTAGGTCGATGTGTCGCTCTCTCTAACACACACACATGCTGTTAAACACACACACACACGCTCACACAGGTTCATAGAATAGGAATATTGTGCGAGTTACTTAGAGAGTGTTTGGATCCTTAGGAAGAACAGTTTATAGCGTAGCCGAGCAAGGTTAGGCATTTGGAACTAAGCAATGTAACCAAACGCTTACTCTGCCTTGTTATCTCCCTCGGAAACCCGATGCATGGAGTGCAACTACGCGTTAATCAGTCAAGAAGTCAAAGTCGGCTTGCATGCGAGTTAATACGTGGCCCTGCATGGTAGCTAAAATGACATCTCTTAGTTGTTGGGATTAATTGTTGCATTTAGAGACAGAAATCAGGGCTTTGATTGGAGGAAGGACAGGTCAAGTTTCTCCTCCTCCAATCTGCTTGCACCTTGGTCCCGCTGTACCTTCTAACGTGACTGATTACACCTAGACGGAGGGAGTAGTACGAGATACGGTGGCACACTGACTTAGGTCAAATACAAGTGCCCAAAATTGTCTTCATGTTATAATAAGGATTCACTTAAAATAGTACGTGAGCGAACAGAGGGATCAATTTGATAGTGTTCACGAGCAGTAGCGAGATGTGTGAGGTAAGATACACCGTTGGCGCTTCTAATTTTTCTTATTAATTTGTTGGTTTCACCCTCTGACTGGTGGGACACAATGTACTACATGGAGAGAGGTAAGGTGACTAAGGCTTAATTGTTTATGTAGTACCAACACTGCTTTAAATCCCAAAAGATGTTACCAACAAAGCCACATGCCACGATTATGATTTAAATCCCAATGACTCACACGCAAAAAAACACGGCATGCTTGTCACACGAATGCAGGAATGTATAAAAGGTTATTTTTCTCTCGTTGAACATAACGGGAGGGTGGTGTAGCTGGTTAGCCTGTTCGCTCATCAAACTTGAGGTCTCGGGTTGGATAACTACACTTGAGCATAATTTTTGTTTTTATTCGACTTCTTTCTTCCACCCAATGACAAGTAGGCCCCGCATGACAGAGAGAGAAAGTGAGCTGGGGTGGTGCCAGGAGGATTCTTTGACTGGTCAAAATGGATGGATACGAAGCTATACGATCTCGTAGTGACCATATAATCACCTCATCACGTATACGCTGCAGCCTCGACGCTTGTTTTCTAGGGTTTGCACTCTTCACACTCTCTCTCCAGTATATATATACACGCTGGAGCCTCAGTGCTTGTAGTTGCTCTCTTCACACTCTCTCACCCTCTCCAGATCCAAAAAAGACTTCGTTGGCCTCTCTCTCTCCCCTCACTGGTGGTCAAAGAGCCGGCAGGATCCGTCTGCCGGGAAGGGAAGGACGCTTAACTTTGTCACCGTCAGCGAGGGAGGGAATCCACCACCGGCGCAGCTGTTCTCTTTCACCTAGCGGCAGTGCGGGAGGGCCTCCGACCCCTTCTTCCTCGCTGCCGTACGTAGTGTGGGCCGAACGGCCTCCGGTCGCCCACCAAACCACACCCCAAGAACCTTACGATATAATTTACTTATTCCACATGCATTGCTCTAGCTGCATGTGGGCTTTTTCCGCTTCTGCACTCGAATCTAGGTGTTGGATCAAACAGGAAAGTAGTGGGGAAAGTTGTATAGCATGAATCTAGGACGTGGTTCAAAGAGGAAAGGAATGGGGGAAAGTAGTGGGGAAAGTTGTATAGCATGAATCTAGGACGTGGTTCAAAGAGGAAAGGAATGGGGGGAAGTAGTGGGGAAAGTTGTATAGCATGAA
>NC_041382.1:370969231-371088122 GCF_002162155.2 Triticum dicoccoides
TTCAAAAAGGAAAGGAAGGGGGGAGGTAGTGGGGAAAGTTGTATAGCATGAATCTAAGACGTGGTTCAAAGAGGAAAGGAATGGGGGAACGTAGTGGGGAAAGTTGTATAGCATGAATCTAGGACGTGGTTCAAAGAGGAAAGGAAGGGGGAAAGTACTAGTACAGACTGGCTATGCAGCACCTACATTGGTCGAAAAGGGAAAACATTGACAAATGCAGTATGCACATATGTAACGAACTGATCTTTTTGTTTTGGGGGACAAGGATGTAGAGTTTGAGCATGACTAGATTTGTTGTGTTCACATAGGGAACGGTTTCTAAAGATAACAAAACTGGGACTAACACAAATATGCTCCTTGGTTGTTTGTTCTCTGTTGCAACAGACTGTGCATCACCCCTTCATACATCGGTAGATGCACATGGTGCTGGTGCGTCCACTGTCCCGTGCAACTCTTTACCTATTATTAATCTAAGGCCCTGTTTGGTTAAGAAGTCCCTAGTCCCTACCTGCTTGGTTCCAGGGACTAAACATGGACTACAGGTTATTAAATAACATGATAAAAGACCATGTTACCCCTAGTAATGAACTAATAGAGACAAGGTGCGATGCGAGGCAAGGGCAACTGTTGGAAAAAGTCCCAAAAAAACTCTCCCTCGGGATCTTCTTTCTTTAGTCCCAAATGCCCACTTTTAGTCCCTAAAAGTCCCTCCTGTTTGGTTTAGATGGGACTGACAAGGACTTTTTTAGTCCCTACACCAAAAAGTCCCTGTAAACAAACACCCTCTAATAATGCCGCTCGAAAATTGATGCAATGCCACAGTTAAAAGCAAATTACATGTTTAATGAATTTTATTGTTAATATAATCTCTCTGTTAATATTAATCAATGCTACCATTTGAGAAATGTTACTATCAAGCTTTCTTTTCCCATTTAGATACGTTAGATGCTTCTTTTTGTTGGCTTCTGTGTCATCCATTGTTATTGACCACTAGTTGTTTCCTTTGTACCTCTGTGTCAACAGGGTTATCTACTTCACCTCGTTGCTATTGTGACCATTTGTTGCACTGCACAAAACACTTTTGTTTAAGAGTGTTTTGTGCAGTTCAACCAATATGTCACACCGACAACGTTGCTTGATTGCTTGACCTTAGTGGAACTGCACAAGAGGAGATCTTACTTCCTATCTGTGTTGGCAAATTTGGTTCAGATCTTCTTCTTGTGAGTTGTTTGAATTCCGCGTCATGAGAGGTCAGTACTAGCTTTCTTTCACATGATTGTGCAGTGTGCTTTCATATGTTGTGCTACTTGTAAGGTAATGTTGCTTGATTTTAGTGAACTGCAAAAATGGAGACAAGACTTCCAATTGTATGTGCATCGTAATATCCCATTGAGGTAAGATAAGGCTATTTCACAACTGTTGGCCTGTATTTTGCCACTTTCATCAGAAAAATTTATGTCATTGTTTAGTGCTATACTTGTGCTCCCTAATTGACATGCCAAATCTTAAATTGAAGGCGAAGCATGTCTGTTATTGAACCAAGTGATGAACAGGAAGAATAAGCGGAAGAAAAACAAAAATCAACTCCTGGTGCTGCAATGAAGCACTGGAACTGTGATGACACATGTAATGATATAGTTTTGCATCTTAATTTATTGCTATGGATGGAACGAGAAATTGTTTTGCCACTGATTTGATGCCACTCTTAATGTAATATGTAATTATCTTTACTTGTGCAAACAGGGATCTTCTTTGAAGATACCATATATTTTAGTGGAACTGCACAAGAAGATGTTGGAAACATTAAACTAATCGAGGAGTATATAGTAAGCATGGCAACCATAGTAGATAACAACAGATGGTTTCAGAGAAGTGCTTGATCTGTATGCTCTACACAATAAGCCTCCTGACAAAGGTTGGTACTCGCCCACGGATTTCATCCATATGATTGAGCTTTGTCATCTCTATTGGTGTTGTGCTACTCTTTAGAAACTATCATGAGAAAGTGGTATTGTCCTTGAGAAGTGCTTCATCTGTGTTGTTTTAAATATTTCCTTTCCTTTTTTCCGAGCAAACAAAGATTCTAGCATTTAGTTGTCCTCTTGTCTTTGCACAACAGGATCATCCTCCTCTGAAGAAGAATATGGAGTACGTGACGTGACTAGTTCCGATTATGCCCCTGTCTATCTTCTCATCAGAAGGAGCAGTTGAAGGATGGTTACATTACTCCCCACAAGACCAAACTAACTTCATCTCAGAAGGACTGACATATCTCCATCTTTTTGCTGTGATGCGCAAGTACAATGTTGTTCTAGGATTCTTTCCGGTGAGTTCCATTTTTTAAAAGTTTGCTCTACATGGACCATCTAGGTGCATCTTTAAACTATCAATTCATAGTATAGTTTGCTTTATACTAATCACTTTTTTGTATTTGTGAAAACAGGGGTGCTCAGCTTGATTTCAATGGGAACTGCACAAAATGTTTATGAATACATCAAATCATTCATTTCCACCACAAGAAAGGAGGTGCCCATATGTTCAAGGAGTTCCAACATATAAGGGTGAAATCATACAAGCTAGGCGCAATTTGGTTGATTTTGGTGGAACTACACAAAAAGAACAACTGGTTTATCTAGCACGAGGTGCCATGTCAATGTCAGAACTGATGGCAAACCCTGCCCATTCCACAATCGTAGGCATTTAATATTTTGGAATGGGAAAACCTTGTTAAAGTTTTCTCATTTATATACGCAAAACAACAAGCATTTGACATTTTGGAACGGGAAAACCTTGTCAAAGTTTGCTCATTGATGTACGCAAAGCAACAAGCATTTGACATTTTGGAATGGGACAACCTTGTCAAATTTTGCTCATTGATGTTAGCAAGAAGACATGCGTTTGATATTTTTGAATGGGACGCCCTTTGCTGTCAGCAGCGTCGATCTATTTTTCTTTATTCTTTAGTTGTGAAGTAAATATTGGCTCTGACATGTGAATCGCTGAGATGCATAATCATCGATTGTTTTGAATGTTCTCTATGAATTGCCAGGCCTGTGTGTTTGATTGCAATGTACAGGAACGCTAAAAAGCTGCTCAAACTCTTTGTACTCCGGTGGAAGTAGAGATACTTTGACTTCAGATAAAACTTGTATGCAGACTAAAAAGGACCGGAGGGAGTACATGTGAAACTGCTGCGAATGAGGTGATCACTCTGGAATAATGCTAGTATGTTTTGTTTTGCATGTTCATCCAATGCCAGTGATACAAGAATTTGAACTAATCGAACTAAATTCATTCATGCACGGCCGGATTTCATATAAACATGCCGAATTTCATTACATTTCATACATTCTTCAACTAAAAAGGGATGCGCTGGAGGTATAATTAATTAACCGAAGCTACCCACCTATGTTCGGCTGAGCCGAACAGAAGCTTCTTCTCCAGCGGGCCGAGCTTCAGTGACTTAACTGCAAGTGCAGTTGCGTAACTGACATGTGGCCCAGATGCTTGTTGGGCCCATGTGTCAGTGATCCAACTACACCAACAGTTAAGTAGAAGCAGCGTCCTTCTCCAACATAGCTCTCTGACTCCACGTTGCCGCCAAGAAGCTAATCAGCCATCAATGGTCAACCCGCCTAGCTCGGCTTCAACCAGAGGGTAGCAGCGGTAGCCTGACTTGGACCCGAGCGGCGGTGACCTACCATGTTCTGCACTTCCTTGTTTTCTGTGTGGCACAACCTCGTTGGCAGTGGGGCGGGGCCTCGACGGAGCCGGTGATGTCCTCTGTCTCGTTGCCGGCGGGGCGGCGCCTCAGCGGAGCTGGGGAAATCCTCCCCCTCGTTGCCGGCAGGGTGGGGCCTCGGCTAAGCCGACGATGTCCTCTGCCTTGTTGTTGGTGGGGAGGGGCCTCGGCGGAGTAGGGCCTCCGCCTCGGTGCTGGTGGGGCAGGGTCTCGACGGAGCTAGCGGTGTCATGTGCCTCGTTGTTGGCGCCCCAGGGCCTCGGTGGAGCAGGGCCTCATCGACGCTAGCAGAGCGGGGACTCGTCGGAGCTTTCATTATCCTCTGCCTCGTCCTCAGTCTTGCCAAACGGCGCCTCGCCCGCTTCATCGCCCTCTTTGTAGGTGGCCGCAGCCTCCGCCACCCGCATGTGGTACCGCCAGCGCTCGAGGCGGCCTTCGCAGGCGGAGCAGTATGAGTCGAGCAACGCCTCCTGCTCCGCCCGCCCTACGGCGATCTGCTCCTCCGCGTGCAGGTGCTCCTGGAGGAGATAGTGGTTGTAGGCAGTGTCGGACTGCGCCTCCTGGAACCGCTCCTCACGCTTCTGCCTCACCGTGTCCATGTATTGGGCACGGGCCTTGCCGATGGTCATGGCGCAATGCACCGGCGAGGATGGCATGGAGGAGGGGGTTGGCGCCGGATCATTGACTAGCATGTTCTCCATTGGGACATCGTCGTCCTCCGGCTGCCTGCCAGCCAGGCAGTCGGCAGCAATGGCTGCCGTCTCCTTGTGGACCGTCGTTCGCCCGTCCCGAAGAGCACTGGAGTGCAAGGAAGCCATGGTGGGCAGTAGTGGTGTGGACAGGAGAAAGGGAACAAAGGTGGATGGTGGGCGGCGGAGGGACGGACGTGTGGCGCCGGAGTAGCTGCCTCGGCAACCGGGTATCATTAATGTGGGCGGCGGACGAACGGACGGACGACACTTGTGTTGTTTGAAGGTGGAGCAATCACCTTCACCGGGAAGCGGGGCGGGCGGCGCTGCCCATTTCAAGCGGAAAGCGCGCGCGCGAGGGAGATGGTCTGGGTGGGCCAGGGCAGTCAGACTCGTGCTTGGCAGTGGGTCGGTCCAGTAGCCGGACATGCTGGCTCGCTAGCGAGCTCGCCGAGCTGAGCGACGACAATCAGACGATGGACGTAGCTTCCGACCAGGAGCCGGCGCCACTGTCTAAGCCTATTCATGTCGTGTTCACCATAGAGTAGGTGCGGCAGCACTTCGACGCCCTAATGGCGGAAGATCTACTAGCGCAGGAGGGCATGTGCTGCAACCTGCGTCTCATCAACGAGCACCGGTGAACAAGCGAATGACAATGTCGTCGCGGACATGTGGCCCTATGATCCTGGCTTCCTGAATGAGCAGCGGGCGTTGTATTAGACCATCCATAGGGCCCACGAGGCCCTCTCCGTCGTCCTTCGAGTTGCTGCGCTCGCCGTGGCGCCGCCGTCTCGCATTGTCAACATGGTCAACAGACAGGAGGAATGAGGAGATGACTTTACTTGGAGAGGATGACAGTGGGGACCCACCAGGGCCATAGCCACACATACGCAAGTGCCTCCTTATTATATACGACAACTGTAATTTTTTTGCTTCCTCCTAGTTTCCTGACATCACAGTCCCACAACATTGTGAACCTATGTAGTCAATAAACGAGAGAATTGCGCAAGGAGCGGCCGACAGCTGGGACCAAGCATCTCGAGCAGTATTTGTGTTTTTGAGGTGTGAGCACTGCAAAGTTTTTCTTGCGTGATGTTTTCGTTTTTTTGACACAAGAGCGTTGTTTTCGTTGTTGTTCAGAGGAGAGCATGGTATTAACTGGGCGGGCTGTGGCCCGTCTAGCCCAGGCCAGATATCCAACCCAGATATTAAATATTTTTCAAGCTGAAAATGGCTAGCCCAGCTATACTTTTTTTGAGGAATACCGAGGCAAGGTCAACTTGTTATTCTCCGCCCCACGGGGCTGCAAATCTTTCCTAGGAGGGATGCATTAGGCTTAACAAGAAAATGGGCTTTAAGAAATAATAAATGGGATGTAATTATAAAAACTGGGTTGTAACTAAAAAATGCTCCAAACACGTAATTAGGTTATAAAATATTATTTCTGGATTTTGAAAATGTTAATTTCATTAATTGTTGCACGCGCAATGTTTCCTTAGATTTTTACGTAAGACAATTTTATATTGAAATTGTATTTAATCAGACTAGAAATTTCGGATAAAAATATTTCGGATCCCATCAAAATGTGTGAAATTTTATTGAATTCTGTTTTGAACGGTTGGTTGAAATTAGTTATCTTTGTCCTAGCTAGAAAATGGGTTGTACTTTTAACAAGCTGTAAATGGGCTGTAGTAAATTCCATTAGAATTCAAAAATGGGTTGTACATTCTTACAAATATCAAATGGGCTATAAGTTCTCTGCCATACACTTGTGCGCCTACTAAGTTGACTCGTCCCCTAAAAAAATAAGCTGACGCATATGCAAGGCTTTATCAACTTATATGCAACACACAGTTCTAGCAACAGTGGTCGTTGGATGTCCATCCAACGGATGTCGTGCTTCTTCTTCAATCTCAGATATGCTAGCTTCACCCGCCCAAAAAATGATTCCTCCCCCTGACATCTGGGTCACACCGTTTCTGAGGCTGACCTCTGGGCCTACTATGTTGACGTGTACCATGGGCTTTGTCAACTTAGTCAATATAAAGGATTCTAGCTGTAGTGACCATACGATGTCCATCCAACGGCCGTCATGCTTCTTCAACCTCTGGTCTTCTTGCTCCAGCCACCCAAAGTAGCGCCGGTTGTGCCGCCTGCTCCTGCCTCCCGTGGCCGGCTGTGCTGCCGTGGAGGCCTGACAGCCCCTACTACTTCCACCGCTGGCCAGGCCCTCCGGGGACGACAGCATCACACTGCAGCCGAACCATTGAACCCTCGTACTCCTCTTCGCGTGGGCATCCACTGCCACGTCTTCCCGGGCTCCGTGTCGTTCCCTTCCTAGGCCTCACCGCCGTCCACCGCCTTGGTGCTCTCGGCGCGGCGTGGTCAACGTGGTCAACGAACGACTTCCATCCGAAGAGTAGTGTACGTGGAGAGGCTGATAGCTGGGTCCACTGTTGCAGCAAGGAAGTGCCTCCTTATTATGCAGAAAATAATGATTCCTCCACCTGACAGCAGGGACCCACCGGACGGGCCACCGTATTTCACGAAAAAAATGTTTCCCCTGACTGCTGTGATGCACCAGCTACATCTTCGCACGCAAGGAAGTGCGTGACAGTCAGGACCCACCAGGTCGGAGCGTACATAGCATTGTCATTCTGGTCGCAAATGTGTACATACATATGATCGTCTGTCTGGAGGCTGCAGCGATGAACCGTGGCCGTGTAAGGAAGGGCACGTGTCGTAATAGAGGTGCGCACGTCGCATGTACACGTACGTATAGTGGCTAGGGTGCAAGAAAGTAAATACGGCCACGTATGTACATACAGGTGGGGTCTCAAAGACCTACTCGCGTATACGTATGGACAGGGCTCGTGCACATGGTTGTGGCTGGGTCGGAACGGAGAAACTGCGTTGTTTTCATGTTCATGGGGAGGCAACGGAATGCGTCGTATTCATTGGGAGGCAACGGAACACGTGTTGTTCATCGGGAGCCAACCGGCTTAGACGGAACAACCGATGGAAACGAGGCCTGGTGTACCACAGAACGGAGGAAACGGCCTTGTGTTTGACCAGCTACGATCGAAACAGGATCATATTCATCGGGAGGCATCTGGCGTACCGCAAAACGGAGGAAACAGACCTCCTATGGTCGAAACGGGGTCCTTTTGATCGGGAGGGGTGTGGCGTACAGCAAAACAGAGGAAACGGACTTGTGTTGGAGTGCTACGGTTGAAACGGGGTCCTGTTCATCGGGAGGGGTGTGGCATACCACAAAACGGGACTCCACGGGATACTGTTCATCTCCACCGTCGACCTCCTCCAGCCTCCACGGGCTACTATTCATCCACCGTCGACCTCCTACAGCCTCCACGGGCTCCTATTCATCCAGCCTCCACCGGCTACTGTTCAACCAACCCTCTCCACAGGGTCCTGTTCAACCACCCCTCCACTGGCTACTGTTCATCCAGCCCTCCGCCAGCTACTGTTCAACCAGCCCTCCACCGGCTACTGTTCAACCAGCCCTCCACGGGGTCCTGTTCATCCAGCCCTCCATGAGTTCCTGTTCATCCACCGGCTCGACCGATCGAGGTACTGTTCATCCAGCGGCAACGTCCTCTACTACCACGGGGTCCTGTTCATCCAACCCCCACCAGGAACTATTCATCCAAACCCCCCAACAACGCTCACTATTCATCAAGAGGCAGCATCGATCGGCTTCAGTTAGCAGAAGTAGCGAAGGAATCACTCGGGTTCAGTTAACAGCAAGGGGTTAGTCGATTGCTCGGGTTCAGCAACGCGTAGCCTGCAGTGCAATCGCTCGGGTCAGTTAGAGCGCAATGCCTCGCTCGGGTACAGTTAGAGTGCAACGCCTCGCACACACACGTGTACGTACGAGGGAAATGCGCATCACTCGGCCCCCGACCACCCACCGTAACCGGGAACTCCCCCGATATTTTCCTCGCCCTCACTTCTACCACGGTTTTCTCTGTCATGGACAGCCCAAAGAATTTCATGCAGTTGCATCTCCGGCCCGCACAGGACGAAAATCCCATTTTCTGTCATGATTTTTTGTCATAGAAGTAGGAGCCCACCACATCTATGATGATACCGGGTTGTCACAATTATCATCATAGAAGTGTCATAAGCATGACAGAAAAAAATTGTTTGGCCCAAAATATCATGGGAGTGTCTTTTTTTTGTAGTGTATGTTTGGACATCGGAATGGTTCTAGATGAGTTCGGGCATTTACCGGAGTACCGGGGGCTTACCGAAACCCCCCGGGGAGTCAATGGGCGTTACTGGGCCTTAGTGGGAGAGAGGAGGAGGCGGCCAGGTGGAGGGTGCCCCCCAAGACCAATCTAAATTGGGTGGGGGTCGGCCCCCCTTTCCTTCCCTCTCTCTCCCTCTTCCTTCTTCTCCTACTCCAACTAGTGAAAGGGGGGGAAACCTACTCCTATTGGGAGTAGGACTCCCCCTTGGGCGCACCATAGAGAGGGCCGGCCCTCCCCTCCTCCCCTCCTTTATATACGGGGGAGGGGGGCAACCCATAGACACACAAGTTGATAGTTGTCTTAGCCATGTGCGGTGCCCCCCTCCACAGATTTCCACCTCGGTCATATCATTGTAGTGCTTAGGTGAATCCCTGCGTCGGTAACTTCATCATCACCGTCATCATGCCGTCGTGCTGATGGAACTCTCCCTTGGCCTCAGCTGGATCAAGAGTACGAGGGACGTCAGCCAGCTGAACGTGTGCAGATCGCGGAGGTGTTGTGCGTTTGGTACTTGGATCGGTTGGATCGCAAAGACGTTCGACTATATTAGCCGCGTTACTAAATGCGTCCGCTTTCGGTCTACGAGGGTATGTGGACACACTCTCCCGCTCGTTGTTATGCATCACATAGATGGATCTTGCGTGTGCTTAGGAATTTTTTTGAAATTACCGTGTTCCCCAATAGTGGCATTCGAGCCAGGTCTATGCGTAGATGTCATATGCACCAGTAGAACACAAAGGAATTGTGGGCGTGGGTATATACATATTGCTTACCGTCACTAGTCGATTCTTAATTCAGCGGTATTGTTGGATGAAGCGGCTCAGACCGACATTATGTGTACGCTTACACAAGACTGGTTCTACTGACGTGCTTCGCACATAGGTGGCTGGTGGGTGTCTGTTTCTCCAACATTAGTTGAATCAGTTTCAATGAACAGGTTTCTTTCTGAAGATCAAAAAGTAATCACTATACTATGTTGTGGTTTTGATGCGTAGGTAAGAACGGTTCTTGCTAGAAGCCCGTAGTAGCCACGTAAAACTTGCAACAACAAATTAGAGGATGTCTAACTTGTTTTTGCAGGGCATGTTGTGATGTGATATGGTCAAGACATGATTATATAAATCGTTGTATGAGATGATCATGTTTTGTAACATAGTTATCGGCAACTAGCGGGAGCCATATGGTTGTCGCTTTATTGTATGAAATACAATCGCCATGTAATTGCTTTACTTTATCAATAAGCGGTAGTGATAGTCGTGGAAGCAATAGTTGGCGAGACGACAACGATGCTTCGATGGAGATCAAGGTGTCAAGCCGGTGACGATGGTGATCATGACGGTGCTTTGGCGATGGAGATCAAAAGGAACAAGATGATGATGGCCATATCATATCACTTATTTGATTGCATGTGATGTTTATCCTTTATGCATCTTATTTCTCTTAGTTTGTCGGTAGCATTATAGCATGATCTCTCACTAAATTTCAAGGTACAAGTGTTCTCCCTGAGTATGCACCGTTGCTATAGTTCGTCGTGCTGAGACACCACATGATGATCGGGTGTGATAAGCTCTACGATCACATACAACTGGTGCAAGCCAGTTTTGCACACGTAGAATACTCGAGTTAAACTTGATGAGCCTAGCATATGAAGATATGGCCTCGGAACACTGAGACCGAAAGGTCGAGCGTGAATCATATAGTAGATAAGATGAACATAATGATGTTCACCATTGAAAACTACTCCATCTCACGTGATGATTGGACATGGTTTAGTTGATATGGATCACGTGATCACTTAGATGATTAGAGGGATGTCTATCTAAGTGGGAGTTCTTAAGTAATATGATCAACTGAACTTTAATATATCATGAACTTAGTACTTGATAGTATTTTGCATGTCTATGTTGTTGTAGATAAATGGCCCGTGCTATTGTTCCGTTGAATTTTAATGCGTTCCTAGAGAAAGCTAAGTTGAAAGATGATGGTAGCAATTAAATGGACTAGGTCCATAACTTGAGGATTATCCTCATTGCTGCACAGAAGAATTACATCCTGGAAGCACCGCTGGGTGCCAAAACCGCCGCAGGAGCAACGCCAGATGCTATGAACACATGGCAGAGCAAAGCTGATGACTACTCGATAGTTTAGTGTGCCATGCTTTATGGATTAGAACCGAGACTTCAACACCGTTTTGAACGTCATGGAGCATATGAGATGTTCCAGCAGTTGAAGTTAACATTTCAAGCAAAAGTCCGGATTGAGAGATATAAAGTCTCCAATAAGTTCTATAGCTGCAAAATGGAGGAGAATAGTTCTGTCAGTGAGCATATACTCAGAATGTCTAGGTACTACAATCACTTGACTCAGCTGGGAGTTAATCTTCCTGTTGATAGTGTCATTGACAGAGTTCTTCAATCACTGCCACCAAGCTACAAGAGCTTCGTGATGAATTATAATATGCAAGGGATGGATAAGACAATTCCCGAGCTCTTCGCAATGCTAAAGGCTGTGGAGGTAGAAATCAAGAAGGAGCATCAAATGTTGATGGTCAACAAGACCCCCATTTTCAAGAAAAAGGGTAGAGGGAAGAAGGGGAACTTCAAGAAGAATGGCAAACAAGTTGCTGCTGAAGTGAAGAAGCCCAATTCTGGACCTGAGCCCGAGACTGAGTGCTTCTACTGCAAAGGGACTAGTCACTGGAAGCAAAACTGCCCCAAGTATTTGGCGGAGAAGGATGGCAAAGTGAAAGGTATATTTGATATACATGTTATTGATGTGTACCTTACTAATGCTTGTAGTAGCGCCTGGGTATTTGATATTGGTTCTATTGCTAATATTTGCAACTCGAAAACACAGGCTACGCATTAAGCGAAGATTGGCTAAGGATGAGGTGACGATGCGCGTGGGAAATGGTTCCAAAGTCGATGTGATCACCGTCGGCACACTACCTCTACATCTACCTTCGGGATTCGTTTTAGACCTGAATAATCATTATTTGGTGCCAACGTTAAGCATGAACATTATATCTGGATCTTGTTTGATGCGAGACGGTTATTCATTTAAATCAGAGAATAATGGTTTTTCTATTTGTATGAGTAATATATTTTATGGTCATGCACCCTTGATGAGTGGTCTATTTTTACTAAATCTTGATAGTAGTGATACACATGTTCATAGTATTGAAGCCAAAAGATATAAGTTTAATAATGATAGTGCAACTTATTTTTGGCACTGCCATTTAGGTCATATTGGTGTAAAGAGCATGAAGAAACTCCATGCTGATGGTCTTTTGGAATCACTTGATTATAAGTTAGTTGCTGCTTGCGAACCATGCCTCATGGGCAAGATGACTAAGACTCCGTTCTCCGGAACAATGGAGCGAGCAACAGACTTGTTGGAAATACCACATACTGATGTATGTGGTCCGATGAGTATTGATGCTCGCGGCGGGTATCGTTATTTTTTGATCTTCACAGATGATTTGAGCAGATATGGGTATATCTACTTGATGAAACATAATTCTGAAACATTTGAAAAGTTTAAAGCATTTCAGAGTGAAGTGGAAAATCATCATAATAAGAAAATCAAGTTTCTACGATCTGATCATGGAGGAGAATATTTGAGTTATGAGGTTGGTCTTCATTTGAAACAATGCAGAATAGTTTCACAACTCACGCCACCTAGAACACCACACAATAAATGTGTGTCAGAATGTCATACCGCACTTTATTAGATATGGTGCGATCTATGATGTCTCTTACTGATTTACCGTTATCATTTTGGGGTTATGCTTTAGAGATGGCTGCAATCACGTTAAATAGGGCACCATCGAAATCCGTTGAGGTGACACATTATGAACTATGGTTTGGCAAGAAACCCAAGTTATCATTTCTTAAAGTTTGGAGCTGCGATGCTTATGTGAAAAAGCTTAAACCAGATAAGCTCAAACCCAAATCGGAGAAATGTGTCTTCATAGGATACCCAAAAGAAACTATTGGGTACACCTTCTATCACAGATCCGAAGGCAAGATATTCGTTGCTAAGAATGGATCCTTTCTATAGAAGGAGTTTCTCTCGAAAGAAGTGAGTTAGAGGAAAGTAGAACTTGATGAGGTAACTGTACCTGCTCCCTTATTGGAAAGTAGTTTATCACAGAAATCAGTTCCAGTGATTCCTATACCAGTAAGTGAGGAAGCTAATGATGATGATCTTGAAACTTCTGATCAAGTTACTACCGAACCTCGTAGGTCAACCAGAGGAATATCCGCACCAGAGTGGTACGGTAATCCTATTCTGGAAGTCATGTTACTTGACCATGACGAACCTACGAACTATGAGGAAGAGATGATGAGCCTAGATTCCGCAAAATGGCTTGAGGTCATGAAATCTGAGATGGGATCCATGTATGACAACAAAGTGTGGACTTTGGTTGACTTTCCCGATGATCGGCAAGCCATAGAGAATAAATGGATCTTCAAGAAGAAGACTGCCGCTAACGGTAATATTACTGTCTACAAAGCTCGACTTGTTGCGAAAGGTTTTTGACAAGTTCAAGGAGCTGACTATGATGAGACCTTCTCGCCCGTAGCGATTCTTAAGTCCGTCCGAATCATGTTAGCAATTGCCGCATTTTATGATTATGAAATTTGGCCAATGGATGTCAAAACTGCATTCCTTAATGGATATCTTAAAGAAGAGTTGTATATGATGCAACCGGAAGGTTTTGTTGATACAAAAGGTGCTAACAAAGTGTGCAAGCTCCAATGATCCATTTATGTACTGGTGCAAGCCTCTCGGAGTTGGAATATACGCTTTGATAGTGTGATCAAAGCATATGGTTTCATACAGACTTTTGGAGAAGCCTGTATTTACAAGAAAATGAGTGGGAGCTCTATGACATTTCTAATTTTATATGTGGATGACATATTGTTGATCAGAAATGATATTGAATTTCTGAATAGCATAAAAGGATAGTTGAATAAGAATTTTTCAATGAAAGACCTCGGTGAAGCTTCTTATATATTAGGCATCAAGATCTGTAGAGATAGATCAAGACACTTAATTGGACATTCGCAAAGCACACACCTTTATAAAGTTTTGAACAAGTTCAAAATGGATCAAGCAAAGAAAGGGTTCTTGCATGTGTTACAAGGTGTGAAGGTGAGTCAGACTCAATGCCTGACCACTGCAGAAGATAGAGAGAAAATGAAAGTCATTCCCTATGCTTCAGCCATAGGTTCTATCATGTATGCAATGATGTGTACCAGACCTGATGTGTGCCTTGCTATTAGTTTAGCACGGAGGTACCAAAGTAATCCAAGAGTGGATCACTAGACAGCGGTCAAGAACATCCTGAAATACCTGAAAAGGACTAAGGATATGTTTCTTGTTTATGGAGGTGACAAAGAGCTCATCGTAAATGGTTACGTCGATCCAAGCTTTGACACTGATCCGGATGACTCTAAGTCACAAACTGGATAGGTGTTTTTACTGAATGGTGGAGCTGTCAGTTGGTGCAGTTCCAAGCATAGCATCCTGGCGGGATTTACATGTGAAGTGGAGTACATAGTTGCTTCGGAAGCAGAAATGAAGGAGTCTGGATGAAGGAGTTCATATCCGATCTTGGTGTCATACCTAGTGCATCGGGTCCAATGAAAATCTTTTGTGATAATACTAGTGCAATTTCCTTGGCAAAGGAATCCATATTTCACAAGAGAACCAAGCACATCAAGGGGCGCTTGAATTCCATCCGTGATCAAGTCAAGAAGGGAGACATAGAAATTTGCATTATACATACAGATCTGAATGTTGCAGACCCGTTGACTAAGCCTCTCTCACGAGCAAAACATGATCAACACCAAAAGTCCATGGGTGTTAGAATCATTACAACGTAATCTAGATTATTGACTCTAGTGCAAGTGGGAGGCTGATGACCCACAAGTGTAGGGGATCTATCGTAGCCTTTTCGATAAGTAAGAGTGTCGAACCCAATGAGGAGCAGAAGGAAATGATAAGCAGTTTTCAGTAAGGTATTCTCTGCAAGCACTGAAATTATCGGTAACAGATAGTTTTGTGATAAGCTAATTTGTAACGTGTAACAAGTAATGAAATTAAATAAGGTGCAACAAGATGGCCCAATCCTTTTTGTAGCAAAGGAAAAGCCTGGACAAACTCTTATATAAAGTAAAGCGCTCCCGAGGACACATGGGAATTATCGTCAAGCTAGTTTTCATCATGCTCATATGATTCGCGTTCGGTACTTTGATAATTTGATATGTGGGTGGACCAGTGCTTGGGTACTTCCCTTACGTGGACAAGCATCCCACTTATGACCCTATGGCAAGCATCCTCAACTACAACAGAAGTATTAATGTAAACCTAACCATAGCATGAAACATATGGATCCAAATCAGCCCCTTATGAAGCAACACATAAACTAGGCTTTAAGCTTCTGCCACTCTAGCAACCCATCATCTACTTATTACTTCCCAATGCCTCAATCTAGGCCCAAACAATGGTGAAGTGTCATGTAGTTGACGTTCACATGACACCACTAGAGGGATGACAACATACATCTCATCAAAATATCGAACGAATACCAAATTCACATGACTACTTATAGCAAGACTTCTCCCATGTCCTGAGGAACAAACGTAACTACTCACAAAGCATATTCATGTTCATAGTCAAAGGGTTATTAATATGCATAATGGATCTGAACATATGATCTTCCACCAAGTAAACCAACTAGCAACAACTACAAGGAGTAATCAACACTACTAGCAACCCACATGTACCAATATGAGGTTTGGATACATAGATTGGATACAAGAGATGAACTAGGGTTTGAGATGAGATGGTGCTGGTGAAGATGTTGATGGAGATTGACCCCCTCCCAATGAGAGAATCGTTGGTGATGACAATGGTGATGATTTCGCCCTCCCGAAGGGAAGTTTCCCCGGCAGAACAGGTCCACCGGAGCCCTAGATTGGTTCCGCCTCGTGGCGGCGGAGTTTCGTCCCATGAGCTAGCTTATGATTTTTTTCCTTGATGAAAGACTCCATATAGCCAAAGATGGGCGTCAGAGGGCCACCAGGGGGCCCACGAGGCAGGGGGCATGCCCAGGTGGGTAGGGCGCGCCCCCACCCTCGTGGACGGTGGGTGGCCCCCCTCTTGTACTTCTTTCATGCAATATTTTTTATATATTCTGAAAATAATTCTCGTGGAGTTTCAGGACTTTTGGAGATGTGCATAATAGGTCTCTAATATTTGCTCCTTTCCAACCCAGAATTCTAGCTGCCGGCATTCCCCCTCTTCACATAAACCTTGTAAAATAAGAGAGAATAGGCATAAGTATTGCGAAATAATGTGTAATAACAACCCATAATGCAATAAATATTGATATAAAAGCATGATGCAAAATGGACATATCAGAGACTGAAGGAAATATGCCCTAGAGGCAATAATTAAGTTGTTATTTATATTTCCTTATATCATGATAAATGTTTATTATTCACGCTAGAATTGTATTAACCGGAAACTTAGTACATGTGTGAATACATAGACAAACAGAGTGTCACTAGTATGCCTCTACTTAACTAGCTCATTAATCAAAGATGGTTAAGTTTCCTAGCCATGGACAAGAGTTGTCATTTGATGAACGAGATCACATCATTAGAGAATGATGTGATTGACTTGACCCATACGTTAGCTTACCACTATGATCGTTTAGTTTATTTCTATTGCTTTCTTCATAACTTATACATGTTCCTATGACTATGAGATTATGCAACTCCCGAATACAGGAGGAACACTTAGTGTGCTATCAAATGTTACAACATAACTTGGTGATTATAAAGATGCTCTATAGGTGTCTCCGATGGCGTTTGTTGAGTTGGCATAGATAGAGATTAGGATTTGTCACTCCCATTGTCGGAGAGGTATGTCTAGGCCCTCTCGGTAATGCACATCACTATAATCCTTGCTAGCAATGTGACAAATGAGTTAGTTGCGGGATGGTGCATTACGGAACGAGTAAAGAGACTTGCCGGTAACGAGATTGAACTAGGTATTGAGATACCGACAATCGAATCTCGGGCAAGTAACATACCGATGACAAAGGGAACAACGTATGTTGTCATGCGGTTTGACCAATAAAGATCTTTGTAGAATATGTAGGAACCAATATGAGCATCCATGTTCCGCTATTTGTTATTGACCGGAAGTGAGTCTCGGTCATGTCTACATAGTTCTTGAACCCATAGATCGGAGTCCCGGGTGTGATCACGGACAAGACGAGGAGTCTCGAAATGGTCGAGACATAAAGATCGATATATTGGAATGGTTCCGGATGAGTTCGGGCATTTACCGGAGTACCGGGGCGTTACCGGAACCCCCCAGGTAGTCAATGGGCCTTGTTGGGCCTTAGTGGGAGAGAGGAGGAGGCCGCCAGGTGGAGGCCCCCCCTAGCCAAATCTGAATTGGGTGGGGGGCCTACCCCACCCCCCTTTCCTTCCCTCTCTCTCCCTCTTCCTTCTTCTCCTACTCCAACTAGGGAAAGGGGGGAAACCTTCTCCTACTGGGAGTAGGACTCCCCCTTGGCGCGCCATAGAGAAGGCCGGCCTCCCCTCCTCCCCTCCTTTATATACGGGGGAGGGGGCGCCCCATAGACACACAAGTTGACAGTTGTCTTAGCCGTGTGTGGTGCTCCCCTCCACAGATTTCCACCTCAGTCATATCGTTGTAGTGCTTAGGCGAAGCCCTGCGTCAGTAACTTCATCATCACCGTCATCACGCTATCGTGCTGACGAAACTCTCCCTCGGCCTTAGCTAGATCAATAGTACGAGGGACGTCACTGAGCTGAACGTGTGCAGATCATGGAGGTGTCGTGCGTTCGGTACTTGGATTGGTTAGATCGTGAAGACATTCGACTACATCAACCGTGTTACTAAACGCTTCCACTTTTGGTCTACGAGGGTACATGGACACACTCTCCCGCTCGTTGCTATGCATCACCTAGATGGATCTTGCATGTGCGTAGGATTTTTTTTTGAAATTACTGCATTCCCCAACAGTACTGAAGGAAATATGCCCTAGAGGCAATAATAAATTTGTTATTTATATTTCCTTATATCATGATAAATGTTTATTATTCATGCTAGAATTGTATTAACCGGAAACTTAGTACATGTGTGAATACATAGACAAACAAAGTGTCACTAGTATGCCTCTACTTGACAAGCTCGTTAATCAAAGATGTTTAAGTTTCCTAGCCATGGACATGAGTTGTGATTTGATAAACGGGATCACATCATTAGAGAATGATGTGATTGACATGGCCCATCCGTTAGCTTTGCACTATGATCGTTTAGTTTATTGTTATTGCTTTCTTCATGACTTATACATGTTCCTATGACTATGAGATTATGCAACTCCCAAATACCGAAGGAACACTTAGTGTGCGATGAAACGTCACAATGTAACTGGGTGATTATAAAGATGCTCAACAGGTGTCTCCGATGGTGTTTGTTGAGTTGGCACATATCGAGATTAGGATTTGTCACTCCGATTGTCGGAGAGGTATCTCTGGGCCCTCTCAGTAATGCACATCACTATAAGCCTTGCAAGCAATGTAACTAATGAGTTAGTTGCAGGATGATGGATTATAGAATGAGTAAAGAGACTTGCCGGTAACAAGATTGAACTAGGTATGATGATACCGACGATCGAATCTCGGGCAAGTAACATACCGATGACAAAGGGAACAATGTATGTTGTTATGCGGTTTGATCGATAAAGATCGTCATAGAATATGTAGGAGCCAATATGGGCATCCAGGTTCCGCTATTGGTTTTGACCAGAGAGATGTCTCGGTCATGTTTACATAGTTCTTGAACCCGTATGGTCTGCACGCTTAATGTCTGTTGACGATATAGTATTATACTAGCAAAAATGCTCGTGCGTTGCAATGGGACAATGCGTGATGCGAATATCAGGCTAGTGGCATAGATATTGTAGTGGTGCAATATTTTTATCATGTAACGTTTTGCCATTAAATCATTACAATATACCATGAATCATATTTGTTCTCCTCTGTAGCTCAGAAATAAATGGTTCAAAAAACTTTAGCCATTATTTACTTAGGGAAATCAGCCAATTTTTATATAGTACTCCCTCTGTAGACTACCAAAATGTCACATATTTACAAATGGATGTAGTACTTCTGAAATTATGTATGAAAAAACTTGCGCCCTTGTTAACATTGTTGCTACCACAAATTATTTTACAATGTAAGATTGTACAAAATACAATAGATGTCCCAGCCTTATCTCTACGCACGACAGAGTAGAGGCCAAGTGCACATTGTTAAAGAATTGAGATTGTCAGTCTTATGCATGGATGGATGGATATTCCCTGTGAAAATTAATTCCCACAAATAAGCATATCTTCTTTGCTAAATGTAGCTTCACCAAACAAACTGAAGAATTCAATAAAAAATCAATCATTGACTTCACATGGAATCAAACTTCGTATGCACGTGAATTGTTGCCTAAAACTAGTAGAACAAACATGTTCAACTGACTTGTTTACGACACTGGATCAACTCATAATCTTACTTATAGACTAAAATGTATGATGCTTATAAACCGAAATATTTTTTTGGAGCAGATAAAAAAGAATGTACAGGGACTGCAAGTTGCATAATTGATAGTTACATGAAACATCTAAATTTTTAAGAATCAAACATGATCTAAGGAAGCGAAACACATATGCAAGTATCTAATAATAAAATCCATATGAAAGACAACCTCTATTGTTTGAAAAATTGTCAGTTCCACTCCTTTGTTTTAATAGGAATGGCCAGTTAGTCCAGCACATCCCCTTTGTAATTGATCAGTAGAAGGCAAAACTGGATACACATTTATGTGGGCCTACTCCTATCATAGTTTATACACAGTAAAAAACTGAGATTACATATGCCTAGATAATAAGATTCCTGTGGATCATCGTGTTCTTACTTTGAAATATGGTAGCACCAAATTGAAAGATTCTGATGTGTTAGTTTTGGCACAATGGAAAATTCAGTGCATGTACCTATACTCAATACCAGTTATCATGGTCACCCTCATCTTGATTGAGTACTAATCAAGCAGCAGCAAGTTGAGTAAAACCAATGTATTTCAGTCACTATCTTGTGAATTTTTTATCCATAAGAGTAAGGAAAGCATCTGAACAGATCTTAGTATTCCAAAACAAAAATTAACAGTCCTACAACATGCATGTTTCTATATAACCAATCTGCAAGCAATATCTCTTTTGAGGATTACATCAAGACTTAGGCCGACGTCAAGGCTGCATCGTTTTCCTTCCATAGCAGAGCATGTAATTGGTCCGCGACACCTTCCGCAACCATAAGGTCTCCAGGAGCTTCGGCGGATTTAATATCAACAATAATTGCGTCGGACAATGATCTTCTTACAAAATCAACCCCTAGCTCCTTTCCCCACTGCGTAGTCGATCTCCACCACTAGGGAGCCTCGAAATAACTTATACAATTCCTTCAGTCCAACAAAAATAGCGCTAGCTTCGGCCACCTTGACAATTATTCATGCACCCAGCCGCCTATCTGCAAGCAATTTTTGCATCATCTCTAGTACACTCCATGCACATAGTTAGCGTGATTATAGCATTGTCGGCAACAAACAGGAATCCATATGTAGTCTAAATCTTAACTGAACTTTATAGGTTTGACCGTCCAGGAGCTCGGTGACACAAAATTTGACAACTCAAACTTTAAACCTTACCGGTCTACCATCATCCATGGAAAATCCACCACATACTTGGCTTCATATTGAGATGGTTCACCACCTTCATCTCACACGACTTGTCACACTGCATATCCACGAGTCAATCCAGTTAATATTTGATGACTGAAAAAAATTCAGAGTAAATTGATGGATGCATGAATAAATCAATCGATGTGTTGCAACGGGAGGAAAAAAACATCACTCACAAGCCACCAAGCTCTAGGGCCTTCGTCTCCGACATGGAAATCAAGCATACTCAGCACCCATGCAATGGGCCCCACGGTCGTCTTGCACCCCTGCAGCCCAACGGGCGATGTCGTCGGCGAGTCAAGGCAGCGGCGGAGCAGGCGCGACACAAATGCCACGAGCTGCTTTGCTGCCTTTCCCCAAAATTCAACACAACAACAAAAGAAACTTGGCTAGAGATTGCGCTTGAACACTTAACTGCAGCAAGGATGATTAAAACTTTCAATAATACAAATTTGGCTGTGCGTTACAATGGAGATACTTTATATATGACGGCGAAAACGGGAAAGGAAAATAATAGGAAATGACTAAATGTGTTTGTACCTCCTGACAACATCCTTTTGCGCTGCATCACGTATAGTAATGATGTCACAAGCATGCTCTTGACGACAATGATTCACATGTGCTCGCGACCTATAGAGGATGGAGAAAAGAAGGGCAGAAGAGGGAGGCTTTCATCTATCAAGCATAAATATTTACTGAATAAAATCGATATAATCTATACCAACTTGAGCAGGATTGTCGAATAGCTTCCTCTTACATCAGAAAATCCAGCACACCAAATATATACATATTCTTAGCAATGACACAGAAATCAGATTGTTTCAAAGATAGTGAGGATCGACATAGGGTTTGAAGAATTTTGACAATGTAAACTGTAATAAGTTACAACCTCCATCACACATGTAATTTTATCAAATTGACAAGGCAAGTTATAGGAACTGTAGCCTAAAAATGGTATATTCTTGTTTGAGATCATTTATAAAATCAATAAAATATAACGACATTAGGGATCAAGGACCAAAGATCAATTAAGAAAATCAGAGATTAGGCAATCATACTTACCTTGTTAAGAATGACACTGATAGAATTAGTCAGGGGATGTGTGGTACGCATGCCAATGGATCCGTGCATCCTTGATAACACATGTATGTACACAAAGGTTGCTGGGTTGAAACTTGAAAGGATATTGATTCATCTGTCAGTCGGACATACACGAACATGATTTTGTTATGTATCTTTAAGGAAAGCCATCCTTTCTTGACCATATATCCATTACTAAATGAAGTTATTTTCATATTTTTAACTTGGAAGATCAATAATTAGCCTCCATCCATATTGAGTATGTAGCAGTCCCCTGTTCTCCTTGAAAAGGAAAGATTGCAATTGCACATTTTGCACACTCAAATAGTCAAATTAATACATTTTTAAGGAAAAATCCTTCAGGTGAGCCTTTTGTTTCTTGAGGGTCCACTGGTTCTGTAGTATCTATGTCTAACTTTTTTAGAATTCATTTTTTTCTCTTTATGTGGTCTATACAGTCAAACAAACTAATATATGTGTTCAATAGTGATTAGAAGGTACTTTTACTCAGTCAGTCAGTTGGATAAAGATCAAGCTTGGCACCAAAAAATTGAGAGAAGAACTGAATATGCTTCTTAGATCATCGATCCACCATTAGATGAGTCAGGAAAGAAATCTTCCTTTTTTACATCAAAGATAGCACACTAACCACTTCCTTGTTTGTACGATGGTGTAGTACCAAGACTATGCCCCTTCACTAATCACTCATACTCTCTCACCCACTTTGTATTATCATCAATCTCCCTTCTCTATACCATTCCCACTACTCAATGAATTTTGTCGCTGGATCACACAATCAAACTGTGCATGTAAGATTTGGCACGCAAGATCATCAAGAAGAGTCTTCTTCAATTGCATATACAGGCGAAAAAAAGAAGTGCAATTTAGAAATTAACCCAAGTAGATGTTGTACCTGAAGCTCGTGTAGGATTTGGGGGAGGTTGTCGGCGAGCCAGGCGTCGAAGTCCTCATGTGACGACGATGCGTCGACGGAGAAGATGCAGACGATCTCGGCGGGAGCGCAGCCGCTAGTGTAAGCATCCACGGGGGAGGTTCCACCGCCGCGGTCCGGCAGCGCACGACGGCCGGCGCAGAGAATGGCCCGGTGGGCACCGATTTGGCAGTAGAGGGCGGCGTGCTCAGTGTCACAGGCATCGCAGAGCGGGGCACATAGGTGGAGGCTCGTGAGCGCGCTGACCACGTGCAAGGCGCCGTCACACTCGAAGAAGAGCCTGGCTCCGTCGGCGGAGTAGAAGACCACGACGCGCTCGGTGACGCAGTTGGCACAAAAGAACGACTGCTGCAGTTTTCTTAGATTTATTTATAACCACGGGTGCAGCTGCTGGTGGTCGGTGGATCAATCATCCAGACTCGATCTAGTTTGATGACCAATTTGAGTTGTACACGTTCCAATATAGGCCCACCAGCCGGGACGTGTGCCGGCTTGTCTGCAGGCTCAGGCCTTTGTAGTGATTTGTGGACAATCGTACGAATAGTTTTTAGTACCACCTCAAATGTAGAAAATGATATAGGTGAAAAAACTGAAAGCGTAAATTCACAGGAAGAAGGATATTGTGACGGTGAACCCGGAGACTCAATCCGTGCTTTATTATTAGGGAGAGATGAGTTATGTATGTTGGTGACCGAATGTTGTTCGGAGTCCTGAATGAGATCACAGACTTGACGAGGAGCTCCGGAATGGTCCGGAGGTAAAGGTCGATATATAGGATGATATGGTTTGGCCAAGGGGTGAAGCCCACGAGGCTTTAGGTCGGTGCAAAAGGAGTTTTGCGGAGGCGAGGGCACCAAACGCCGAGGCCCATGGCGTCTGGGAAGATGCCAAGGATTGTGGCGTTTGGTCTTGGAGTCCGAGTGGGACTCTTGCCTTTCGGGCAAAACCGACTTTGAGGAGGCTTTTGCTCCAAGTTTTGACCCCAGGACTCAACATATAAATAGTGGGGTAGTTCTAGCACCAAAGACACATCAAGAAACACCAACCCGTGTGCCGGCAACCCCGTCCCCTCTAGTTTATCATCCGCCATCGTTTTCGTAGTGCTTAGGCGAAGCCCTGCGGAGATTGTTCTTCACCAACACCGTCACCACGCCGTCTTGCTGCCGAAACTCATCTACTACTTAGACCATTTTGCTGGATCAAGAAGGCGAGGACGTCATCGAGCTGAACGTGTGCTGAACGCGGAGGTGCCGTACGTTTGGTACTTGATCGGGACGGATCGTGAAGGTGTATGACTACATCAACTGCGTTGACAAACGCTTCCGCTTTTGGTCTACGAGGGTACGTAGACACACTCTCCCCTCTCGTTGCTATGCATCCCTAGATAGATCTTGCATGATCGTAGGAAAATTTTGAAATACTGCATTCCCCAACAGTAGCATCCGAGCCAGGTCTATGTGTAGATCTTATATGCACGAGTAGAACACAAAGGAGTTGTGGGCGTGGGTATATACATATTGCTTGCCGTCACTAGTTGTTTCTTGATTCTGCGGTATTGTTGAAGGAAGCGGCCCGGACCGACATTACATGACCGCAATCATGAGAATGGTTCTACCGACGTGCTTTGCACATAGGTGGCTGGCGGGTGTCAGTTTCTCCCTCTTTAGTTGAATCGGATTCAATGAACAGGGTTCTTTTGAAGATCAAACACACAATAACTATACCATGTTGTGGTTTTGATGCGTAGGTAAGAACGGTTCTTGCTCGAAGCCTGTAGCAACCATGTAAAACTTGAAACAACAAAGTAGAGGACGTCTAACTTGTTTTTGTAGGGCATGTTGCGATGTGATATGGTCAAGACGTGATTATATAAATTATTGTATGAGATGATCATGTTTTGTAACACCGTGGGGCTATCGCACGATGGTTTCGAGTTCTTGAAGGGCAGCTTTGATGGACTCAAGGGATACGCTATGGGACGGATGACGAAGAGTCGTCGCGGCAAGTTCTACATCGACGACGCAGGATGGGGTCCCAAGGCCGGTTCAGTCGAATACGGGTATCGGGTCCCCTTTGCTGGGATCCACGTCTTCATCGGCAAGATCGGCGAACCGGGTCCTGAGCCGGACACCTGCACCGACATCATCGAGACGGCTCAGCGTGCAAGCCCTTCCCCGGTTCAGCCCGCAGCAAGGCATGTCTTCGTAGGTGTCATCCATGGGGCGGAATATGAGGATGGACCGGCATCTGATGGAGAAACTGTTGTATGTTCTGATGACGAACCTTCAACCGGAGAGACTGAATCGATGTATCAGTTGCGGGACGGCCGGATTAGAGGAGGATCCGATGGCAACAGTATTACGGACGCCCTCGATCTGCCAAACCAGGTCGCTATCTTCATGGCCGGTACACAACCAGCGCATCATTCATCCATTGCCGTGGCAATGCTTTCCGGTTCAGCAACAGCAACGCTAGCGGGAGCAGGGGGCTCAGCGCTGCCTCCCGCTCAAGTTTTGTTTGATTTGTTCGACGCTTTGGCAACATTGATGGCCACGGAGGTGGACGCAGCAGCCCGAGATCAGCATAATGCGGAGATCGCAAAGGTAAAAGATCCGATAACTCAGGCTAAAGCGTACCTAGCAGCAGAAAACGCCAGGATGGCTACAGAAAGGGCCGAGTTGGAAGCTCAGTCCTACCGGCTTAGGTTGGACCAGAATGCCTCAGAGGAGGTCATGAGAAGAAGATACCGGTCGCACCTCCCGCCGGGTTATGAGCCAAGAAATCTCTTCAACATGCCAGGAGCCGGGACCAGTAACCAGCTAGTGGTAAACCGGATGGAGGCGCCGGGAACAGGAGCGCCAGTTCAGCTGCACACGATGGACCCGCCTCGCCAGAACAACGTTGTACCACAGTATGTTCCGACGCCCCCGGGGCATTACTCCAACCCATTAGACAACATTGTGGCCGCCGCCTCATGATTAGCAGCACTCCCAGCTGACGGCGAGTCGCC
This sequence comes from Triticum dicoccoides, assembly GCF_002162155.2. Lineage (NCBI taxonomy): Eukaryota > Viridiplantae > Streptophyta > Magnoliopsida > Poales > Poaceae > Triticum > Triticum dicoccoides. Next base: position 370,994,817 of record NC_041382.1, read on the forward strand.
AGTTGCGATTGAGACACGATGGGCCAGAGAGCTCCTTCAAACAGCTTTGAACCAGCAGCAGGCTTATTGGCATAGTCGTGAGAGGATTCATTCCACCCCCCGTCCGAGTCAGAGCTACAATAGGCACGTTGACGATGAACCGGCCGTATCAAGCAGTGCACGTCGTCGTAACTCGCCGCGAGGGCACAACCCGGTAGGTGGCAGCGCTAATGTGCAGGATGTGGTGGATCATGGCCGTGCGCGTCGGGAAGCCGAGTTAGCAGCTTTGTATGCAGCTCGTCAACCTACTCTGGTTCGCCCTACTGCTTCAGTAGAGCTAGGTGTGGTCTTCAGTTCTTTAGGGGTGCCGTTTCTTTCCCCCCCCCCCTTTGCATAATGTACGACTACCCAAGGATTTCAAGGGACCTTGTAAAGTGCCCAATTACACCGCCGATTTGCAACCAGAGGCATGGGTTGAAAGTTATGAGATGGCAATGGAGATGTTAGATGTGGATGAAGCGGTGTGTGCTAAATACTTCACCATGATGTTGTAGGGGACAACTCGTACTTGGTTAAAGAGCTTCCCAGCTAAGTCTGTCGGATCATGGGCCGAATTAAAGCACTAGTTTATCCAGAATTTTAAGGATACTTGTAAGCAACCTATGTCGATTGTGGACCTGGCCGCTTGTGTTCAAGAGGATGGGTAGTCTACAACCCATTGGGTCAAGCGGGTCTCAACTATTCTGCATTCATCGGATCGCATCAATGCGGATACCGCAGTGTTAACGTTGGAGGGCAATTGTCGGTTTCTGCCGCTAAAACAGAAGTTAGGAAGGCTCAAACGTCACTACAATGATATGTCAATGCTTATGGCCACTTTGGTTAAGTATGCCGATTCAGATAATACCAAAGACCCTGACTCAGAGGAGGAAAAACCGGGGAAAGGGAAGAAGAACGGCAACACCAAGGGACAGCAGCATAACCCGGCAGGTCATGGGAATAATGGTAAGCGCAAGGCCGACAATAGTTTGGACTTTGTGGCTAACACCAATGCTCAGGATAACAGTCAGCGTCGTAAGGGAAAACAACCCAAGAGTGGCGGAGGTTCAGGCCCCAATCTGGAGCGCCTGTTAAATCAACCTTGCCCAAAGCATGGATCAAAGGAGAAGCCAGCGTCACATCTTTGGAAGGACTGTTATATCATGCGAGAATTCAAGAACTCCAATATGTTTCAATACGACAATTGCCCGTCCGGTGGTTCAGGAGGTGGTTTTCATGGGCCGGGTTATGGAGGTGGAAGCTCCGGTTTAGGATTTCAAGGCAATCAAACCGGCCATAGCAATCAAGGGAACCAGGGCAACCAGGGAGGTTATAACCATCAGGGGAATCAGCAGCAGCAGTCGGGTTATCAGAGCAATCTAAAGCAGTTAAATAGTGGACAATATCATGTCTTGACCACTAGCTTGTGCAAGCGTGATCAAAAACTTCACAATAGGGCCGTGAACTCTGTTGAACCGGCAGTGCCTCAGTATCTGCGCTGGTCTGAGCAACCCATTTTATGTAGTAGAGAGGATCACCCACCCCGGGTTGATAATCCGGGTCATCTGGCCTTAGTGGTAGCACCCCAGGTTGGGGGGTATAAGTTCACCAAGGTGCTCATGGATGGGGGAAGCAGTATCAATATTCTCTACAATGATACCTTCTGCCGTATGGGGTTGACAGAGAAGAATCTTAAACCGTCGAACACCGTTTTTCATGGTGTGGTGCCCGGTAAGTCTGCATATCCAGTGGGCAAGATAGCTCTAGAGGTGGCCTTTGGAGAAGACCATGATTCAAGTCAGAAACATTGACTATTGAGGTGGTGAAAATCAAGAGTCTGTACCACGCCCTGTTTGGGCGATCGGCTTATGCCAAGTTCATGGCACGGCCGTGTTATGTTTACCTGCAGCTTAAGATGCCAAGTCATAAGGGGACCATCACAGTACATGGGAGCAGGAAGATTGCTTTGGAATGTGAGGAAGGCGATGTGGCTTACGCTGAGTCGGTTTGTGCCACGGAAGAGATGAAGTTTTATAAGGACAAAGTTGATCCGGCAGACATGACTTCCTTGAAAAAGCCAACTACAGAGCACGATTCGGCGTTGAAGTTTAAATCGGCCACAAACACTAAGATGGTTGATTTTCTTCCTGGCAATTCATCCAAGCAGTTTAGCATCAGCGCTAACTTGGATCCCAAATAGGAAAGCACGCTCATCGAGTTCATCCGTGAGAACCGGGACATCTTTGCATGGAAGCCTTCTGACATGCCAGGTGTACCGAGGGAACTCGCTGAGCACACACTTAACATCGATCCTAAGTTTAAACCGGTCAGACAGTTTCTCCGCCGCTTAAACAAAGAAAGGTGCAAGGCTATTGGTGAGGAGGTAGCTCGGCTATTGGCCGTATGGTTTATCATGGAGGTGTTTCACCCGGAGTGGTTGGCTAATCCGGTGCTGGTTCTTAAGGAAAACAGCACTTGGCGTATTTGTGTAGACTACACAGATTTGAACAAGGCCTGCCCAGCAGATCCCTTTGCCCTCCCTCGTATTGATAAGATTATTGATGCTACGGCGGGTTGTGACCGTTTGTGTTTTCTGGATGCTTAGTCCGGTTATCATCAGATCAAAATGGCAGTTAAGGACCAGGAGAAGACAACTTTTATAACTCCCTTTGGAGCCTTCTACTATTTCTCCATGCCCTTTGGGCTCAAGAGTGCCCAGGCGACTTATCAATGTTGTGTTCAGAATTGTCTTCATAAGTAGATTGGGTGCAATGTTCACGCATATGTGGATGATATTGTGGTAAAGTCCAGGAAGGAGGAAACATTGATAGATGACTTAGGAGAAACCTTTGATAACCTCTGGGTTTATAAGATGATGCTTAATCCGGACAAATGTGTCTTTGGTGTTCCGGCAGGCAAGCTCTTGGGTTTTCTAGTGTCTAACAGGGGCATTGAGGCTAATTCGGAGAAGATCACAGCTATCACCTCTTTGGCTAAACCGGCATGTATCAATGATGTTCAGTGTTTGGCAGGCTGGATTGCGGCTTTGAGGCGGTTTATCAGTCGTCTAGGGGAGAAGCTTATCCCTTTATATCAGGTGTTAAAGAAAACGGATGACTTTGTCTGGAGTGATGTCGTTGATAAAGCATTTGAGAATTTGAAGAGGCAGTTAGCTGAACCACCTATCCTTGCGGCTCCGATTGATAAAGAGCCATTATTGCTCTATGTGGCTGCTAATTCCCGGGCTGTCAGTGTGGCTATTTTGGTGGAGCGCAAGGAGGCTGGAAAGGAGTATCCGGTTCAACGGCCGGTTTATTATATCAGTGAGGTGCTTATCGAATCAAAGCAGAGATATCCACATTGGCAGAAGTTGGTGTATGGGGTGTTTATGGCAAGCCGGAAGCTCAAACATTATTTTCAGGGTCATCCTATCACAGTGGTCAGTTCAGCCCCTCTGGGAGATATCCTTCAAAACAGAGAAGCAACTGGCCGGATTGCCAAGTGGGCTATTGAGCTTGGACCTCACGGGCTCAAATATACACCTCGCACAGCGATCAAATCCCACACACTCGTGGACTTCATCAATGATTGGACAGAGCTACAAGCACCAGAGGAAAAGCCAGATAACACGTATTGGACTATCCACTTTGATGGGTCCAGGCAATTGGAGGGCTCGGGGGCTGGAGTCATATTAACTTCCCCATGAGGTGACAAGTTTTGTTATGTTCTCCGCTTAATGTTCCCTTGTACTAACAATGCAGCTGAGTATGAGGCCTTACTCCACGGTCTTAGGATGGCTAAGGAGATGAACTTATGCCGAGTTAAGTGCTTTGGTGACTCTGACCTGGTGGCCCAACAGGTATCTGGCACTTGGGATTCTAAGGACCCACTCATGTCTGCATATCGACGAGAGGTGGACATCGTGGCTGGTCATTTCAAGGGTTATCAAGTTGACCATATAGACCGGCGAAATAATGAAGCGGCGGACGCTTTAAGCCGCCTTGGCTCTCAACATAAACCGGTCCCACCTAATGTCTTCCTCGACGTACTACATAATCCATCGGTCAAGATACCAACAAAGGAGGAGTTGGCTATTCCTGACCCATATGCCCAATTGGTGGCAGCTTTGCATGTTATACCGCATTGGACAGTCCCATACTTGGTTTACATGAACCGGGGCAAGTTACCAGAGGACGAAACCTTGGCCCGGCAGATAATCCGGTGTTCCAAGTCAATGACCATAATCAATGGGGAGTTACATCGTTACAGCGTCACAGGGGCAATTCAGCGTTGTGTATCTCCTCAAGAGGGTTGTGAGATTTTGCGAGAAATCCACGAAGGAGATTCTGGTCACCACGCCGGTTCAAAATCCTTGGTGGCTAAAGCTTTTCGTCACGGTTTCTATTGGTTAACAACTCATGGTGATGCTGAGGATTAGTCAAAAGGTGTGACGGTTGTCAAAAATTTGCGCGCCGCGCTCATGCTCCGGCTCAGGAGTTGAGGATGATTCCAATAATTTGGCCGTTTGCAACTTGGGGGCTTGATATGGTTGGACCCTTTAAGAGATCCAAGGACAAAAAGACCCACCTGTTAGTGGCAGTTGACAAGTTCACCATGTGGGTGGAAGCAGAGCCAGTCAGTAAGTGTGATGCAGCCACGGCGGTTTAATTCATCAAAAAGGTGATATTCCGGTTTGGTTTCCCACATAGTATTATTACTGATAATGGTACTAATCTGTCAAAGGGTGAGATGGAGGAATTTTTCCAACGTGAGCACATCCGGCTTGATGTAGCATCAGTGGCTCACCCCATTCTAATGGTCAAGCAGAGAGGGCAAATCAAGAAATTTTGAGAGGTATTAAACCCCGACTTATGGTTCCTTTAAAGCGGACACCGGGTTGTTGGGTGGAGGAGTTACCTTCTGTGTTATGGAGCATCAAGACCACACCTAACAAATCTACGGGTTACACGCCTTTCTTCATGGTTTATGGAGCAGAGGCGGTTCTTCCTAGTGATATCCGTCACGACTCGCCCCGTGTGGCGGCTTATGTTGAAGCTAACAATGAGAAGGCACGTCAGGACTCACTGGACCTGTTAGATGAGGAGCGTGATCTGCAGCAGCACGTTCGGTGATTTATCAACAAGATCTCCGACGTTATCACAGCCGCCGGGTTAAGACCAGAACTTTTCAAGAGGGAGATCTGGTGCTCCGGCTCATCCAGGATCAGACTGATATGCACAAGTTATCCCCACCTTGGGAAGGACCTTTTGTGGTCAGCAAAAATCTGCACAATGGGTCATACTACCTCATTGATGTTCGAGAGCACAAAGACTCACGTAAATCAAAGGAGGAGACCAACCGGTCATGGAATATAGCTCTTCTTCGACCTTACTATACTTGAGCCACATGCTCTTCTTATGTACATACTTATGACAATGTATATATTATATAATAAATCGGAGCCTCGAATAAAGCGGGGTCTCTTTTCTTTTTACATCATGTGTGTGCCTATAGGAGCTTCTACTGACAAAGCGGTATTTTATTAACCCGGCCTATACGGCCACACAGATATAAAGAAAATCACTAGGGGGCTTGGTCGTATCCGAACCATAGCTACACCTCTAGGTCGGTTTAAAACCAAAAAGGGATATCACTAGGGGTCTTGGTTGTCTTCACACCATAGCTACACCTCTTGATAAGTTTCATGCCAAAAGGAAATTATGTGGAGCCAAAGAGAGTCAGTTGCATTAAACACAACTCAAACATAGGTAAACCACTGAGCACAACTCAAATATTACCTGGGGGCTCCTTGCTTCTCAAAGAAAAATGACCTTGCACCCTTGTAATAGGCTATCAAGCCAGGCTTCGAAGCCAGGTGTATTCACCTAAAACTCCGGGTTATCCTGCCTCTTTAACTAAGCCACTCCGTCGAGGTAAACCTGGTATGACCCACCGAACATTTGACAAGTCAATCCCATGGACCTTGAACTTGTCAAAGTTAAAACGGTGCTTGGTTCAAGACTGAGGTCCATCTTAGAAGGCTTTGCAAAAAAGGTTTAACTCAGCGGCCTGGGAGCCCATGAAAAGCCTCGATTTAGGGCCTGGCAGCCCATGAAAAGCCTTGCATATTTCTTTTGTCTTTGCTGTTTTTGATGATAAGGGATTTATGAATATTTTTCTGATAAGCCCGGTGTTCATGACAACCCGGCATGACTTTCAACGCTTAGTTGCCAGTACATGATCAGTTTTTAAACCGGTAGCGTACTGCTCCGGTTTGGTTTTGACTAGATGTCACCAGCATTATACGAACAAATCAACGGCTATTCTAGCACAATATGGTTTCCATATGAACCGGCAAGAGGGCAAGGAGTTATCAACACTCCGGATTGGTGTTTTTCACCTTTACCATACAAGCAGTTATTCAGCCAACGAGGTATGTCACAGATATTATTTATGTTATCTGGTTAATACAAATCTTGGCTATTCATCCAAGTTATGTATATATTTTTGGGCATCATGACCCGTCCAGTGGTAAACCACTAGGACGCTTTCAAGTTCTTGTATGCAGGAACACAAATCATAATGGACTATTCATAAATAGATCCCAAAAGTGAAGGAAGTTTTCAAAGTATCAAGCAACCTAAACATGCTCGATGGCATGGCAGATAGAGGCGTTTCTGCTATCCTATTACAAGGCGTTTCAAAACGGCCCAAATGAATAATTGTTTTCAAGAAGTGGCAGACTGTAGCTGATAAACCGGCAGCCGGTTTAGGGTTCTTCATTGGGACGGCTTGACGATTGAGGGTCATCTTGCGCAGTTACCTCCTCTTCATCCCTCCCCAGATGCTGGAAATCAACCATCGACCAATCGATTCCGGTTAAAGCTTGAAAGACAGCCTCTTCATAGATAACGCTAGAGGGGTCAATGTCAGCAGCGTAAGTATGCTTACGAACTGGAGGCACAAGATCTTCAACATCATGGATCACCGCAGGCTGCCTCTTTCCCTTAGCATCATAAACCAGTTGGAAATGAGATAAATCTGTGTCTTCCGCCAGTTTGCTTGCTATTGGCCGCATCTTCTTTGTCAGCCTTCGCAGATCATCATTGTTGAATTCTGAGCCATCTTCTTTCATGCCAGGATACCCTTTGATGATATCTGCCGGTTCAAGATCTGGAATCCATGCCTTGGCCCGGATTAGCGCGGTCAGCGCTCCTGATCTTGCAGCTGATCTCTTCCGTTCATTGATCCAGGCAGGTAGCATGGCCAGTTTCTCAATTGTTTCCCTTATCAACGATGGCGCCGGCTTGTTATAGGCTGCAGTGCAAATGGCACGTTGGGATCCAGAGAACAGCTGCTCTATTAAGGTGTAGGCTGCTTTAAGTTTCATCCGTATGTCAGAGCGCAGATGAGCAATGCGGGTCCCTGTCATGGTTTAGTATCAGTAAACCAGCCATTGATAAGAACTTATAACTTCAACAACCTGCGCAAGGAGGTACTTACCAAACACAGCGGCAGTCATGGCGTCAATCTGCCGCTTTAAGCCGGTCAGTTCGTTAACCATCGGCTTCAGGGCTGCTTCAGCGTCCTCGGCCTTCTTTGTTAAACCGGACTTCTCCGTTTCCCAATCTGCACGCTCTTTATCAAAAGTTGCTTTCAGCTTCTCCATAGCTGCTAAGGCGATGGTCAGCTCTTCTTTGGCTTTGGCACCCTCTGTTTGCTGAGATTTGACGTTCTCTTGAAGATCATCGGTTTGAGCATCCCTATTACTCAACTCAGCCTACAAAGATGAGACATAATATCAAAATAGGTCATGACGTACCAAGCGTATAACAAGTTATGCACTTTGTACTTGGGGGCTAATGCCTATTTGCTCTATCATTAACATACTTTCACAAGTCTCAAGCACAATGCAAGCATTATCCTTAACACTTGGGGGCTAATGTACATCTATTCAAAGTTGACGCATTGAGTCAAGACCCGGTTTACCTCGCAAGGCTAAACCGGCCCTTGGGGGCTACACCGATGAAAACTACATGAATATAATGATAAAGTACCGATTTGTTTCTAAATGATGACTTGCCATATGGAGAATCAGCATGCAAGGATTAAGATATTACAAAGTCCCGACTTACGATTAATATCATAAACCGGCCCTTGGGGGCTACTTGGGCTGATGTTTATACTTCGAAATCAAGAAAGGAAAGGTGATGAAAATACCTCATAGCGTTCTTTCATCAGGTTCACCAAAACGGCTTCGTAATCACGGTTTGAGTGCAGACGGTTTAAAAAGACGGAGTGGAGTTCTTCAGCGTTCAGATGGGCATAGCTTGACAAGTCAGTGCTCCATTTGCCTTTTTGCATGGTAGCACGCTCTTCCTTGGCACTATGTTTGGCCAAGATTACAGGATGGCCAGGAGAGTTGTGGCCCATACCGGCAATAATCACATCACCTTCTTTGTCTCCAGCAGCTTTTTCTGGAGTTGATGGGGTTTCAGTAGCTCTCACCGGACTAGAATGCATGTCATCAGCTTGGATTGGATCGGCCGGTTCAGCATCAGGCGTAGCAATGTCAACTTCTGGTTGTTCATCAAGATTGTGATCTTGAGGGGTGGCTCATCAAAAGTAGCTTCAGGATTTGGACCCTTCGGTTCCATAGCTTGTTCCGGTTCAACCATTTGCTCCGGTTCATGAGCCGCCTGGTCTTCAGGCGGATTGCTCACCCGAGCCTTTTTGCTGGGTCTGGCTTTGGCTCTAAAAACAGGAAAAGATGCAAAAGTTAAGCATAGTATACAAGGTATGGACACATTCAAAGAAGGGGTTTTAGTACTTACCCAGCTATAGTTTTGAGGGGAGGAAGTTGGGTCACTGTTGACTCGCCAGAAGATGTGGGAGGTGTCACTTGATAATTTGAATCAGACGGATTAAGAGGTTGTTGGAAATAACCTGCCTTGGGATAAGAATTGTCAGAAGGAGGTGAGACCTCAAATCGGCGCTTTCGAACTGGGGTATCAGGTAAACCGGCTGAAGTGACCTTTTGGCCGCTGTGCCGGGTTGTGCGGCGAGCCTTGTACTGCTGCTTCTTCAAAATAAATATTGGGTCCAAATGAGCAAGAGGATGAGAAAAGCTTACTTTTCGGACTGCTTGACGGATTTTTTGTGTTGGCATCGAGCCTGAACCGGAGGAAAGGGTAATTACCTCTACATCATCAGCTTAGCTGCCCTCCATGTCATCCTGATAAGTATCATTGTTAATGAGATGCATGAGAAGGGAGCCAATTGAATCAAGTTCTACCTCAGCTTCCGGTTCATCCACGTCATCATCCAGTTCCATGCTGATGCGTTCAGCTGCCTTCCGCTTTGAGGTTCTTTTGAAGGCTTTTGTTTTAGGACGGGATGGCTTTGCCGCTTTCTCTTGAGGTTTCTTCTTCCATAACAGATCATCACCCTGTTTATAAACAGGCAGAAGGGTGTTCACAGGTTGTACAGTCTATAAGATATCTAGCGTGAAGCGGAAAGACAGTACTTACAGCTGGCGGTTTGTTTTTTGTGTAGAAGGGGTTCAAGCCGGTTTGGCGGCAAACAGATTCCGATTCATTCAAAATCTTCTTAACACCCTCAGTGACTTCTTCATTGGTTAACTGAATGTTGATGTGACGTTGGGGGTCTTCTACTTCACCAGTGTACTCACACATTAAACCGGAGCGGCGACTTAATGGTAAGATGCTCCAGGATATCCAGCAGCGCACAAAGTCGACGCCTGATAAAGCATTGGCCATAAAGTGATGTAGGTGGAACCCTAGATGGCCGATCTTTCACGAAAGAAGCGGATCCCTATGAGGAACACGAATAACACGAGGGGGATAACGAGGGGAAACACAAGAGAAACACTCAACCAACAAGAAATAGATCACACATGTGCTAGATCCCCGAAACACAAACAGATACACGATGATCCAAGGTCAACAAAGGATGATACAAGTAACCGGTTCTTCTCCTAGAAGGAGGTCTTGATGGGGCCTCCCAAAAGGGGGGGTCTTGAATCCAAGTTGATCTTCTCCGAAGAGGGGCCGCAGTCTCTCTCAAGGAGGAGATCGGTACGGATGAGCGAAGCTCTATATCGAAGTATGAGCTAAACCAACGCTAACCCTAGCTAGGATGAATGGGGGGTCTATTTATAGTCTAAGTGCAAAAGGGGCGAAGTGAAGGGGTACATGGGCCTCGGGCCTGAATCTGGACGCAGCCAGATACTGGACGTCCGCTGGGGACCGGTCGTCCGGTGTCTCAGGAACTGCCGGACGTCTGGTGTCCTCCGGTCGTCCGCTAGTTCTGCTCTGTGAAGGGGGCGTCGGACGTCCGGAGGCTCCGGACTTCCGCTGATGTTGCCTCGGGTGCTGGTGCGCCGGTCATCCGGTCCAGACCGGACGTCCGCTCGTTTTCTTTGGGTGCAGGGGCACCGGTCGTCCGGTCTGGGCCGGACGTCCGCTGGCTGGGGCTCGGCTGAGGCTTCAGGCGCCGGACGTCCGGTTCCAGCCGGTCGTCCATTGGCTGGGACTTTTCCTGCATCCCTTCTTCTTCTCCGTCTTCTCATCCATCTTCCTCTTCTTCTTGTCCTTGCTCCTTAGCTTCTCCATTGTACCTGAGTATGCACAGAGTATCCATATGAGGTAGTAGCCATGCTTCATGCGCATCGAAGTGGAATTGTGAGAGAAGAGATGTCACCTCGGTTTCAAGAGCTCTTGCACGAGATCGAGTCATGGGCACGGTAGGCACTTGGTGAGACGATGGTAGGTCCATGGGGATGACCTTGGGATGCTCCGCATCATCTCCCCTCCCTTGGGGAAGATCCGTCCTCGGATCAAAATCTTCATCACCATGGAAAGGAGAGAGATCTTTGACGTTGAAGATGTCGCTCACATTGTACTTGTTGCGCGGGAGGTCGATCTTGTAAGCGTTGTCGTTGTAACGTGCAAGCACCTTGAAGGGTCCATCTGCTCGTGGATGAAGCTTGGATTTGCGTTCTTGTGGTAAGTGGTCCTTGCGAAGGTGTAGCCACACTTGATCACCAATATTGAATACCATAGGTTGCTTGTTGAAGTTGAGCTTCGTTGCAAGGCGTTGAACTTGGAACTCGATGGTGTTCCTTGTATCTTCATGCATCTTCTTGAGATGTGTCACACGCGCACTTGCGTCCAAATTGATGCACTCTTGGAGTGGTAGAGGAAGAATATCCAATGGTGACAAAGGGTTGAATCCGTAAACGACCTCGAAAGGGGACTTGCCGGTTGTTGAGTGTTTTGCTCGGTTGTATGTGAACTCGGCGATGGGTAGACACTCCTCCCACTCCTTGATGTTCTTCTTGATGAGTACTCGAAGTAGAGCGGAAAGTGTGCGGTTTGTCACCTCCATTTGGCCGTCGGTTTGAGGATGGTATGCCGTGGAGAAGAGTAGCTTGATTCCGAGCTTGGCGCAAAGAGTCTTCCAAAAGTAGCTAAGGAACTTGACGTCGCGGTCTGAGACGATAGTCTTTGGTACTACATGAAGGCGCTAGATTTCCCTACAAAACAAATTTGCAATATGTGAAGCATCGTCTATCTTGTTGCAAGGAATGAAATGAGCCATTTTGGAGAAATGGTCCACGACAACAAAAACAGAGTCCTTTCCATTTTGAGTTCTAGGCAAACCAAGCACAAAGTCCATGCTAATATCTTCCCATGGTTGGTATGGAATTGGAAGTGGCATATAGAGGCCATGAGATTGGGCTTTAGACTTAGCTTTGCGACATGTAGAACAACGGTTGGTGAAGCGATTGACGTCGCGATGCATCTTGGGCCAAAAGTAGTTCTTGGAGAGCGTAGCAAATGTTTTGTCGCATCCAAAGTGTCCCATGAGTCCGCCTCCATGAGATTCCTGCAAAAGCAACAAACGAAAAGAGGACTCGGGGATGCAAAGTTTGTTAGCTCTCATAAGATATCCATCTTTGATGTAGTATTGATCCCAAGATGTATGCATCAAACACTTGGCATAACGTATGGCTAATGTAGGATCATGTTCATACAAGTCTTTGATATGCTCAAAACCAATGACATTCAACTCAAGGTTAGTGACAAGCATGCATATACGGGAAAGCGCATCCGCCACAACATTTTCTTTACCCTTAATGTACTTGATGACATAAGGAAAAGACTAAATAAATTCACTCCATTTAGCATGACGCTTGTTCAACTTAGTTTGACCCTTAAGGTATTTAAGTGTTTCATGGTAGGTATGGATGATGAACTCATGTGGGCGAAGGTAATGTTCCCATTCATGCAAAACTCGCACTAAAGCATATAACTCTTTGTCATAGATGGGGTAATTGAGTTGCGCTCTGGAAAGTTTCTCACTAAAGTACGCTATGGGGCGTTTCTCTTGCGTTAACACGCCTCCTATGCCATTACCACTAGCATCGCAGTGAATCTCAAAAGGCTTGTAAAGCAAGCACGGGAGCATGAGAAAGCAAATTCTTAAGCTCAGTGAAAGCAATATCTTGAGATGGTCCCCAAACAAAAGGCGCGTTCTTCTTGCTCAAGGTGCAGCAATGGTGCTAAAATCCTTCACAAATCTATGGTAGAAACCGGCTAAACCAAGAAAACTACGCACTTGTTGCAAATTGGTTGGTTGGGCCAAGTTTTAATAGCATTGATCTTAGATTCATCAACATGAACACCCTTAGAAGAGACCACAAAACCCAAGAAAACGAGCTTATCAACACCAAATAGGCATTTCTCCATATTAGCATAGAGGCGCTCTTTTCTAAGAGTTTGCAAAACGGTGCGGACATGGGTGACATGTTCTTGGATAGATTTGCTAAACACAAGAATGTCATCAAAGTAAACCACAACAAATATACCTATGTAAGGGCGAAAGACAATTCATAAGGCGCATAAAAGTGCCCGGTGCTTCCGAGAGACCCATAGGCATGACTAACCACTCATACAAACCAAACTTGGTTTTGAATGCAGTTTTCCATTCATCACCCTCTTGTATGCGGATTTGATAGTAACCACTCTTAAGATCAATTTTGGAAAATATAGTGGCACCGCTAAGTTCATCAAGCATATCATCAAGGCGTGGAATGGGGTACCTATATCTAACGGTGATAGCATTGATAGGTCTACAATCGGAGCACATGCGAAAGCTACCGTCACGTTTTGGCACAAGAATGACCGGTACGGCACAAGGGCTCAAAATTTCACGCACATGACCATGGTCTATGAGATGCTTTACTTGCCTTTGGATTTCTTTGGTTTCTTCGGGGTTGACGCGGTATGGGGCTTTGTTTGGAAGCGGCGCTCCGGGGATGAGATCAATTCGGTGCTCAATGCCTTGTAGTGGAGGTAGACCCGGAGGTAGCTCATCGGGGAAAACATCTTGGAATTCCTGCAATAGAGAAGATAACACCAAAGGTAGATCGTGAGAGTTGCTAGTATTTGTGACCTCGTCCTTGCACAATAGGACATAGTGTAGGACACTTGATGGGTTCTCACACACTTCTCTCATCTCATGTTTGGTGGCAAATAGGACGAAGTTCTTGTTTTCGCTCATCGTGGAGGCACTCAATTTGGGCTTGTGGCGCTCACTCTCTTTTTGGTGGCTCACTCTCTCACCATTCTCTCCACAATGGGTGGCTTGCTTATCGGCGATCACTTGGCTTGGAGACATGGGTCGTAACACAAACTCCTTTCCTTGCATCTTGAAGCTATAGTGGTTTGTATGCCCATTGTGGACGACTCCTCTATCGAATTGCCATGGCCGTCCAAGGAGAAGATGGCAAACGGTCATTGGGATGACGTCGCATTCCAAGGTGTCTTCGTAAGCGCCGATTTTTGAAGGATACTTGTACTCGGTGCTCGACTTGGATAGTGCCGGAGTCACTAAGCCATTGCACTTTGTATGGATGTGGATGCTTCGTCTTGGGAAATTGGAGCTTGGAGCAAAGTTCTTCACTTGCGAGATTGTGACAACTCCCTCCATCGATGATGACCTTGACGGATCGTCCATTGATGCCGGCCTTGGTGTGGAATATGGTGCATCTTTGGTCTTCTTCTTGGTGATGTTGGAGGGTCAAGACTTTTGAGACAACAAGTGCGGGACTTGAGTCTTCATCACAAAAGACTTGTTCTTCTTCATTGTTCACTTGGCGGTGCATGGCCACTTGTTCAAGGGCTTCCATTTCTCCTTCGCTCATGGAGTCATAAGTGCCATCGTCGTTGAAGATCATTGTGCGCTTGTTGGTGCACTCAAAGGACTTGTGGCCTCGGCCTCCGCAAGTGAAACACTTGAGGGAACTCGTCTTGACGGTCTCATCGATGGGGGTAGATGATGATGAAGCTCTCGGCTTGAAGTTGCTCGTAGGAGGATGACTTGTAGTTGATGAAGCTTTCTTGGAATTCGGCTTGTCGATGTTGGAAGTAGACGTTCTTGTCGTCGGAGTTGGAGTATTTGAAGCTTGGTTATTTGAGAAGCCGTAGGACTTGGATGAGAACTTGGCGTACTTGAAATCATCTTGCACTTGGCATTCCGCTTTGGTAGCTTGGTGCACGAGCTCGATGAGATTTGAGTATGGTTGGAAGTCGGCGATCTTCTTGACGGGATGATTGAGTCCATTCAAGAAACGTGCCATAGTTTGCTCATCATTTTCCGTCACATTGGCTCTTATCATTGCAATCTCCATCTCCTTGTAGTATTCTTCAACGCTCTTGGTTCCTTGCTTGAGTTGTTGGAGTTTCTTGAAGAGGTCGCCGTTGTAGTAGGTAGGCACGAAGCGTGCTCTCATGACATCCTTCATTTGTGCCCAAGTAGTGATGGGTGGATCACCTCTTGCCTCGCGGCGCTCAATGACTTGTTCCCACGAAATGAGGACATAGTCTTGGAACTCAAGGGATGCCATCGCGATCTTCTTCTCTTCTTCATAATTGTGCAAACGGAAGATCTTGTCAACTTTCAATGCCCATGAAAGGTATTCTTCGGGATCATTGCTTCCATTGAACTTGGGCATGGTGAACTTGAGCTTGCCGTAGCATTGCTCTTCATTGTGTTGGGGTCGTGGAGGATGACGCCCATGTTGTAGATGATTGTCCAACTCATGGTACTCTTGACGCGGAGGGTTGTCAACCTCGTGTTGCTCTTGCCACGGAGGATTCCCATTGTTTTCATGCTCTTGGTGAACTTGATGGTCTTGGCGAGCTTGTCTATCTTGACGAGGCGCTTGTCTATCTTGATGAGGAGCTTGTTGACGCACACGTCTTTGGTAAATTCTTTCTTGAGCCTCATCGCGAAGTGCTTCTCGATGTAGGCGAGCTTGTCGGCCTCGGTCGGCTACGGCACGACTTGATTCATGAAGGGCCCGTTGCGCTTCAAGTGCTTGAGCTTCACGTAGTTGTTGTGCTTGGCGTGCCGCCTTGGCGTCTTGTGCATCTTGATGTTGTCACGCTCGCTCCTCTTGTTCGTGTTGACGTTGGCGATGCCATTCTTGAGCTAGCGCAAAGGCTTCTTTGGCTTGACGTCGTCGATGTTCTTGCGAGTCGGTGTCTCGAAGTGGATTGAGGTTTGCTCGACGCTCGTTGCACGCCGCTCGTCGAAGAGTGTTCGATGACGGTGTACTTGAACCGGAGATGGTGTCGTCGGAGTGTCGACTTGAACGGCTCCTTCTTGAAGTGGAAGAAGAGCGGTTGAGCAACAAAGCGCGAATCTCGTCCATCCTTGTGTCCTTCTCTTGCTTGTGATCGTTGAGCTTGTTGTCAAAGTAGTCCCTTGTATGTTGCTCGGAAAGTCGCAAGTCGGCGGCAAGGTTGTCGATGCGTTCACTCATAGCTTGTTGCTCTTGATGCAAAGCACGTTGTGCACCAAAGAGGTGACTCTTGGTGACGAAGGAGTTCATGTCGTCGTCTTGCTCCATGAAGAGTGGGTTGGTAGAAGTACTTGGCCTATCCATCATTCCAAGACAAATGTGAGTGGAAGAAAGTGAAGAACCAATATCAAATGTACCTTGACCGATGTTGACAATGGATCAAAGATGACTCCAATGTGTAACAAGGAAATAGCACAATTGGTACCAATTCTTGTCGGTTCTCACACCTACACAAGTAAAAGCTTTTGGTGGAGCTTGGTTAGGATGGTGGCACAATTTTTAATGTGAATGTAAGCAAGATTCAAGAATGTTGGAAAAGATTCACAAGATGCAATGTAACAAGTAGACCAAGCATATACGGTACACGGAAACACACATGCAAAAAGATAAGTGGGGTTGAGCAACCAAGGGTGAGCCAAAATGTGGAATCCACAAAAATGCTCTCGTTGCACAACACTAGAGAGACGCTAGCACGATTGCACGATAGGCAGATACAAGAACTTGTGCACAACCTACTTAGCAAAAATGCAACGGCTTCTATCCCAAATATGTTTTATGCGAGGTGTTGCTATGATATGATCCAAGATGATCGAGTATGACAATCTGAATGTTGTATGATGCTATGGTTCTTTCTTAAAAGCTCTTTTCTTATCTTTCCTTTTGCTTAAAAGCTTGGTTGGCTCTTTGATGTTTGAGCTCTTTTCTTATACGACGCTTGATGAACCAAGATAGCAAGTGAGTATGCGATGACAACTTTGTGACACAAGAGATGATAACAATATAATCAACAATGATGCATGTATATATGCTATGGGGAAGTATGAACACTAAAGTGCACAAGTCTCATTGCCGGCAATACTCAATGGCTACTCTCGATGGGTAAGCAACGCAAAGGAGTCAGGCGATGATGGCTAACAATGTGATGGCAAGAATGATATGTCCAATACCAAGATGAGGTTACCGGTCTTGCTTCCGGTATGGTGTCAAAATGGTGGCACGAATACCAAGTCATAGTCGAGGTGGTCGTTGTCGATGACCGGTGTTGATGAAGCGTCCATGGCGAAAATGAGCGGCGGTGGTGTCGAAGTCGAACCGTACCTAGATAGCCGAAACACAGAAGGATACGGTACCGCAACTCAAATTCTCAAAACCAAAGGCGACCAAAATCGTCGGAGTAGGTGGCGGTTAGGTGGTGGTGGGGGTAGGGATATTGGGGCAGTTTTGCGGAAGTTGGAGGTGGTGTAGCGGATGAAGTTGTGTAAGTAGCGGTCGTCCGGTAGTGGACGGAAGTCCGGTCGCCGGCCGTCCGGTCGGGTCGGACGTCCGGTGAGTCCTGGGTCGCCGGACGTCCGGTGAGTCCTGGGTCGCCGGACATCCGGTGATGTGCTGGTCGTCCGGTGGTCGGGGTCAACGTGAGAATCTAGATCCAGGAGGTGATTTTTGAGGGGAATATGGGGAATTTGGGAGGGATTTCGAGGTGGAGGTGGTGGGGGAAGGCTAGATCTACTTGCAACGCAAAAAATTGATGGATCAAAACCAACAAAACATCATCAAAACTCACAAAACACAAGAAAATTTTTTTGGGGCTATTTTTGTGGGGATTTTCGGATTAGGACGAAAAACAACAAAATCAAGCTAGAAAAACGAAGAGGGGGCTCCGGAATCGTGATCAACCTTGCTCATGATACCAAGATGATGTAGGGTGGAACCCTAGATGGCCGATCTTTCACGAAAGAAGCGGATCCCTACAAGGAACATGAAGAACACGAGGGGGATAACAAGGGGAAACACAAGAGAAACACTCAACCAACAAGAAATAGATCACACATGTGCTAGATCCCCGAAACACAAACAGATACACGATGATCCAAGGTCAACAAAGGACGATACAAGTAACCGGTTCTTCTCCTAGAAGGAGGTCTTGATGGGGCCGCCCAAAATGGGGTCTTGAATCCAAGTTGATCTTCTCCGAAGAGGGGCCGCAGTCTCTCTCAAGGAGGAGATCGGTATGGATGAGCGAAGCTCTATCTCGAAGTATGAGCTAAACCAACGCTAACCCTAGCTAGGATGAATGGGGGGTCTATTTATAGTCTAAGTGCAAAAGGGGCGAAGTGAAGGGGTACATGGGCCTCGGGTCCGAATCTGGACGCAGCCAGGTACCGGACGTCCGCTGGGGACCGGTCGTCCGGTGTCTCAGGAACTGCCGGATGTCCGGTGTCCTCCGGTCGTCCGCTGGTTCTGCTCTGTGAAGGGGGCGCCGGACGTCCGGAGGCTCCGGAGTTCCGCTGATGTTGCTTCGGGTGCTGGTGCGCCGGTCATCCGGTCCGGACCGGACGTCCGCTCGTTTGCTTCGGGTGCAGGGGCACCGGTCGTCCGGTCTGGGCCGGACGTCCGCTGGCTGGGGCTCGGCTGAGGCTTCAGGCGCCGGACGTCCGGTTCCGACCGGTCGTCTGTTGGCTGGGACTTTTCCTGCATCCCTTCTTCTTCTCCGTCTTCTCGTCCATCTTCCTCTTCTTCTTGTCCTTGCTCCTTAGCTTCTCCATTGTACCTGAGTATGCACAGAGTATCCATATGAGGTAGTAGCCATGCTTCATGCGCATCGAAGTGGAATTGTGAGAGGAGAGATGTCACCTCAGTTTCAAGAGCTCTTGCACATGATCGAGTCATGGGCCCGGTAGGCACTTGGTGAGACGATAGTAGGTCCATGGGGATGACCTTGGGATGCTCCGCATCATAAAGGCTCGAAGCTTGGCGAGTTGAGGGGCATATGAGGCCCGTTCCTGGGCACTTAGACGTTGCGGCAGTGGATGAGTGTTGGAAAGCCGGTGGGCACGGTAACCCGGCAGAGGATTCTCGTCTTCGGGGAAGTGTCTTTACAGTAGAACCATGTTTGGTTCCACTCTTTGGGGTGACTGTGCAGCCTGGCTTGAGGGAATTCAACCTCTTTTCTTTTTTGAATAGAGACGCCACCAAGTTCAGTGTTGGGTCCGTCTACAAATTTTGTGCATCGGTTCAGATGAAAAAAAATCTCGGAACAACTCAGCAGTTGGTTCTTCTTGTAAGTACACTTCACAGAAGACTTGGAAATTGCATATATTGGACACCGAGTTGGGTCCAATATCTTGAGGGTGGAGCTGGAAACTGGCAAGCACATCCCGGAAAAACTTTGGCCCGGGCGGTTTGAAACCACGACCTATATGATCAACAAATACCACTACCTCACCCTGCTTAGAGGTGGGAGGGTTCTCCGGTCCAGGAACTTGCCACCGGATCTCATTCTTTTTTGGTAAGGTACCAATTCTGACCATTCCATTAAGCTGCTCCTCGGTAACTCGGGAAGGAGCCCAGTTACAGGCGTAGAACTGTTTGGCCATTACAACTGAAAAGCTGAAAATAAGTACCGGTTTACAATTCATTCATGGTGGTGCATAAGGTGACCGGAATAAAGATATACAAGTATGTAAAATTTCGTAAACCGGAGACTGATACAATAAGGAATGACAAGGCAACATCGGAACAAAGGTATATGCGTACTGTTAAACCAGAGTATGACAACGGAGATAAAGTACTCGCCGGTTCACAGGGGACTAATGGTATGTGATAGATTGCTTTTACAAAGGTAAATCACCGAAGTGATAAAGAGGATACAGATCGAAGGCAAGAATGACTAGGTAAGGTAAAACAGGTTCCACAAGGGGACATGGATATTCTGGATCTATTGAAGGACAGGAAAGCAAAAATATTTTGACCTAAAATGGTTGGTCCTGAAGCAGTTCGTAAAGGTTCAGATATGTTTTTATGCACACATGGGTTTGTTGTGGTAGCGGAAGATAAACCATTACACGGAATATATCAAGCTAGAGGTTTTTTATCCATGGACTAAGGAGGAACAGGGAAGAGCAGCACCGGAGCCCTGATGAACTTCAATGAACTGCGAAGAACAAGGAAACCCTAGACAAATCTACAAAGGGGGAAAGGAAAGGACTTACAGCGACTGTTGAAGTAACGGAGGCACGCCGTAGCTCTCTGGTACAATCAGGTTGATGTAGCGGCCAATGGAGAGGCGGAGGCAAAGCTCGGCGACAGCGACGGTGCTCGGGTGCAGAGACGTCGCAAGGAGGAAGAAGAAGCGACGGAGGCGAAGGGGGAAAAAGAGGATGGCCCTTGGGCCTATTTATAAGGTGAACCGATAAGCGACAAGTGCGTAAATCGAGGAGCTTAAAATGGATAGTTAATAAGGATGTCGCCTCAAGGGTTGGATATTCATTAATGAAGGGTATCTTTGGCGTCAACGGATAGATGACGTCATGACGGTTTACTACAGATCTAAAACATGACATCACGGCAGTTTACCAGATTCATGCGAAGGTGCCAGGGAAAGGATTTTTCTAAGTATTGAAGATTGACATGAACAAGTTCAAATCAATCTGGGGCCTAATGTTGGGGATATGATTACTAGTGGTAAACCGGCTAGGAGTGGCCGGGTTAGCTCCATGAAGATAGAAGCCCATGAAGATGTGAGGATGGTGGCGCTTTATGAAAGCCCAAGGCCCAAAGGAGGGTTAAAGCCTGTAGATGTAAACCGACTCTGTCATGTAACTTGTATTGTAAGTTAGAGGAATAGAGACCGAGCCGGACACGTTTTATGATCCGGCCTCGGGACTCTGTAAACCGGCGGTCTTCGACCTATGTATATAAAGGGACGACCCAGCCACGGTTTAGGACAACAGACAACAACTCGAGAGCCAGGCAAAGCGGATTTGCTCCCTGGTCATCGAAACCCTAGCAATACCAATCACAACTAGACGTAGGTTTTTACCTTCATCGAAGGGGCCGAACTAGTACAAAATCCCTCGTGTCCCTTGTCCGGTTTAACCCCTTTAAGCTAACCCGTAGCGATGGCTCCACGTCTAAGTCCTTTCATGAGGACATCTGCCATGACAAACCCACGACAGTTATCGGCAACTGGCAGGAGCCATATGGTTGTTGCTTTATTGTATGAAATGCAATCGCCATGTAATTGCTTTACTTTATCACCAAGCGGTAGCGATAGTCGTAGAAACAATAGTTGGCCAGATGACAACGATGCTGCGATGGAGATCAAGGTGTCAAGACGGTGCCAATGGTGATCATGACAGTGCTTTGGAGATGGAGATCAAAGGCACAAGATGATGATGACCATATCATATCACTTATATTGATTACATGTGATGTTTATCCTTTATGCATCTTATTTTGCTTAGTACGGAGGTAGCATTATAAGATGATCTCTCACCAAATTTCAAGGTATAAGTGTTCTCCTTGAGTACGCACCGTTGCTACAGTTCATCATGCCGAGACACCACATGATGATCGGGTGTGATAAGCTCTATGTTCACATACAACGGGTGCAAGCCAGTTTTGCACAAGCAGAATACTCGGGTTAAACTTGACGAGCCTAGCATATGTAGATATGACCTCGGAATCCTGAGACCGAAAGGTCGAGCGTGAATCATATAGTTGATATGATCAACATAGTGATGTTCACCATTGAAAACTTCTCCATCTCAAGTGATGATCGGACATGGCTTAGTTGATATGGATGACGTGATCATTTAGATGACTAGAGGGATTTCTATCTAAGTTGGAGGTCTTAAGTAATATGATTAATTGAACATAAATTTATCATGAACTTAGTCCTGATAGTATTTGCATATCTATGTTGTAGATCAATTGCTCGCGTATAGCTTCCCTGCTTTGTTTATGATATGTTCCTAGAGAAAACTATGTTGAAAGATGTTAGTATCAATGTTGAGGACTAGCTCCGTGATCTGAGGATTATCCTCAGTGATGCACCGAAGAATTATGTCCTTGATGCACCGCTAGGTGAAAGATCCTATTGCAGGAGCAGAGGCAGACGTTATGAATGTTTCGCAAGCTCGGTATGATGACTACTTGATAGTTTAGTGCGCCATGCTTTACGGCTTAGAACTGGGACTTCAAAAATGTTTTGAACGCCATAGAGCATATAAAATGTTCCAAGAGTTGATATTAATATTTCAGACTCATGCCCGTGTCGAGAGGTATGAGACCTCTGGAGAATAGGTCAACCAGTGAGCATGTGCTCAGATTGTCTGGGTACTACAATTGCTTGAATTAAGTGGGAGTTAATCTTCCAGATAAGATAGTGATTGACAGAGTTCTCTAGTTACTATCACCAAGTTACTGGAACTTAGTGATGAACTATAATGTGCAAGGGATGATGTAAAACGATTCCCGAGCCCTTCGCAATGCTGAAATCGGTGAAGGTAGAAATAAAGAAAAGCATCAAGTGTTGATGGTTGACAAGACCACTAGTTTCAAGTAAAAGGGCAAGGGAAAGGAAGGGAACTTCAAGAAGAATGGAAAGCAAGTTGCCACTCTCGTGAAGAAGCCCAAAGCTAGAGCCAAGCCTGAAACTGAGTGCTTCTACTTCAAAGGAAACGGTCACTGGAAGCGGAACTGCCCTAAATACTTGGCGGATTGGAAGGATGGCAAAGTGAACAAAAGTATATATGATATACATGTTATTGATGTGTACTTTACTAGTGTTCATGGTAGCCCTTGGGTATTTTATACTGGTTCAGTTGCTATTATTAGTAACTTGAAACAGGAGTTACAAAATGAAGAAAGACTAGTTGAGGGCAAGTTGACGATGTGTGTTAGAAGTGATTCCAAGGTTGATAAGATCACCATCGCACACTCCCTTTACCTTTGGGATTAGTGTTGAACCTAAAATAAATGTTATTTGGTGTTTGCGTTGAGCATAATATGATTGGATCATGTTTATTGCAATACGCTTATTCATTTAAGTCAAATAATAATTGTTATTCTGTTTACATGAATAATACCTTCTGAGGTCATACACCCAAAGGTGAATGGTTTACTAAATCTCGATCGTAGTGATACACATATTAATAATATTGATGCCAAAAGATGCAAAGTTCATAATGATAGTGCAACATATTTGTGGGGGAACGCAGCAATTTGAAAAAAATCCTACGCACAAGCAAGATCCATCTAGGTGATGCATAGCAACGAGCGGGAGAGTGTCCACGTATCCTCGTAGACCGAAAGGGGAAGCGTTTAGTAACGCGGTTGATGTAGTCGAACGTATTCGCGATCCAACCGATCCAAGTACCGAAGGCACGACACCTCCGCGATCTGCACACGTTTAGCTCAGTGACGTCCATCGTACTCTTGATCCTACTAAGGCTGAGGGAGAGTTTTGTTAGCACAACGACGTAATGATGGTGATGATGAAGTTACCGACGCAGGGCTTCGCCCAAGCACTACAACGATATGACCAAGGTGGAAATCTGTGGAGGGGGGCACCACACACGGCTAAGACAACTGTCAACTTGTGTGTCTACGAGGTGCCCCCCTCCCCCGTATATAAAGGAGGGTAGGAGGGCAGGGCCGGCCCTCTCTATGCCGCGCCCAAGGGGGAGTCCTACTCCTAGTAGGAGTAGGGTCCCCCCCTAGTTGGTAGGAGAAGAAGGAAGAGGGACAGAGAGGGAAGGAAAGGGGGGGGTCCGGCCCCCCACCCAATTCGGATTGGGCTTGGGGGGTGCCCTCCACCTGACCGCCTCCTCCTCTCACCCACTAAAGCCCAATAAGGCCCATTGACTCCCTGAGGGGTTCTGGTAACCCCCCGATACTCCGGTAAATGCCTGAACTCATCTGGAACTATTTCGATGTCCAAGCTGTCAGGAACCCGATTCTAAGTCACACCGATCTAGCCTGTAACACCTCATATCACTTTGCGGCCTCACGCACGATATTCCCACGGGTGTCGCCTTACCATGGCCCGATACCGTTTGCGCATTTTGGCTCACGTATATGATAGTGTCGCTAGCATCCATATGACAGAGAACCCGGGCCAACATGGCTAGTCATGAACCCAAAGCGGCACAAACTTACGGGGACAGGCATACATGAATCAACATCGAGCATGTCGGTCAGCAGCGTGTGAATCCGGGCTGTAGCACTGGGCTAACAGGACTCCGGGAACCCGGGCTGTAGCAGGCTAGGCAGGACTCCAGATGTCACTGCGTGACATTTCCCCGAAGGGACAAACACAGGAACGAGGTGAAACACATGCCAGCCAGTCAAGTATTCCGGAGCAGTAGTGCTAGGCTAGCAGGACTCCGGTGAACCGGGCTGTAGCGGACTATTATGACTCATGGAAGCACTGGACTACATTTCCCCATAAGAGAGGCTGCCAAGGATAAACAACTAGATTGTCGGATAAAAACATACCAAGCATTTCAATCATACACACAATATGCTCAATATGTGTAAATACAACATGGCATCACAACAAAAGTCTACAACTCAAAGTACTTTATTTAAAGGCTCCGGAGAGCCATGCAACATGTTCATATAGGTAGGGGTCACATGACCCAACACTCAAGTCATACAAACATACAAGCACATGCAAAAGCAAACTTGTCTGAGTACAGACTACTAGAAAGCAAGAAGGCTTGACGAAGCATGTCTATCTACAAGGCCCTCCATGGCTCGGAATCACCACCTGGGTGGCAAGTCACTCATCAACGTTGAGATCTACATAAAACCCAATGGAGGGGGTGGTGTTGTTGTCTGAAAACAGTAATTAAAGCAACATGAGTACAAAGGTACTTAGCAAGTCTTACCACAGATCCTACTATACATGCACATTCTCAAGAAGGATAGTGGGGTTATTGCAGCAAGCTAGCTTTGACTCTTGGCTAAGCTATCCTACAAGACATCACTTGTAAAATAGTTTTCGCACACGAGTCCACTAATCACCATCACAATACTCCACCGTGGATCCTCCCTCGTCATCCTACGAGAGGGCCATCCGCGGTACTCACACTTATCTTGAGTCTTTTAGTAGTAACCATTAACTTGTCTATGAACTGCATAAGCGACCAAGTAGTTCGTTACCGCAGACGCGGCTTTTCGAATAGTTTTATACCCTGCAGGGGTGTACTTCGTCACACATGTTTCCACCACTTAGCGTCTGCACATGACATGTGCTCGGCAGACTTCAAGCGAAAGCCGACGTGGGTGTAGACCACGACCTGAGTAACCACACAACTCTCTAGTCCAGTTTTATCACCTATTCGGGTTCCATCCGCAAGGAAATCCACCCGGGGTGTCCTCAACGGCCCCAAAGATGTGTGCAGGGTTCCCGAGACACCAAACGGGGGACTCGGTACACCGGGCCACGAGCCTAACGCATCATAGCCCACCACTAAGGTCTACGCTGCGCATGGCCTCCAGCAACTACAAACACCAGAAACTACTTGCAACTCCTGGACAGAGGACAAGAGGGGTCAGTAAGTCGAGCGGAGTCATATTTCAGGGCCCAATGTGTGGTAGTAGCTGAATCTTAAATCACGCATACAGATCTCAGTTCTTAAGGACGGCCTCAATGAAACAACCTACCAAGTACTCCTACATGGCCTCTCATCGATACCTTTACCAAATCATGTTCAACACTTCACTCTCATTACCGACACAACAATTCACTCTAGTTCATCACCCCAATGAGCCAGACCTGACACGACTCTAAGCATAGCAAGCATAGCATGGTAGGAAACACAAACATGGCTCAATCAAATCCTACACATGCTAGTGGGTTTCATCTAGTTACTGTGGCAATGACAGGTCATGCATAGGAAGTGGGTTCAACTACCGCAACACACAACAGTTTGAAACACGTTGTCTTAATGCAGTAACGAGAGCAGAAGCGAGAAGATGGGTTTGTATAGAAATGATCAATGGGGTTGCTTGCCTGACAGAGTGGTAGTGGAATACTGCCCTTCAGTTGGTTGCTCGTGAATATCCTCGGAGGCAGAACCTACCACGAAGAACACATCGAAACACAATCACCACATGGAAATATGCAACAATATGATGCATGCAATGACATGGGAAAATGAGTGTGTTTTGGCTAATGCAACTTAGGACAGATTGGTTTGAGTTCATTTGAATCAAGGATTCAAATGCTAACCCAAAATAAGAGGTGATATTAGTGCATTAACTTGTTTCATCTAAAAAGCAAGGTTAAAGTCTTATGACATGCATGAAACCAGTACAGATGGAAAGATTGAATTTTTCTGATCAAAATTCATATATAAATCTGTGCATTTGGAGTTAAAGATTAATTTCTATGATTTTATGAAGTTTGTAGTATTTTCTGGAATTTCCTGTATAAGAATAATTCCAGTAATTGAATAACTGCATCAGCATTGCGTCAGGGTGACGTCAGCAGGTCAAAGGCGCCAGCCCAGGTCAAACCTGATGGCTGGGACTCACATGTCAGTGTAACAACTAATTAACAGAGTTTGTTAGTGTTACGTTAGCACTAATCTAGGTTAATTAGGGCCTGGGCCCACATGTCAGTGAGTCAACCCATTAACTAAATTGGTTAGCATTAATTAATTTAACACTAAAATAAACAGGGGCATGGCCCACATGTCAGTGACCCTGGGGGGTCAAACTAGGCCCACTCGAGGTCAAACTAGGTCAGCGGGGTCAAACTCGCCGGTGTTTAGCCACCGGCGAGGCCAGACGCGGTGGGGCGATGCGGGTTTCGTGCTCCAGCGACCAAAATGACGGTGGAGCACATCTACGTGATGCGGGGTGTGAGCCGCGTCGAGTGGTGATGGTGGGTGTGCTCGGGGTCGTCGGAAACGACGCCGGCGACAAGCTGTGCAGCTGTCGGAGTTTGGGCGAGGTTGAACCCATCGCTAGGGGGCACGGCAAGGGGCGTGCGGTGGTGCTATGGGTTCCTGGCGATGCGGTGAGTGTAGTGGACAAGGTGGTGTGGCCGTTGGGTGGCCGGAGCGTCGTTGGGCGTGACGAGCTCGGCGGCGGCGCTTGCGGTGAAGCTTCGTGCGGGCGCTATGGTGCTCGAGAGAGAGAACGGGAAGGATGGGGAGGTGGCTGAGCTCACAGCGATCACGCCGGAGCAGAAGGCGAGGAAGGGGACGAGATGGTGCGACGGTGACGGTGAAGGGGATCTCCGGCGGTGGCGGAGTCGGGCGAGGTCGTTGCAGTGGCTTCGGGGCAAGCGAGCGCTCGGGGCTCGGCCTTCTCGATGGAGAGGAGGGCGGCGGAGCTTCTGGACACGGTGGCGCGGCGCGGGGACGACGGTGGGTGCGTCTACGTCGGTGGTGTGGCTGCGGCAGCGTCGGCCATGGCGGGAGAGGGCGAGGGAGAGAGGCAGGGGGCGTGTCGGGGTGTCCAAGCGGTCGAGGGGGCGACATGGAGGTCGACTAGCACGTCCAGAGGCGAAGCGGCAAGCAGGTGGCGCCGTGGCGAGCTCGCGCACGCCGATGTCACCTCCCGGCCTGCCTGGCGGGGAAGAAGCAGCTGGCTGGCACGGGCCAGCATAGTGCTGGGCCGCCAGGTGGGCTGGGTGGTGGGTTGCGGCAAGGTAAGTTGGTTTTCCTTTATTTTCTATTTTCTATTCTTTCTGCAAGTTTGTGGCATTTCTAAAAATACCTAGGCATCTCTAAAAATCACCAAACTGCACATGCTCACTGTATGGAACATATCCAACATGGAACATTTTAGTTTGGAATTATTTGGACATTTAAAATATTTACTAGCACTTAAATGCCCAAATGCAAGTTAAAAAATTTAATTCAATGATCTTGTGATGACCTAGAAAATTGTGAACCCATTTTGTCAGAGGTTCTAACCCAAGACAAAAAGGGTGGACTTTTTAGAAGGGTATTTCAGGTTCATTTAAAATGATTTTAGTAAACCCTAGTTGTTTTCAGGGGGTGTGGGGGGTTCTGTCATCCCCATTTCAAATTTCTGGAAAAGTAAACATGATGCAACACTCTAATGCATGAACTAGCTAGGATGTAACAACTCACCCCCACTTAAAAGAATCTCGTCCCGAGATTTAGGATCCGTCGGGAAGAAGGTGGGGTACTCAAGTTGAAGACGATCCTCCCTTTCCCAAGTAGCTTCTTTCTCGAAATGGTGTGACCATTAAACTTTGAGAAACTTGATATTCTGGCGTCGAGTGGTACGCTCGGCTTGATCAAGGATGCGAATGGGATATTCCCGATATGTGAGATTATCTTGGAGATCAAGCGTTTCATGGTCCACTCTAGGGACAGGATCCGCGAAGCAACGCCTGAGTTGAGAAACGTGGAAGACATCATGAACTCTGGAAAGATGTGAAGGTAGTTCCAATTGGTAGGCAACTTCTCCTCATTTGGCAAGAATGCGAAAGGGTCCAATGTAACGAGGAGCCAATTTGCCTTTGATACCGAAACGATGGGTTCCCTTCAAAGGAATAACCCGAAGGTAAGCCTTCTCGCCAACTTCATAAGTCATGAGCTTATGTTTGCGGTCATATTGGCTCTTTTGACGAGATTGGGCTGTTTTCAATTTCTCATGAATAATGCGAACCTGCTCTTCTGCTTCCTGAATCATGTCTGGGCCAAAGAGTTTTCTTTCCCCGGTTTCTGACCAGTTAAGAGGCGTTTGACATTTTCGTCCATAGAGAACTTCAAAAGGAGCTTTGCCCAAGCTAGCTTGATAACTATTGTTATAAGCGAACTCGGCGAATGGAAGGCATTTCTCCCAATTCATACTGAAAGAGATGACAGAAGCTCGGAGCATATCCTCCAGAATTTGATTGACTCGTTCTACTTGACCACTTGATTGGGGGCGGAAGGCGGTGCTAAAGGAGAGACGAGTTCCCATAGCATTTTGGAAACTTTCCCAAAATCGAGAGGTGAAGAGACTTCCACGGTCTGAGTTAATCTCCAATGGAACACCATGAAGAGACACTATTCAGGAGATGTATAAGTCAGCTAGCTGGCTAGCGGTTATACTCTCACGAACAGGTAGGAAGTGGGTTACTTTGGAAAGATGATCGACAACGATGAAGATAGCATTATTCCCTCTCTTGGTCCTGGGAAACCTGGTATTGAAATCCATACCGATTTTATCCCACTTCCATTCAGGAATAGCCAAAGGTTGAAGTGTGCCAGAAGGCCTTTGATGCTCTGCTTTAACACGACGACAGACGTCGCAACTAGCAATGTATTGAGCAATTTCTCTCTTCATCCTAGTCCACCACAATCTCTGGCGTAGGTCTTGATACATTTTAGTACTACCGGGATGAATGGTGAGAGGGGATTCATGAGCTTCCTTAAGGATCAAATGACGTAGATGTTGTTTCTTGGGAACCACCAAGCAGTTCTCGAAGAAGACAACACCTTGCTCATCCATGGAAAAACATTTAGCAACTCCGTTATCAATGTTTTCCTTAATCCGGGATATGCATTATCACGCTTCTGGGCAGCTATGATTTGATCCGTAAGGTTAGGCTTCGCCACCAGGGTGGATAGGAATCCTCGAGGAACAATGTGAAGGTTAAGCTTAAGGAATTCCTTGTGGAGAAGTGGTTGACTTTGTTGTAACATCAAGTTGTTACAATAAGATTTACGACTTAGCGCATCAACCATGACATTGGCTTTGCCCGGGGTGTAAGTTATACCTAAGTCGTAATCTGTGATCAACTCGACCCAATGTCTTTGCCTGAGATTCAAATCTGGTTGGGTGAAGATGTATTTCAGACTTTGGTGATCGGTGTAAATCTCGCAACGATTACCGAGAAGGTAATGTCGCCATTTTTTGAGTGCATGGACTACAGCTACAAGCTCTAGATCATGTGTGGGATAGTTATCCTCATGTGGACGCAACTGTCGAGAAGCGTAGGCAATCACATGACGATCTTGCATGAGTATGCAACCTAGTCCTTGTCGCGAGGCGTCGCAATAGATAACAAAATCCTTAGAAAAATCTGGTGGCACGAGTATGGGAGCATATGTCAGGCGACTTTTCAGTTCCTTAAAGCTGAACTCGCACTGTGGGGTCCACTCGAACTTTTTATCTTTCTTGAGGAGTTCAGTTAGAGGTTTAACAACCTTGGAGAAATTCTTGACGAAGCGGCGACAGTAGCTCGCTAAGCCAAGGAAGCTCCAAACTTGCTTGACCATTTCAGGTGGAGTCCAATCAAGGATAGCTTGAACTCGCTCGGGATTGATAGCAATACCCTTACCAGAGATTACATGGCCTAGGTAGGTCACTTCTGGCAACCAAAATTCACACTTGGAAAATTTGGCATAAAGGCGATGCTCTCGAAGTTTCGTCAATACTAGCCTTAGATGCTCGGCATGATCTTCCTCATTCTTGGAGTATATGAGTATATCATCGAGGTATACCACGACGAATTTATCCAAATACTCCATGAAGATCGAGTTCATTAACCGAGAGAAGGTGGCTGGTGCATTGGTTAAACTGAAGGACATGACCGTGTACTCGTATTGGCCATAACGAATAACAAAGGTTGTTCTGGGAATTTCCCCGTTTTTGATTTTGATTTGATGGTAGCCCAACCTCAAATCCATTTTGGAGAAGACTGAGGATCCAGCGAGCTGATCATACAGATCGTTGATCCTGGGGAGCGGATACTTGTTCTTTATGGTAACCAAGTTGACGGGTCGATAATCTACAACCATACGATCTGTACCATCTTTCTTCTTGACAAAGAGGACGGGGCAAGCCCATGGAGAAGAACTAGGTCAGGTGAAACCCTTTTTCAAGGACTCATCGAGTTGTTTCTTAAGTTCAGCTAGTTCTAGGGTTGCCATCTTATAGGGTCTTCTAGAGATTGGAACAGTTCCTGGTACAAGGTCTATCACGAACTGGACATCCCTTTCAGGTGGAACACCTGGCAATTCTTCTGGAAAGACATCCGAAAAGTCACAGACTACCGGAATTTCTTCAAGGTCTGGAAGAGGGTTGGCATTTAGGGAGTAGAGCTGACGCTTAGACACTCGGGTCAAAACATTGACTGTCTTGCCCGATGGATGGGTGAGTTGAACAGTTCTAGTAGAGCAATCAATCTTAGCATAATGGGCTGACATCCAGTTCATACCCAAGATGATGTTTATGTCCAAGGACTTGAGAGCTATCAGTGATGCAAGGAAGACCAATCTATCGACAAGAATTTCATTTCCATGACTTATTCTAGAGGTTTGCCATCTAGAACCAGCAGTTTGAATTTCCATGGAGGTGGGCATGTTACTAAATGTAGTGTTGTGCAATCGAGCATAGCTCTCAGAAATAAATGAATGAGATGCTCCAGTATCGAAAAGAACAGTTGCCGGATGGCAATTAACAAGGAGCGTACTAAGGACGACGTTGGGATCATCATGAGTCTCCTCAGCTGAGACATAGTTGACATGGCCACGTGAAGTGGTGGCGGGCTTAGCGTAGTCAGTCTTTCTCACTGGCTTGCCACGACCAACGGACTTTCCAGGCTGATTGGGGTTGTTCTGGGGGCACTCGCGCAGGTAGTGACCCGTCTCTCCACACTTGAAGCATGTCACAACATTGGGGTGTGGAGCAGCATTAGCAACGGGGCCACCATAGGCCTTGGGCGGTGCATACTGCAGGTTGGGCGAGGCGCCTCAAAAGATTGCCTCGGAGTGAACTTGGGTGGCAAAGATGCGTTTGGAATCCAGACCCGGCATGTCTGAGATACAGAGCCAGATGAAGAACCAAAGTCACGGGAGTGCTTGCGTGAAGCGTCATAGTCAGTCTGACCTGTCTCAGCACTGATGGCCTTATTGACCAGCTTCTGGAAGGAGGTGCACTCGTGCAGAGGAAGATCATGGCGAAGCTCGGGGCTATGTCCCTTGCGGAACCTTGCCTGCTTATTGGCGTCAGTGGATACCTCTTTAGGAGCATAACGTGCCAGATTTCCAAACTCACGGCTATATGCATCCACGGTCAGTCTGCCTTGGGTGAAATTGCAGAATTGTTCCCGCTTACAATCCATGAGACCCTCCGGAATGTGATGCTCATGGAAAGCCTCATTGAATTCAGCCCAAGTAGTGATTTGGCCCGCTGGGCGCATAGCCTCAAAGTTTTCCCACCAAAGGCTAGCAGGGCCTTCGAGGTGATAGGCAGCATAGGTAGCCTTATCAGCTTCGGCTATGTTGGAAGAATGTAGCTTATGGGTGATGCTGCGAAGCCAATCATTTGCATCAAGGGGCTCGACGGAATGATTAAACTTTGGTGGGTACAAGTTGACAAAGTCATTGATTGACACCAAGTCGTTTCTCTGATGACGTGCAGTATTCTGCTCAATTCGTTCTAGAAAGCGGTTGGTCTCATGCTTGTTTCTTTCTGCCTCCAGCATAACTTTGGCCATAGAAGGCGGGTGAGGCAAATTCCCATCCCTAGATGCACTGGCTTCACCCAGCTCTGGGGCAGCAGGGTTGTTGCGGGTATTAACCATCCTAGGAAAGAAAGACAACAGTTTAGACAAGGATGGCAAAATGCTGGCAAGGAAGTGCAGAATGTAATGGATGACATGAAATGCTGAGATGTTCATTTGCACGACATGGTAATATAGAAACTGCCATATATATACCATCGGTCATACACACCATACATAGTTTAGTACAAGCCCAGGCTAGAGTACAACTACGGTGAAAGAAATACATCTCATCGGAGGCATTCCAAGCTCCTATACATTATTTTTCTAGACCTCCGGAACGTGATACACACCAAGTTGTATCCCACGAGTCACGCAGGACTATGGAGAATACAACTATTACAATACTAGTGAAGCTACTACCAACTCAGACGTCTCCGTAGTAATCTTCATAGGGATCACCACCATGTCCTGGGAGCTGAACATGATCATCTGAAAACAGTCGGTCCTGTGGAGCTTGCGGTCCATAGGGACTCGGATGTGGCCTTGGTCCAACAAACGGTGGCAGACAGGGTCCACGAGGAGGGGTGATGCCTCCCACATCACGCCAATCCATACAATCTGGCAGACCATACCGCATTGGGTACAAGTCCCTCATGCCCATATACCCAGCCTGCACAGCAGGTGCAAACCGTGTCAGAGTGGCCCAGTGATTAGAACAAGAGTTAAAGAGCTCCATTCGCAAGGCACGATTCTCACGGTACTTGTCCTCAAGCATCTCTGTGGTGGTGCGGAGTAGTGAATCTGCATGTATAGAGTCACAGTACATAGCCTGATAGTACCCTTGTGCCCCAGGGAGTGATGCTGGCATATAGCGGAAATCAGTGTTCCGAAGCAAGGCAGTTCTGGCTCGTATGATAGTCATCATCGAGTAAGCTGCTTCCTGCACGTACATCTCGATGGTAACCCCAAGTCCATAAGAGCAATGGAGGGGTTTAGTAGCTCCAAGATAAGAAGGGTATATCCTGACTATACAAAGGTATTGGCTCTGATTGAAGTCTCGAAACTGCTCCTCGATGGTATACTCAGGATACCATCGATAGCCTGTCTCGATCATCACTCGGACCAGCATGGCCATGTGACCAGGTACATCAAGGAACCGAGTCAGACGGACCACTTGATTCTGGGAACGGGTGGCCATCTGAAAGCACGAAAAAAATGCAAAGGCATTAGAATTTTCTAGGAGAAATCGGACAGCATAACGGCTGTAACACCTCAGAAATAGATTTGAGACATTCACAACAGTTGGCAAAACCACTCAACAACATCATATCAAGGTTGTGGTTCAACTGACAACATACTAAAAGTAGTAGAAACTGAACTGAGTCCTGGAACCAACAATCCTATAAGTTACTACGGATTAGCAACACGTGAACCTCATAGAGAGAAGAGAGCCTAGTCCTTAACCCACATAGAATGAGAAGAGAATGACTCAGATTAGAGGGCATAAGGTAAAGGAGTAAAAAGAGCCTTACGTTCCCTCCCACAATAAATTCCCCTACATATAACTAAAGCATTTCTAGACTCGACATCGACCAGTTTGGCTTAACGAACCAACAGGCAGTCCGGCTCTGATGCCAACGCTGTCAGGACCCCGATTCTAAGTCACACCGATCTAGCCTGTAACACCTCATATCACTTTGCGGCCTCACGCACGATATTCCCACGGGTGTCGCCTTACCATGGCCCTATACCGTTTGCGCCTTTTGGCTCACGTATATGATAGTGTCGCTAGCATCCATATGACAGAGAACCCGGGGCAACATGGCTAGTCATGAACCCAAAGCGGCACAAGCTTACGGGGACAGGCATACATGAATCAACATCGAGCATGTCGGTCAGCAGCGTGTGAATCCGGGCTGTAGCATTGGGCTAACAGGACTCCGGGAACCCGGGCTGTAGCAGGCTAGGCAGGACTCCAGATGTCACTGCGTGACATTTCCCCGAAGGGACAAACACAGGAATGAGGTGAAACACATGCCAGCCAGTCAAGTGTTCCGGAGCAGTAGTGCTGGGCTAGTAGGACTCCGGTGAACCGGGCTGTAGCGGACTATTATGACTCATGGAAGCACTAGACTACATTTCCCCATAAGAGAGGCTCCCAAGGATAAACAACTAGATTGTCAGATCCCAAACATACCAAGCATTTCAATCATACACACAATATGCTCGATATGTGTAAATACAACATGGCATCACAACAAAACTCTACAACTCAAAGTACTTTATTTAAAGGCTCCGGAGAGCCATACAACATGTTCATACAGGTAGGGGTCACATGACCCGACACTCAAGTCATACAAACATACAAGCACATGCGGAAGCAAACTGATCTGAGTACATACAACTGGAAAGCAAGAAGGCTTGACGAAGCATGTCTATCTACAAGGCCCTCCATGGCTCGGAATCACCACCTGGGTGGCAAGTCACTCATCAACATCGAGATCTACATAAAACCCAACGGAGGGGCGGTGTTGTCGTCTGAAAATAGTAATTAAAGCAACATGAGTACAAAGGTACTCAACAAGTCTTACCACAGATCCTACTATACATGCACATTCTCAAGAAGGATAGTGGGGTTATTGCAGCAAGCTAGCTTTGACTCTTGGCTAAGCTATCCTATGAGACACCACTTTTAAAATAGTTTTCGCACACGAGTCCACTAATCACCATCACAATACTCCACCATGGATCCTCCCTCGTCATCCTACAAGAGGGCCATTCGCGGTACTCACACTTCTCTTGAGTCTTTTAGTAGTAACCATTAACTTGTCTATGAACTGCATAAGCGACCAAGTAGTCCTTTACCACGGACGCAGCTATTCAAATAGTTTTATACCCTGCAGGGGTGTACTTCGTCACACATGTTTCCACCACTTAGCGTCTGCACACGACATGTGCTCGGAAGACTTCAAGCGAAAAAGACCACGACCTGACTAACCACACAAGTCTCTAGTCCAGGTTTATCGCCTATTTGGGTTCCATCCGCAAGGAAATCCGGCCGGGGTGTCCTCAACGGCCCCAAACGATGTGTGCAGGGTTCCTGAGACACCAAACGGGTGACTCGGTACACCGGGCCACGAGCCTACCGCATCATAGCCCACCCCTAAGGTCAGCGCTGCGCACGGCCTCCAGCAACTACAAACACCAGAAACTACTTGCAACTCCTGGACAGAGGACGAGAGGGGTCAGTAAGTTGAGCGGGGTCATATTTCAGGGCCCAATGTGTGGTAGTAGCTGAATCTTAAATCACGCATACATATCTTAGTTCTTAAGGATGGCCTCAATGAAACAGCCCACCATGTACTCATACATGGCCTCTCATCGATACCTTTACCAAATCATGTTCAACACTTCACTCTCATTACTGACACAACCATTCACTCTAGTTCATCACCCCGATGAGCCAGACCTGACACGACTCTAAGCATAGCAAGTATAGCATGGTAGGAAACACAAACATGGCTCAATCAACTCCTACACATGCTAGTGGGTTTCATCTAGTTACTGTGGCAATGACATGTCATGAAGAGGAAGTGGGTTCAACTACCGCAACACATAGCCGTTTGAAACACGTTGTCTTAATGCAGTAAACGAGAGCAAAAGCGATAAGATGGGTTTGTATCGAAATGATCAATGGGGTTTCTTGCCTGACAGAGTGGTAGTGGAATACTGCCCTTTAGTTGGGTACTCGTGAATATCCTCGGAGGCAGAACCTACCACGAAGAACACATCAAAGCACAATCACCACATGGCAATATGCAACAATATGATGCATGCAATGACATGGCAAAATGAGTGTGTTTTGGCTAATGCAACTTAGGACAGATTGGTTTGAGTTCATTTGAATCAAGGATTCAAATGCTAACCCAAAATAAGAGGTGATATTAGTGCATTAACTTGATTCATCTAAACAGCAAGGTTAAAGTGTTCTGACATGCTTGAAACTAGTACAGATGGAAAGATTGAATTTTTTTGATCAAAATTCATATATAAATCTTTGCATTTGGAGTTACAGATTAATTTCTATGATTTTTTTTAAGTTTGTAGTATTTTCTGCAATTTCTTGTATAAGAATGATTCCAGTAATTGAATTACTGCGTCAACATTGCGTCAGGGTGATGTCAGCAGGTCAAAGGCACCAGCCCAGGTCAAACCTGATAGCTGGGACCCACATGTCAGTGTAATGACTAACTAACAGAGTTAGTTAGTGTTATGTTAACCCTAATCTAGGTTAATTTGGGCCTGGGCCCACATGTCAGTGAGTCAACCCATTAACTAAATTGGTTACCGTTAATTAATCTAACACTAAACTAAACAGGGGCATGGCCCACACGTCAGTGACCCTGGGGGGTCAAACTGATCCCACCCAAGGTCAAACTGGGTCAGCGGGGTCAAACTCGCCAGTGTTTAGCCGCCGCCGAGGCCAGACGCGGCGGGGCGATGTTGGTTTCATGCTCCGGCGACCAAATCGACAGTTGAGCACATCTACGTGATACGGGGTGTGAGTCGCATCGAGTGGTGGTGGTCGTTGGGCTCGGGGTCGCCGGAAATGATGCCGCGACGAGCTGTGCGGCTGCCGGAGTTCGGGCGAGGTCGAACCCGTCGCTAGGGGGCACGGCAAGGGGCGTGCGGTGGTGCTACGAGTTCCTGGTGATGCGGTGAGTGTAGTGGACAAGGTCGTGTGGCCGTTGGGTGGCCGGAGCGTCGTCGGCGACGAGCTCGGCGGCTGCGCGTGCGGTGAAGCTTCGTGCAGTCACTATGGTACTCGAGAGAGAGAACGGGAAGGATGGGGAGGTGGCTGAGCTCACGACGATCATGATGGAGCAGACAGCGAGGTCGGGGATGAGCTGGTGCAGCGGTGACGGCGAAGGGGATCTCCGGCGGTGGCAGAGTCGGGCGAGGTCGTTGTAGTGGTTTCGGGGCAAGCGAGTGCTCGAGGCTCGGCTTGCTTGACGGAGAGAAAGGCGGCAGAGCTTCTGGACACGGTGGCGCGGCGCGGGGACGATGGTGGTTGCGTCTACGTCGGTGGTGCGGCTGCGGCACCGTCGGCTATGGCGGGAGAGGGCGAGGGAGAGAGGCAGGGGGCATGTGGGGGTGTCCAGGCGGTCGAGGGGGCGACGTGGAGGTCAACCAGCACGTCCAGAGGCAAAGCGGCAAGCAGGTGGCGCCGCGAGCTCGCGCACGCCGGCATGACCTCCCTTCCTACCTCGCGGGGAAGAAGTAGCTGGCTGGCACGGGCCAGCACAGTGCTGGGCCGCCAGGTGGGTTGGGTGGTGGGTTGCGGCCTGGTAAGTTGTTTTTCCTTTATTTTCTGTTTTCTATTATTTCTGCAAGTTTGTGGCATTTCTAAAAATACCTAGGCATCTCCAAAAATCACCAAACTGCACATGCTCACTGTATGGAACATATCCAACATGGAACATTTCAGTTTGGAATCGTTTGGACATTTAAAATATTTACGAGCATTTAAATACCCAAATGCAAGTTACATATGATTTAATTCAATGATCTTGTGATGACCTAGAAAATTGTGAACCCATTTTGTCGGAGGTTCTAACCCAAGACAAAAAGGGTGGACTTTTTAGAAGGGCATTTCAGGTTCATTGAAAATGATTTTAGTAAATCCTAGTTGTTTCCAAGGGGGTGCTGTGGGTTCTGTCATCCCCATTTCAAATTTCTGGAAAAGTAAACTTGATGCAACACTCTAATGCATGAACTAGCTAGGATGTGACACAAACATAGC
Organism: Triticum dicoccoides; assembly: GCF_002162155.2. Lineage (NCBI taxonomy): Eukaryota > Viridiplantae > Streptophyta > Magnoliopsida > Poales > Poaceae > Triticum > Triticum dicoccoides. The sequence goes on from NC_041382.1 coordinate 371,032,800, forward strand.
TTTCCAATATATCAATCTTTATGTCTCGACCATTTCGAGACTCCTCGTCATGTCCGTGATCACATTTGGGACTCCGAACTACATTCGGTACATCAAAACTCATAAACTCATAATACCGATAGTCATCAAATGTTAAGCGTGCGGACCCTACGGGTTCGAGAACTATGTATACATGACCGAGACTCACTTCCTATCAATAACTAATAGCGGAACCTGGATGCTCATATTGGTTCCTACATATTCTACGAACATGTTTATCGGTCAAATCGCATAACAACATACATTGTTCCCTTTGTCATCGGTATGTTACTTGCCCGAGATTCGATCGTCGGTATCTCAATACCTAGTTCAATCTCGTTACCAGGAAGTCTCTTTACTCGTTCCGTAATGCTAATGCATCATCCCGCAACTAAATCATTAGTCACATTGCTTGCAAGGCTTATAGTGATGTGCATTACCGAGAGGGCCCAGAGATACCTCTCCGACAATCGAGTTGCATAATCTCATAGTCATAGGAACATGTACAAGTTATGAGGAAAGCAATAGCAATAAACTAAACGATCATAGTGCCAAGCTGACGGATGGGTCAAGTCAATCGCATCATTCTCTAATGATGTCATCCCGTTCATCAAATGACAACTCTTGTCCATGGCTAGGAAACTTAACCATCTTTGATTAACGAGCTAGTCAAGTAGAGGCATACTAGTGACACTCTGTTTTTCTATGTATTCACACATGTACTAAGTTTCTGGTTAATACAATTCTAGCATGAATAATAAACATTTATCATAATATAAGGAAATATAAATAGCAACTTTATTATTGCCTCTAGGGCATATTTCCTTCAGTCTCCCACTTGCACTACAGTCAATAATCTAGATTACATTGTAATGATTCTAACACCCATGGAGTCTTGGTGCTGATCATGTTTTGCTCGTGGGAGAGGCTTAGTCAACGGTCTGCAACATTCAGATCTGTATGTATCTTGCAAATTTCTATGTCTCCCTCCTTGACTTGATCACTGATGGAATTGAAGCTTCTCTTGATGTGCTTGGTTTTCTTCGGAAATCTGGATTCCTTGGCCAGGGCAATTGCACCAGTATTGTCACCAAAAATTTTGATTGTACCCGATGCACAAGGTATGACATCAAGATCGGATATGAACTCCTTCATTTGCTGCTTCTAAAGCAGCTATGTACTCCGCTTCACACATAGATCCTGCCACGACGCTCTGCTTGGAACTGCACCAACTGACAGCTCCACCATTCAATAAAAACACGTATCCAGTTTGTGAGTTAGAGTCATCCGGATCGATGTCAAGGCTTGCATCGACGTAACCGTTTACGATGAGCTCTTAGTCCTTTTCAGGAAGTTCAGGATGTTCTCGACCGACGCCAAGTGATCCACTCCTGGATTACTTTGGTACCTCCCTACTAAACAAATAGCAAGGCACACATCAGGTCTGGTACAGAGCATTGCACACATGATAGAACCTATGGCTGAAGCATAGGGAATGACTTTCATTTTCTCTCTATCTTCTGCAGTGGTCGGGCATTGAGTCTGACTCAACTTCACACTTTGTAACACAGGCAAGAACCCTTTCTTTGCTTGATCCATTTTGAACTTGTTCAAAACTTTATCAAGGTATGTGCTCTGTGAAAGTCCATTTAAGCGTCTTGATCTATCTCTGTAGATCTTGATGCCTAATATATAAGCAGCTTCACCGAGGTCTTTCATTGAAAAATTCTTATTCAAGTATCCTTTTATGCTATTCCGAAATTCAGTATCATTTCTGATCAACAATATGTGATCCACATATAATATCAGAAATGCTACAGAGCTCCCACTCACTTTCTTGAAAATACAGGCTTCTCCAAAAGTCTGTATAAAACCATATGCTTTGATCACACTATCAAAGTGTATATTCCAACTCCGAGAGGCTTGCACAAGTTCATAAATGGATCGCTGGAGCTTGCACACTTTGTTAGCACCTTTTGGATCGACAAAACCTTCCGGCTGCGTCATATACAACTCTTCTTTAAGATATCCATTAAGGAATACAGTTTTGACATCCATTTGCCAAATTTCATAATCATAAAATGTGGCAATTGCTAACATGATTCGGACGGACTTAAGCATCGCTATGGGTGAGAAGGTCTCATCGTAGTCAACTCCTTGAACTTGTCAAAAACCTTTCGCAACAAGTCGAGCTTTGTAGACAGTAATATTACCACCAGCGTCAGTCTTCTTCTTGAAGATCCATTTATTCTCTATGGCTTGCCGATCATCGGGCAAGTCAACCAAAGTCCACACTTTGTTCTCATACATGGATCCCATCTTAGATTTCATGACCTCAAGCCATTTTGTGGAATCTAGGCTCATCATCTCTTCCTCATAGTTCGTAGGTTCGTCATGGTCAAGTAACATGACTTCCAAAGGATTACCGTACCACTCTGGTGGGGATCTTACTCTGGTTGACCTACGAGGTTTGGTAGTAGAAGTTTCATGATCATCATCATTAGCTTCCTCACTTACTGGTGTAGGAATCACTGGAACTGATTTCTGTGATAAACTACATTCCAATAAGGGAGTAGGTACAGTTACCTCATCAAGTTCTACTTTCCTCCAAGTCACTTCTTTCGAGAGAAACTCCTTCTATGGAAAGGATCCATTCTTAGCAACGAATATCTTACCTTCGGATCTGTGATAGAAGGTGTACCCAATAGTTTCTTTTGGGTATCCTATGAAGACACATTTCTCCGATTTGAGTTTGAGCTTATCTTTAAGCCTTTTCACATAAGCATCACAGCTCCAAACTTTAAGAAATGGTAACTTGGGTTTCTTGCCAAACCACAGTTCATAAGGTGTTATCTCAACGGAATTCGATGGTGCCCTATTTAACGTGAATGCAGTCGTCTCTAAAGCATAACCCCAAAATGATAGCGGTAAATCAGTAAGAGACATCATAGATCGCACCATATCTAATAAAGTGCGGTATGACATTCTGACACACATTTATGCTGTGGTGTTCCAGGTGGCGTGAGTTGCAAAACTATTGTTTCAAATGAAGACCAAACTCATAACTCAAATAGTCTCCTCCATGATGAGATCGTAGAAACTAGATTTTTTTGTTACGATGATTTTCCACTTCACTCTGAAATTCTATGAACTTTTCAAATGTTTCAAAATTATGTTTCACCAAGTAGATATACCCATATCTGCTCAAATCATCTATGAAGGTCAAAAAATAACGATACCCGCCGCGAGCATCAATACTCATCGGACCACATACATCACTATGTATTATTTCCAACAAGTCTGTTGCTCGCTCCGTTTTTCCGGAGAACGGAGTCTTAGTCATCTTGCGCATGAGGCATGGTTTGCAAGCAGCAACTGATTTATAATCAAGTGATTCCAAAAGACCATCAGCATGGAGTTTCTTCATGCACTTTACACCAATATGACCTAAACGGCAGTGCCACAAATAAGTTGCACTATCATTATTAAACTTATTTCTTTTGGCTTCAATACTATGAACATGTGTATCACTACTATCAAGATTTAGTAAAAATAGACCACTCATCAAGGGTGCATGACCATAAAAGATATTACTCATACAAATAGAAAAACCATTATTCTCTGATTTAAATGAATAACCGTCTCGCATCAAACAAGATCCAGATATAATGTTCATGCTTAATGTTGGCACCAAATAATGATTATTCAGGTCTAAAACCAATCCCGAAGGTAGATGTAGAGGTAGCGTGCCGACGTCGATCGCATCGACTTTGGAACCATTTCCCACGCGCATCGTCACCTCGTCCTTTGCCAATCTTCATTTAATCCATGGTCTATCTCAATAGATCTTGATGCCTAATATATAACCAGCTTCACCGATGGTTTTCATTCAAAAATTCTTATTCAAGTATCCTTTTATGCTATTCATGAATTTAGTATGATTTACGATCAACAATATGTCATCCACATATAATATCAGAAATGCTACAGAGCTCCCACTCACTTTCATGTAAATACATGCTTCTCGAAAAGTCTGTATAAAACCATATGCTTTGATCAGACTATCAAAGTGTATATTCCAACTCCGAGAGGCTTGCACCAGTCCATAAATGGATCACCGGAGCTTGCACACTTTGTTAGCACCTTTTGGATCGACAAAACCTTCCGGTTGCATCATATATAACTCTTCTTTAAGATATCCATTAAGGAATGCAGTTTTGACATCCATTTGCCAAATTTCATAATCAAAAAATGTGGCAGCTGCTAACATGATTCGGATGGACTTAAGCATCGCTATCGGTGAGAAGGTCTCATAGGAGTCAACTCCTTGAACTTGTCGAAAACCTTTCTCAACAAGTCGAGCTTTGTAGATAGTAATATTATCGTCAGCATCAGTCTTCTTCTTGAAGATCCATTTATACTCTATGGCTTGCCGATCAACGGGCAAGTCAACCAAAGTCCACACTTTGTTCTCATACATGGATCCCATCCTAGATTTCATGGCCTCAAGCCATTTTGCGGAATCTGGGCTCATCATCGCTTCCTCATAGTTCGTAGGTTCATCATGGTCAAGTTAAATGACTTCCAGAACAGGATTACCGTGCCACTCTATTGCGGATCTTACTCTGGTTGACCTACGAGGTTCAGTAATAACTTGATCAGAAGTTTCATGATCATCATCATTAGCTTCCTCAATTACTGGTGTAGGAATCACGAGAACTGATTTTTGTGATAAAGTACTTTCCAATAAGGGAGCAGGTACAGTTACCTCACCAAGTTCTACTTTCCTCCCACTCACTTCTTTCGAGAGAAACTCCTTCTGTAGAAAGGGTCCATTCTTGGCAACGAATATCTTGCCTTCGGATCTGTGATAGAAGGTGTACCCAACAGTCTCTTTTGGGTATCCTATGAAGAAACATTTTTCTGATTTGCGTTCAAGCTTATCAGGTTGAAGCTTTTTCACATAAGCATCGCAGCCCCAAACTTTAAGAAATGACAACTTGGGTTTCTTGCCAAACCGCAGTCCATATGGTGTCGTCTCAATGGATTGTGATGGTGCCCTATTTAACATGAATGCATCCATCTCTAAAGCATAACCCCAAAACGATAGCGGTAAATTAGTAAGATACATCATAGATCGCACCATATATAATAAAGTGCAGTTACGATGTTTGGACACACCATTATGCTATGGTGTTCCAGGTGGCGTGAGTTGCGAAACTATTCCGCATTGTTTCAAATAAAGATGAAACTCATAACTCAAATATTCTCCTCCACGATCAGATCGTAGAAACTTTATTCTCTTGTTATGATGATTTTCCACTTCACTCTAAAATTCTTTGAACTTTTCAAATGTTTCAGACTTATGTTTCATCAAGTAGATATACCCATATCTGCTCAAATCATCTGTGAATCTCAAAAAATAACGATAACCGCCGCGAGCATCAATACTCATTGGACCGCATACATCAGTATGTATTATTACCAACAAGTCTGTTGCTCGCTCCATTGTTCCGGAGAACGGAGTCTTAGTCATCTTGCCCATGAGGCATGGTTCACAAGCATCAAGTGATTCCAAAAGACCATCATCATGGAGTTTCTTCATGCGCTTTACACCAATATGACCTAAACGGTGTTGCAACAAATAAGTTGCAATACCATTATTAAACTTATATCTTTTGGCTTCAATGCTATGAACATGTGTATCACTATTATCAAGATTTCGTAAAATATAGACCACTCATCAAGGGTGCATGACCATAAAAGATATTATTCATATAAATAGAACAACCATTATTCTCTAATTTAAATGAATAACTGTCTCACATCAAACAAGATCCAGATATAATGTTCATGCTTAACGCTGGAACCAAAGAACTATTATTTAGGTCTAAAACCAATCCCGAAGGTAGATGTAGAGGTAGCGTGCCGGCGGCGATCACATCGACTTTGGATCCATTCCCGCACGCATCATCACCTCGTCCTTAGCCAATCTTCGCTTAGTCTGTAGCCCCTGTTTTGAGCTGCAAATATTAGTAACAGAACCAGTATCAAATACCCAGTCGCTAAAACGAGCATTAGTAAGGTACACATCAATAACATGTATATCAAAATATAACTTTCACTTTGCCATCCTTCTTCTCAGCCAAATACTTGGGGCAGTTCCGCTTCCAGTGACCAGTCCCTTTTCAGTAGAAGCACTCAGTCTCAGGCTTAGGTCCAGACTAGGGCTTCTTCGCTTGAGCATCAACTTGTTCTCCATTCTTCTTGAAGTTCCCCTTCTTCCCTTTACCCTTTTTCTTGAAACTGGTGGTCTTGTTGACCATCAACACTTGATTCTCCTTCTTGATTTCTACCTCCGCAGCCTTTAGTATTGCGAAGATCTCAGGAATTGTCTTATCCCTCCTTTGCATATTATAGTTCATCACGAAGCTCTTGTAGCTTGGTGGCAGTGATTGAAGAACTCTGTCAATGACATTATCAACTCGAAGATTAACTCCGAGTTGAGTCAAGTGATTCTGGTACCCAGACATTCTGTGTATATGCTCACTGACAGAACTATTCTCCTCCATTTTACAGCTATAGAACTCATTGGAGACTTCATATCTCTCAATCCGAGCATTTACTTGAAATATTAACTTCAACTACTGGAACATATCATATGCTCCATGACGTTCAAAACGACGTTGAAGTCCCAGTTCTAAGCCGTAAAGCATGGCACACTGAACTATCAAGTAGTCACTAGATTTGCTCTGCCAGGTGTTCATAGCATCTGGTGTTGCTCCTGCAGCGGGTTTGGCGCCCAGCGGTGCTTCCAGGACATAATTCTTCTGTGCAGCAATGAGGATAATCCTCAAGTTACGGACCTAGTCCGTGTAATTGCTACCATCATCTTTCAACTTAGCTTTCTCTAGGAACGCATTAAAATTCAATGGAACAACATGACAGGCCATTTATCTACTACAACATAGACATGCAAAATACTATCAGGTATTATGTTCATGATAAATTAAAGTTTAATTAATCATATTAATTAAGAACTCCCACTTAGATAGACACCCCTCTAATCATCTAGCTGATCACGTGATCCATCTCAACTAAACCATGTCCGATCATCACATGAGATGGAGTAGTTTTCAATGGTGAACATCACTATGTTGATCATATCTAATATATGATTCATGCTCGACCTTTCGGTCTCTGTGTTCCGAGGCCATATCTGCATATGCTAGGCTCGTCAAGTTTAACCCGAGTATTCTGCGTGTGCAAAACTGGCTTGCACCCGTTGTATGTGAACGTAGAGCTTATCACACACGATCATCACGTGGTGTCTCGACACGACGAACTGTATCAACAGTGCATACTCAGGGAGAACACTTGTACCTTGAAATTTAGTGAGAGGTCATCTTATAATGCTACCGCCGAACTAAGCAAAATAATATGAATAAAGGATAAACATCACATGCAATCAAATAAGTGATATGATATGGCCATCATCATCTTGTGCCTTTTGATCGCCATCTCCAAAGCACCGTGATGATCACCATCGTCACCGGCTTGACACCTTGATATCCATCGAAGCATCATTGTCGTCTCGCCAACTATTGCTTCCACGAGTATCGCTACCGCTTAGTGATAAAGTAAAGCAATTACATGGCGATTGCATTTCATACAATAAAGCGACAACCATATGGCACCTGCTAGTTGCCAATAACTGTGTTACAAAACATGATCATCTCATACAACAATTTATATAATCATGTCTCGACCATATCACATCACAACATGCCCAGCAAAAACAAGTTAGACCTCCTCTACTTTTTTGTTGCAAGTTTTACATGGCTATTATGGGGTTCTAGCAAGAACCGTTATTACCTACACATCAAAACCACAACGTAGTATAGTGATTGCTTTTTCATCTTCAGAAAGAACCATGTTCACTGAAACTCATTCAACTAAAGTTGGAGAAATAGACATCCACTTGCCACCTGTGTGCGAAGCACGTCGGTAGAACCAGTCTTGCGTAAGCATACGCTTAATGTCGGTCTGAGTCGCTTCATCCAAAAATACCGCTGAATCAAGAATCAACTAGTGACGGCAAGCAATATGTATATACCACGCCCATAAATCCTTTGTGTTCTACTCATGCATATAACATCTATGCATAGACCTAGCTCTGATACCACTGTTGGGGAATGCAGTATTTCAAAATTTTCCTACGATCATGCAAGATCTATCCAGGGATGCATAGCAACAAGAGGGGAGAGTGTGTCTACGTACCCTCGTAGACCGAAAGCGGAAGCGTTTATCAACGCGGTTGATGTAGTCGTACACCTTCACGATCCGTTCCGATCAAGTACCGAACGTATGGCACCTCCGCGTTCAGCACACGTTCAGCTCGATGACGTCCTCGCCTTCTTGATCCAGCAAGATGGGCGAAGTAGTAGATGAGTTCTGGTAGCACGACGGCGTGGTGGCGGTGTTGGTGAAGAACAATCTCCGCAGGGATTCGCCTAAGCACGACGAAAACTATGACGGGGGATAAACTAGAGGGGACAGGGTTGTCGGCACACGGCTTGGTGTATCTTGATGTGTCTTTGGTGCTAGCCCTGCCCCTCTATTTATATGTTGAGCCCTAGGGTCGAAACTTGGAGCAAAAGCCTCCTCAAAGTCGGTTTTGCCCGAAAGGCAAGAGTCCCACTCGGACTCCCAGACCAAATGCCCCAATCCTTGGCGTCTGTCCCAGACGCCATGGGACTCGGCGTCTGGCCCAGGGCCAGACGCTAGGGTCTCGGGCGTTTGGCCCCCTGGCCTCTGTAAAACTCCTTTTGCACCGACCTAAAGCCTCGTAGGCTTCACCCCTTGGCCGAACCATATCATCCTATATATCAATCTTTACCTCTGGACCATTTCGGAGCTCCTCATCATGTCTGTGATCTCATCCGGGACTCCGAACAACATCCAGTCACCAACATACATAACTCATATAATACTATATCATTAACGAACATTACGCGTGCGGACCCTACGGGTTCGAGAACTATGTAGACATGACCGAAACATCTCTCTGGTCAATAACCAATAGCGGAACCTGGATGCTCATATTGGCTCCTACATACTCTAGGAAGATCTTTATCGATCAAACCGCATAACAACATATGTTGTTCCCTTTGTCATTGGTATGTTACTTGCCCGAGATTCGATCGTGGATATCATCATACCTAGGTCAATCTCGTTACCGGCAAGTCTCTTTACTCGTTCTGTAATGCTTCATCCTGAAACTAACTCATTATTTATAGTGCTTGCAAGGCTTATAGTGATGTGCATCACCGAGAGGGCCTAGAGATACCTCTCTGACAATCGGAGTGACAAATCCTAATCTCGATCTATGCCAACTCAACAGACACCATCAGAGACACCTGTAGAGCATCTTTATAATCACCCAGTTACGTTGTGACGTTTGATAGCACACTAAGTGTTCTTTCGGTATTCGGGAGTTGCATAATCTCATAGTCATAGGAACATGTACAAGTCATGAAGAAAGAAATATCAATAGACTAAACGATCATAGTGCTAAGCTAACGGATGGGTCATGTCAATCGCATCATTCTCTAACGATGTGATCACATTCATTAAATGACAACTCATGTCCATGGCTAGGAAACTTAACCATCTTTGATTAACGAGCTAGTCAAGTAGAGGCATACTAGTGACACTCTGTTTGTCTATGTATTCACACATGTACTAAGTTTCTGGTTAATACAATTCTAGCATGAATAATAAACATTTATCATGATATAAGGAAATATAAATAAAAACTTTATTATTGCCTCTAGGGCATATTTTCGTCAGTCTCCCACTTGCACTAGAGTCAATAATCTAGTTCACATCATCATACGATTTCACACCAATATTCACATTTTTATATGATTAGTTCACATCTTCATGTGGCTAAGACCCAAAAGGTTAACTAGAGTCAATAATCTAGTTCACATCGCTATGTGATTTTCACCTAAAAAGTGATCATGTTTTACTTGTGAGGGAAGTTTATTCTATGGGTCTGCAACATTCAGATCCATATGTATTTTGCAAATTTCTATGTCTACAATACTCTGCATGGAGCTACTCTAGCTAATTGCTCCCACTTTCAATATGTATCTAGATCGAGACTTAGAGTCATCTAAATCGGTGTAAAAATCTTGCATCGACATAACTCTTTAGGACGAACTCTTTTATCACCTCCATAATCGAGAAATACTTCCTTAGTCCTCTAAGGATAATTTTGACCGCTGTCCAATGATCTACTCCTAGATCACTATTGTACTCCCTTGCAAAAATCATGCTAAGGTATACAATAGGTCTGGTACATAGTTTTTTCCTAGCATACTTTATAGAACCTATGACTGAGGCATAGGGAATGACTTTTCATTCCATTTCTATTTTCTGCCGTGGCCAAGTTTTGAGTTTTTACTCAATTTCACACCTTACAACTCAGGCAAGAACTCCTTCTTTGACTGATCCATTTTGAACTCCTTCAAAATCTTATCAATGTATGTACTCGTCGAAAGTCTTATCAACCGTCTTGATCTATCTTTATAGATCTTGATGCCCAATATGTAAGTAGTTTTATAGGTAATTCTTTCTTTGAAAAACTCCATTCAAATTCTCCTTTATGCTTTCCAGAAAATTCTACATCATTTCCGATCAACAATATGTCATTCACATATACTTACCAGAAAGGATGTAGTGCTCCCAATCACTTTCTTGTAAATACAGGCTTCACCGCAAGTCTGTATAAAACTATATGCTTTGATCAACTCATCAAAGCATATATTCCAACTCAGAGATGTTTGCACCAGTCCATAGATGGATCGCTAGAGCTTGCACACTTTGTTAACACCATTAGGATTGACAAAACCTTCTGGTTGCATCATATACAACTCTTCTTTAATAAATCCATTAAGGAATTTAGTTTTGATATCCATTTTCCAGATTTCATAAAGTGCGACAACTGCTAACATGATTCGGACAGACTTTTAAGCATCGATACGAGTGAGAAAATCTCATCATAGTAAATACCTTGAACTTTTCGAAAAACTTTTGTGATAGTTCGAGCTTTGTAGATAATAACACTACTATCAGCGTCCGTCTACCTCTTGAGGATCCATTTATTCTGAATGGCTCATCGATGATCGGGCAAGTCAATCAAAGTCCATACTTTGTTCTCATACATGGATCCCAATCTCAGATTTCATGGCCTTAAGCCATTTCGCTGAATGTGGGCTCATCATCGCTTCCTCATAGTACCTAGGTTCGTCATGGTATAGTAACATGACTTCCAGAATAAGAATACCGTACAACTCTGGTGCGGAATGTACTCTGGTTGACCAACGAGGTTCGGTAGTAACTTGATCTGAAGTTTCATGATCATCATCATTAACTTCCTCACTAATTGGTGTAGGTATCACTGGAACTGATTTCAGTGATGATCTACTTTCGAATTCAAGAGAAGGTACAATTACCTCATCAAGTTCTACATTCCTCCCACACACTTCTTTCGAGAGAAAATCCTTCTCTAGAAAGGATCCACCCTTACCAACAAAGATCTTGCCTTCGGATCTATGATAGAAGGTGTACCCAATAGTTTCTTTTGGGTATCCTATGAAGACGCACTTCTCCGATTTTGGTTTGAGCTTATCAGGTTGGAACCTTTTCACATAAGCATCGCAACCCCAAACTTTAAGAAACGACTGCTTAGGTTTCTTGCTAAACCATAGTTCACATGGAGTCGTCTCAACGAATTTAGATGGTGCCCTATTTAACGTGAATGCAGCTGTTTCTAATGCTTAACCCCAAAACAGTAGTTGTAAATCGGTAAGAGACATCATAAATTGCACCATTTCTAATAAAGTACGGTTACGATGTTCAGACACACATTATGCTATGGTGTTCCAGGTGGCATGAGTTTGTGAAACTATTCCACATTGTTTTAATTGAAGGCCAAACTCTTAACTCAAACATTTGCCTCCGTGATCAGATCGTAGAAACTTTATTTTATTGTTATGATGATTCTCTACTTCACTCTGAAATTCTTTGAACTTTTCAAATGTTTTAGACTTGTGTTTCATTAAGTAGATATACCCATATCTGCTCAAATCATCTGTTAAAGGTCAGAAAATAACGATACCCGCCGCGAGCCTCAACACTCATCGGATCGCATACATCAGTATGTATTATTTCCAACAAGTCAGTTGCTCGCTCCATTGTTTCGGAGAACGGAGTCTTAGTAATCTTGCCCATGAGGCATGGTTCGCAAGTATCAAGTGATTCATAATCAAGTGATTCCAAAAGCCCATTATCATGGAGTTTCTTCATGCGCTTTACACCAATATGACCTAAACGGCAATGCCACAAATATGTTGCACTATCATTATCAACTTTGCATCTTTTGGCATCAATATTATGAATATGTGTATCACTACGATAGAGATTTAGTAAACCATTCACCTTTGGATGTATGACCTCAGAAGGTATTATTCATGTAAACAAAATAACAATTATTCTTTGACTTAAATGAATAAATGTATTGCAATAAACATGATCCAATCACATTATGCTCAACGCAAACACCAAATAACATTTATTTAGGTTCAACACTAATCCCGAAGGTAAAGGGAGTGTGCGATGGTGATCTTATCAACCTTGGAATCACTTCCAACACACATCGTCACCTTGCCCTCAACTAGTCTTTGTTCATTTTGTAACTCATGTTTCAAGTTACTAATCATAGCAACTGAACCAATATCAAATACCCAGGGGCTACTATGAACACTACTAAAGTACACATCAATAACATGTATATAATATATACTTTTGTTCACTTTTCCATCCTTCTTATTCGCCAAGTATTTAGGGCAGTTCCGTTTCAAGTGACCATTTCCTTTGAAGTAGAAGCACTCAGTTTTAGGCTTGGGTCTAGCTTTGGGCTTCTTCATGGGAGTGGCAACTTGCTTGCCATTCTTCTTGAAGTTCCCTTTCTTTCCCTTGCCCTTTTACTTGAAACTAGTGGTCTTGTCAACCATCAGCACTTGATGCTTTTCTTTATTTCTACCTTCGCCGATTTCAGCATCGCGAAGAGCTTGGGAATCGTTTTACGTCATCCCTTGCATATTATAGTTCATCACTAAGTTCCAGTAACTTGGTGATAGTGACTAGAGAACTCTGTCAATCACTATCTTATCTGGAAGATTAACTCCCACTTGATTCAAGCAATTGTAGTACCTAGAAAATCTGAGCACATGCTCACTAGTTGAGCTATTATCCTCCATCTTGTTGGCAAAGTACTGTCAAGGTCTCATACCTCTCGACACAGGAATGAGTCTGAAATAGTAATTTCAACTCTTGGAACATCTTATATGCTCCATGACGTTCAAAACGACGTTGAAGTCCCAGTTCTAAGCCGTAAAGCATGGCGCACTAAACTATCAAGTAGTCATCAAACCGAGCTTGCCAAACATTCATAACGTCTGGCTCTGCTCCTGCAATAGGTCCGTCATCTAGTCCGCATCATTGCTACTAACATCTTTCAACATAGTTTTCTCTAGGAACATATCATAAATAAAGAGGGAAGCTATACGCGAGAAATTGATCTACAACATAGATATGCAAATACTATCAGGACTAAGTTCATGATAAATTTAAGTTCAATTAATGATATTACTTAAGGACTCCCACTTAGATAGACATCCCTCTAGTCATCTACGTTCAGTCCGACATTACGCATATGCTTATGCGAGACTGGTTCTACTGACATGCTTCACACACAGGTGGCTAGTGGGTGTATGTTTCTTCAACTTTAGTTGAATCAGTTTCAATGAACAGGGTTCTTTCTGAAGATCAAAAAGCAATCACTATAGTACGTTGTGGTTTTTATGCGTAGGTAAGAACGGTTCTTGCTAGAAGCCCGTGGCAGCAACGTAAAACTTGCAACAACAAAGTAGAGGACGTCTAACTTGTTTTTCCAGGGCATGTTGTGATGTGATATGGTCAAGACATAATTATATAAATTGTTGTATGAGATGATCATGTTTTGTAACACAGTTATCGGCAACTAGCAGCAACCATATGGTTGTCACTTTATTATATGAAATGCAATTGCCATGTAATTGCTTTACTTTATCACTAAGCGGTAGCGATAGTCATGGAAGCAATAGTTGGCGAGACGACAACGATGCTTCGATGGAGATCAAGGTGTCAAGCCAATGATGATGGTGATCATGACGGTGCTTTGGAGATGGAGATCAAAAGGCACAAGATGATGATGGCTAGGTCATATCACTTATTTGATTGCATGTGTTGTTTATCCATTATGCATCTTATTTTTCTTAGTTCGGCGGTAGCATTATAAGATGACATCTCACTAAATTTCAAGGTACAAGTGTTCTTCCTGAGTATGCACCGTTGCTACAGTTCGTCGTGCCGAGACACCGCGCGATGATCGGGTATGATAAGCTCTACGTTCACATACAACGGGTGCAAGCCAGTTTTGTACACGCGGAATACTCGGGTTAAACTTGATGAACATAGCATATGCAGATATGGCCTCGGAACACTGAGATCGAAAGCTCGAGCGTGAATCATATAGTAGATATGATCAACATAGTGATGTTCACCATTGAAAACTAGTCCATCTCACGTGATGATCGGACATGGTTTAGTTGATATGGATCACATGATCACTTAGATGATTAGAGGGATGTCTATCTAAGTGGGAATTCATAAGTAATATGATTAATTGAACTTTAATTTATCATGAACTTAGCACCTGATAGTATGTTGCTGTAGATAAATGGCCCGTGTTGTTGTTCTGTTGAATTTTAATGTGCTCCTAGAGAAAGATAAGTTGAAAGATGATGGTAACATTACACGGACTGGGTCCATAACTTGAGTATTATCCTCATTTCTGCACAGAAGAATTACGTCCTAAAAGCACCGCTGGGTGCCAAACCCGCCGTAGGAGCAACGCCAGATGTTATGAACACCTGGTAGAGCAAAGTTGATGACTCCTTGATAGTTCAGTGTGCCATGCTTTACGGCTTAGAACCGGACTTCAACGTCATTTTGAACATCATGGAGCATATGAGATGTTCCAGGAGTTGAAGTTAATATTTCAAGCAAATGACCCGATTGAGAGATATGAAGTCTCCAATAAGTTCTATAGCTGCAAATGGAGGAGAATTGTTCTGTCAGTGAGCATTTGACTCAGAATGTATGGGTACCACAATCACTTGACTCAGCTGGGAGTTAATCTTCTAGTTGATAGTGTCATTGACAGAGTTCTTCAATCACTGCCACCAAGCTACAAGATCTTCGTGATGAACTATAATATGAAAGGGATGGATAAGACAATTCCCGAGCTCTTCGCAATACTAAAGGCTGCGGAGGTAGAAATCAAGAAGGAGCATCAAGTGTTGATGGTCAACAAGACCACCAGTTTCAAGAAAAAGGGTAAAGGTAAGAAGGGGAACTTCAAGAAGAATGGCAAACAAGTTGCTGCTCAAGTGAAGAAGCCAAAGTCTGGACCTAAGCCTAAGACTGAGTGCTTCTACTAAAAAGGGACTAGTCACTGGAAGCGGAACTGGCCCAAGTATTTGGCGGAGAAGAATGATGGCAAAGTGAAAGGTATATTTGATATACATGTTATTGATGTGTACCTTACTAAAGCTCACAGTAGCGCATGGGTATTTGATACTGGTTCTGTTGCTAATATTTGGAACTTGAAACACGGGCTACATATTAACTAAAGATTGGCTAAGGACGAGGTGACGATGCGCGTGGGAAATGGTTCCAAAGTCGATGTGATCGCTGTCGGTGCGCTACCTCTACATGTACATTCGGGATTAGTTTTAGACCTGAATAATTGTTATTTGGTGCCAGCGTTAAGCATGGACATTATATATGCATCTTGTATGATGCGAGACAGTTATTCATTTAAATCAGAGAATAATGGTTGTTCTACTTATATGAATAATATCTTTTATGGTCATGCACCCTTGATTTGTGGTCTATTTTTACTAAATCTTGATAGTAGTGATACACATGTTCATAGTATTGAAGCCAAAAGATATAAGTTTAATAATGATAGTGCAACTTGTTTTTGGCACTGTCGTTTAGGTCATATTGGTGTAAAGCGCATGAAGAAACTCCATGCTGATGGTCTTTTTGAATATCTTGATTATGAATCACTTGATGCTTGCGAACCATGCCTCATGGGCAAGATGACTAAGACTCCGTTCTCCGGAACAATGGAGCGAGCAATAGACTTGTTGGAAATAATACATAACGATGTATGCGGTCCAATGAGTATTGATGCTCGCGGCGGGTATCATTATTTTCTGACCTTCATAGATGATTTGAGCAGATATGGGTATATCTACTTGATGAAACATAAGGCTGAAACATTTGAAAAGTTCAAAGAATTTTAGAGTGAGGTGGAAAATCATCGTAACAAGAAAATAAAGTTTCTACGATCTGATCATGGAGGAGAATATTTGAGTTATGAGTTTGGTCTTCATTTGAAACAATGCAGAATAGTTTCGCAACTCACGCCACATGTAACACCACAGCATAATGGTGTGTCCGAAGATTGTAACCGCACTTTATTAGATATGGTGCGATCTATGATGTCTCTTACTGATTTACCGCTATCGTTTTGGGGTTATGCTTTAGAGACGGCTGCATTCACGTTAAATAGGGCACCATCGAAATCCGTTGAGACGACACCTTATGAACTATGGTCTGGCAAGAAACCCAAGTTGTCGTTTCATACAGTTTGGGGCTGCGATGCTTATGTGAAAAAGCTTCAACCTGATAAGCTCGAACCCAAATCGGAAAAATGTGTCTTCATAGGATACCCAAAAGAGACTATTGGTACACCTTCTATCATAGATCCGAAGGTAAGATATTTGTTGCTAAGAATGGATCCTTTCTAGAGAAGGAGTTTTTCTCAAAAGAAGTGAGTGGGAGGAAAGTAGAACTTGATGAGGTAACTGTACATGCTCCCTTATTGGAAAGTAGTTTATCACAGAAATCAGTTCCGGTGATTCCTACACCAGTAATTGAGGAACCTAATGATGATGATCATGAAACTTCTGATCAAGTTACTACCGAACCTCGCAGGTCAACTAGAGTAAGATCCGCACCAGAGTGGTATGGTAATCCTGTTCTGGAAGTCATGTTACTTGACCATGACGAACCTACGAACTATGAGGAAGCGATGATGAGCCCAGATTCCGCAAAATGGCTTGAGGCCATGAAATCTGAGATGGGATCCATGTATGAGAACAAAGTGTGGACTTCGGTTGACTTCCCCGTTGATCGGCAAGCCATAGAGAATAAATGGATCTTCAAGAAGAAGACTGACGTTGACAGTAACATTATTGCCTACAAAGCTTGACTTGTTGTGAAAGGTTTTCGACAAGTTCAAGGAGTTGACTATGATGAGACCTTCTCACCCGTAGCGATGCTTAAGTCCGTCTGATCATGTTAGCAATTGCCGTATTATATGATTATGAAATTTGGAAAATGGATGTCAAAACTGCATTCCTTAATGGATATCTTAAAGAAGAGTTGTATGTGATGCAACTAGAAGGTTTTGTCGGTCCAAAAGGTGCTAACAAAGTGTGCAAGCATCAACGATCCATTTATGGACTAGTGCAAACATCTTGGAGTTGGAATATACGCTTTGATAGTGTGATCAAAGCATATGCTTTTATACGGACTTTTGGAGAAGCCTATATTTACAAGAAAGTGAGTGGGAGCTCTGTAGCATTTCCGATATTATATGTGGATGACATATTGTTGATCGGAAATGATACTGAGTTTCTGAATAACATAAAAGGATACTTGAATAAGAATTTTTCAATGAAAGACCTCGGTGAAGCTGCTTATGTATTAGGCATCAAGATCTATAGAGATAGATCAAGATGCTTAATTGGACTTTCACAAAGCACATACCTTGATAAAGTTTTGAAGAAGTTCAAAATGGATCAAGCAAAGAAAGGGTTCTTGCCTGTGTTACAAGGTGTGAAGTTGAGTCAGACTCAATGCTCGAACACTGCAGAAGATACAGAGAAAATGAAAGTCATTCCCTATGCTTCAGCCATAGGTCCTATCTTGTATGCAATGCTGTGTACCAGACCTGATGTGTGCCTTGCTATTAGTTTAGCATGGAGGTACCAAAGTAATCCAGGAGTGGATCACTGGATAGCGGTCAAGAACATCCTGAAATACCTGAAAAGGACTAAGGATATGTTTCTTGTTTATGGTGGTGACAAAGAGCTCGTCGTAAACGGTTACGTTGATGCAAGCTTTGACACTAATCCGGATGACTCTAAGTCACAAACCGGATACATGTTTTTATTGAATGGTGGAGCTTTCAGTTGGTGCAGTTCCAAGCAGAGCGTCGTGGCGGGATCTACGTGTGAAGTAGAGTACATAGCTGCTTCGGAAGCAAAAAATGAAGGAGTCTGGATGAAGGAGTTCATATCCGATCTAGGTGTCATACCTAGTGCATCGGGTCTAAAGAAAACCTTTTGTGACAATACTGGTGCAATTGCCTTGGCAAAGGAATCTAGATTTCACAAGAGAATCAAGCACATCAAGAGACGGTTCAATTATATTCGCGATCAAGTCAAGGAGGGACACATAGAAATTTGCAAGATACATATGGATCTGAATGTTGCAGACCCGGTTACTAAGCCTCTCTCACGAGAAAAACATGATCAACACCAAGACTCCATGGGTGTTAGAATCATTACAATGTAATCTAGATTATTGACTCTAGTGCAAGTTGGAGACTGAAGGAAATATGCCCTAGAGGCAATAATAAAGTTGTTATTTATATTTCCTTATATCATGATAAATGTTTATTATTCATGCCAAAATTGTATTAACCGGAAACTTACTACATGTGTGAATACATAGACAAACAGAGTGTCACTAGTATTCCTCTACTTAACTAGCTCGTTAATCAAAAGATGGTTAAGTTTCCTAGCCATGGACGAGAGTTTTCATTTGATGAACGGGATCACATCATTAGAGAATGATGTGATTGACTTGACCCATCTGTTAGCTTAGCACTATGATCGTTTAGTTTGTTGCTATTGCTTTCTTCATAACTTATACATGTTTCTATGACTATGAGATTATGCAACTCCCGAATACCGGAGGAACACTTCGTGTGCTATCAAATGTCACAATGTAGCCGGGTGATTGTAAAGATGCTCTACAGGTGTCTCCGATGGTGTTTGTTGAGATGGTATAGATCGAGATTAGGATTTGTCACTCCGATTGTCGGAGAGGTATCTCTGGGTCCTCTCGGTAATGAACATCACTATAAGCCTGGCAAGCAATGTGACTAATGAGTTAGTTGCGGGATGATGCATGAAGGAACGAGTAAAGAGACTTGCCGGTAATGATATTGAACTAGGTACTGAGATACCGACAATCGAATCTCGGGAAAGTAACATACCGATGACAAAGGGAACAACGTATGTTGTTATGTGGTTTGACCAATAAAGATCTTTGTAGAATATGTAGGAACCAATATGAGAATCCAGGTTCCGCTATTGGTTACTGATCGGAAGTGAGTCTCGGTCATGTCTACATAGTTCTCGAACCTGTAGGGTCCGCACGCTTAACGTTCGATGATGATCAGTATTATGAGTTTATGTGTTTTGATGTACCGAATGTAGTTCGGAGTCCCAGATGTGATCACGGACATGTCGAGGAGTCTCGAACTGGTCAAGGCATAAAGGTTGATATGTTGGAAGGCTATGTTTGGACATTGGAATGGTTCCGAATGAGTTCAAGCATTTACCAGAGTACCGGGGGTTACCGGAACCCCCCAGGGAGTCAATGGGCCTTATTGGTTCTTAGTGGGAGAGAGGAGGAGGCGGCAAGGTGGAGGGCGCCCCCCAAGCCCAATCCGAATTGGGTGGGTGGCCGGCCCCCCTTTCCTTCCCTCTCTCTCCCTCTTCCTTCTTCTCCTACTCCAACTAGGGAAAGGGGGGAAACCTACTGCTAGTGGGAGTAGGACTCCCCCTTGGGCGCGCCATAGAGAGGTCATTCGTCTCCAACGTATCTATAATTTTTTATTGTTCCATGCTATTATATTACCCGTTTTGGACATTTATGGGCTTTATTATACACTTTTATATTATTTTTGGGACTAACCTATTAACCGGAGGCCCAGCCCGAATTGTTGTTTTCTTGCCTATTTCAGAGTTTTGAATAAAAGGAATATCAAACGGGGTCCAAACAGAATGAAACCTTCGGGAGAGTTATTTTTGGAATGGAAGCAATCCAGGAGACTTGGAGTAGACGTAAGGGAAGCTTCTAGGTGGCCACGACGCAGGGAGGCGCGCCTGCCCCCCTGGGCGTGCCGCCCACCCTCGTGGGCCCCTCGTGGCTCCCCTGACCGACTTCTTTCGCCTATACATATATATCAATATACCCTAAAAATATCAGGGAACAGAATAGATCGGGAGTTCCGCCACCAGAAGCGTCTGTAGCCATTGAAAACCAATCTAGACCTGTTCCGGCACCCTGCCGAAGGGGGGAATCCATCTCCGGTGGCCATCTTCATCATCCTGGCACTCTCCATGACGAGGAGGGAGTAGTTCACCCTCGGGGCTGAGGGTATGCACAGTAGCTATGTGTTTGATCTCTCTCTCTCTCGTGTTCTTGATTCGGCACGATCTTGATGTATCGGGAGCTTTGCTATTATAGTTGGATCTTATGATGTTTCTCCCCCTCTACTCTCTTGTGATGAATTGAGTTTTCCCTTTGAAATTATCTTATCGGATTGAGTCTTTAAGGATTTGAGAACACTTGATGTATGTCTTACATGTGCTTATCTGTGGTGACAATGTGATATCACATGATCCACTTGATGTATGTTTTGGTGATCAACTTGCGAGTTCCATGACCTCGTGAACTTATGCATATGGGTTGGCACACGTTTTCGTCTTGACTCTCCGGTAGAATCTTTGGGGCACTCTTTGAAGTTCTTTGTGTTGGTTGAATAGATGAATCTGAGATTGTGTGATGCATATCGTATAATCATACCCACGGATACTTTAGGTGACATTGGAGTATATAGGTGACATTAGGGTTTTGGTTGATTTGTGTCTTAAGGTGTTATTCTAGTACAAACTCTTGAATAGATCGATCAGAAAGAATAACTTTAAGGTGGTTTCATACCCTACCATAATCTCTTCCTTTGTTCTCCGCTATTAGTGACTTTGGAGTGACTCTTTGTTGCATGTTGAGGGATAGTTATATGATCCAATTATGTTATTATTGTTGAGAGAACTTTCACTAGTGAAAGTATGAACCCTAGGCCTTGTTTCCTAGCATTGCAATACCGTTTGTGCTCACTTTTAACACTTGCTACCTTGTTGTTTTTATATTTTCAGATTACAAAAACCTTTATCTACCATCCATATTGCACTTGTATCACGATCTCTTCGCCGAACTAGTGCACCTATACAATTTATCATTGTATTGGGTGTGTTGGGAACACAAGAGACTCTTTGTTATTTGGTTGTAGGGTTGTTTGAGAGAGACCATCTTCATCCTACACCTCCCACGGATTGATAAACCTTAGGTCATCCACTTGAGGGAAATTTGCTACTGTCCTACAAACCTCTGCACTTGGAGGCCCAACAACATCTACAAGAATAAGGTTGTGCAGTAGACATCAAGAGGGCCGGCCCTCCCCTCCCTCCCTCCTTTATATACAGGGGAGGGGGCACCCCATAGACACAGAAGTTGACAGTTGTCTTAGCTGTGTGCAGTGCCCCCCTCCACAGATTTCCACCTCGGTCATATCGTTGTGGTGCTTAGGCGAAGCCCTGCATCGGTAACTTCATCATCACCGTCATCATGCCGTCGTGCTGACGAAACTCTCCCTCGGCCTTAGCTAGATTAAGAGTACGAGGGAGTTCACCGAGCTGAATGTGTGTAGATCGCGGAGGTGCCGTGCGTTTGGTACTTCGATCGGTTGGATCGAGAAGACGTTAGACTACATCAACCGCGTTACTAAACGCTTCTGCTTTCGGTCTACGAGGGTACGATTTTTTTTGAAATTACTGCACTGTTGGGTAACGTAGTATTTCAAAATTTTCCTATGCACATGCAAGATCCATATAGGTGAATCATAGCAATGAGCGGGGAGAGTGTGTCCACGTACCCTCGTAGACCAAAAGCGGAAGCGTTTAGTAACACGGTTGATGTACTCAAACATCTTCACCATCCACCCGATCCAAGTACTGAATGCACGGCACCTCCGCGATCTGCACACGTTCAGCTCGGTGACGTCCCTCATACTCTTGATCCAGCTGAGGCCGAGGGAGAGTTTCGTCAGCACGACGGTGTGATGACGGTGATGATGAACTTACCGACGCAGGGCTTCGAATAAGCACTACAACGATATTACGGAGGTGGAAATCTATGGAGGGGGGCACCGCACACGGCTAAGACAACTATCAACTTGTGTGTCTATAGGGTACCCCCTCCCCCGTATATAAAGGAGGGGAGGAGGGGAGGGCCGGCCCTCTCTATGGCGTGCCCAAGGGGGAGTCCTACTCCCAGTAGGAGTAGGTTCCCCCCCTTCCTGATACGTCTTCGTTGTATCTATAATTTTTGATTTTTCCATGCTAATACTCTACTACTTTTATATACTTTTGGCAACTTTTTATACTATTTTTGGGACTAACATATTGATCCAGTGCCCAGTGCTAGTTCCTGTTTATTGCATATTTTTTGTTTCGCTCGAAATCCATATCAAACAGAGTCCAAACGGGATAAAAACTTACGGAGATTTTTTTTGGAATATATGTGATTTTTGCGAAGAAGAATCAATGCGAGACAATGCCCGAGGGGGCCACGAGGTAGGGGGCGCACCCCAGGGGGTCAGGCGCACCCTGGGCCCTCATGGCCACCCTATAAGGCGGTTGGTGCCCTTCTTTCGACGCAAGAAAGCCAATATATGGATAGAGATCATGTTAAAATTTCAGCCCAATCGGAGTTACAGATCTCCGGGAATATAAGAAACGCTGAAAGGCCAGAATCTGGAATGCAAAAACAAAGAGAGATAGAGAGACAGATCCAATCTCGGAGGGGCTCTCTCCCCTCTGCCTCCATGGAGGCCATGGACCAGAGGGGAAACCCTTCTCCCATCTAGGGAGAAGGTCAAGGAAGAAGAAGAAGGGGGCCGCTCTCCCCCTCTCTCCCGGTGGCGCCGGAACGCCGCCGGGGCCATCATCGCGACAACGATCTACAAAAACACCTCCGTCATCTTCACCAACATCTTCATAAACTTCCCCCCATCTATCTACAACGGTCCACTCTCCCGCAACCCGCTGTACCCTCTACCTGAACATGGTGCTTTATGCTTCATATTATTATCCAATGATGTGTTGCCATCCTATGATGTCTGAGTAGATTTTCGTTGTCCTATCGGTAATTGGTGAATTTCTATGAGTGGTTTAATTTGCTTGTGGTTATGTTGTTGTCCTTTGGTGCCGATCATATGAGCGCGCGCATGGGTCACACCATAGAGTTAGTTGTATGTTGACAGGACTATGTATTGGAGAGCAAGAGTGACAGAAGCCTCAACCTAGCATAGAAATTGATGCATACGGGATTGAAGGGGGACCAATATATCTTAATGCTATGGTTGGTTTTTACCTTAATGAACGTAGTAGTTGCGGATGCTTGCTAATAGTTCCAATCATAAGTGCATAGAATTCCAAGTCAGGGGTGACATGCTAGCATTGGCCTCTCCCACATAAAACTTGCTATCGGTCTAGTAAAGTAGTCAATTGCTTTGGGACAATTTTGCAACTCCTGCCACCACTTTTCCACACGCGCTATACTAACTTTATTGATTCTTTACCTAAAACAGCCCCTAGTTTTTATTTACGTGCTCTTTCTATTCTTCCAAACCTATCACGCTACACCTACAAATTACTTCTAGTTTCATACTTATTCTAGGTAAAGCGAACGTTAAGCGTGCGTAGAGTTGTATCGATGGTCGATAGAACTTGAGGGAATATTTGTTCTACCTTTACCTCCTCGTTGGGTTCGACACTCTTACTTATCGAAAGAGGATACAATTGATCCCCTATACTTATGGGTTATCAAGTCCTTTTTCTGGCACCGTTGCCGGGGAGTTATAGCGTGGGGTGAATATTCTCGTGTGTGCTTGTTCGCTTTATCTCTAAGTAATTTTTATTTTCTGTTCTAAGTTGTTCTCTATCTTTAGTTATGGATATGGAACACGAAATACCAAAAAAATTAGGTTTACTTGCTACTCATGGATATGGGAAACCTCCTAAAACCCTCCATGCTCATTATGTGAAAGATATTATGCACTACTTTAATAATCCTGAGAAAACCCCATTCAATTATATAATGGGCGACACGTTGGATCAATGTGAATACTTTAGGGATTATCGCTTGACTCAAAAAGGGAAACTATTATGGGATCAAATGTATATGTTGCATTGGTATGCTCGACAACTATGCTTGAGATATGATTATGCTTGTTGCTCTTGGATGAAGGCTCCACACCTTCCCTTTTCATGCAATTTTAGTGATAATGAAACCTTAGCTTCTTATGCTAATGGTATATATGATTACTATGATGTGGAACGAATAGAAGAATTTGTTGCTTTCAAGGGTTCTTGTGAAATAGAATCTTTGTTTAAAGAGTTTGAATGTTTTGATGATTCAGTTTATAGACCTGAAAATTTAGCCATCCTTAAATATTGATATGAGAATTATAAATATAATTATGAAATTGATGAATTTATTGAGAAAGTCTCCGCTATCCGAGAAGAGACTAATATTTTGCAGGAGTCTATGGAAGAAGAAATTGATGAAACTGTGGGCTCATTGGATGAAAAAGATGATGAGGAGAGCTAAGAACAAAAGGAGGAAGAGCGAATTAACTACCCGTTGTCGGTGTCAAAACAGGCGGATCTCGGCTAGGGGGTCCCGAACTATGCGTCTAAGGTCGATGGTAACAGGAGACATGGGACACGATGTTTACCCAGGTTCGGGTCCTACTTGATTGATATTGATGAATACGAGTATTACAAGAGTTGATCTACCTCGAGATCGTAATGGCTAAACCCTAGAGGTCTAGCTTGTATGTCTATGATAGTGAGTATTCAGCCTATCTACGGACCTAGCCCTCCGGTTTATATAGATACGGGAGGGATCTACGGTTACACAAGGTCGGTTATAGAGAAATGAATCTACATAGTTGGCCGCCAAGCTTGCCTTCTACGCCAAGGAAAGTCCCAGCCGGACACAGGTGCAGTCTTCGGTCTTCGTATCTTCACAGCCCATCAGTCCGGTCCATGGCTAACAGGTCGGACACCCAAGGACCCCTTTGTCCAGGACTCCCTTAGTAGCCCCCGAACCAGTCTTCAATGACGAGGTGTTCGGCACATAGATTATCTTCGGCATTGCAAGGCGGGTTCCTCCACCGATGACTTCTGAATAGTGTGCTCGACCTTCCATTTAATGTTGTACCCCTCGGCTTCTGCGCATTAACAACTTCAGTTTCCATGTGTCGAGCGGATGCGAGAGGTCGAGGTATTTTTTGCATAAACCACCCCGACCGTACCATAAAGGTGCTTATTTAAAGAGAATAGACCTCAGATACATTCCACACCCCGCGAAAAATCCTCAGAGCTTGCTAAGAAAAAACCACTCCAACATGGCTAGCACTCCCAGATCTTCCTCTCGTCCCCACGACTCCAAAGAGGGTGATTGGGGGAGATGTTCTGTATCCCATAGTCAGCTGGCGAAGCTGCAAACACATGGCTTTCTTCCCCCCGCGGACTTGGTCCCCGTACGAGCAGGGATGACGTCCTTTAAGGGCAGGGCTCAAACGGAGAACTTCCCCAATCCATCCAGGGGAGAATTAGTATGCTTCGTCCCCTTCTTGTTAAGAGGCGTCGGATTTCCGATCTATCCCTTCCTCTGAGGTCTGCTGGAGTATTACGACCTCCAAATGCACAGTCCCACTCCCGCCTCTATCCTTCATATTGACGGTTATGTCTCTCTATGCAAGCTATTCCTGGGCTGTGAGGCCATTTCGATTTATGGAGAAGACTGTTCTGCCTCGTCCCTCGGAATAAAGGTGGGTCAATTTTTGAAGTGGGAGGAGCCGAAGTGTGGTGCATTGCCGGGATTAGATACCTGTCCGGCATGCCGAAGAAAGCCCCCGAAGAATGGCCTTCCGAATGGTTCTACATCGATGACATCGCTCTACCCGACCCCGTCTGCATGGGCCTCCCCGAGTTTTCATATGCTCCGCTGAAGAAACGCCATAGCTGGTGTCCTCGGAGCCTCGAGGAAGAGGATAGTGTGGAGATCAGCCTGCTGCTGGGCAAGATTAAGACGCTTGCCTAGTCCGGATTGTCAATAGTCGAGGTAATGGCGATCTCTATAACGCGGGGGGTCCAGCCACTCCAATACAGAGGGCTGCCCATGTGGCATTATAACGGGGAAGGCGACGCCTCACGCTATGGTCGGAAGGGCCCGAAGACCCCCGCTGCCCTGGCCAATATACTAGCCGATCTGTATAAAGGGGAGAAGGAGGAGTTCACCCATCTCCAATATCGAGATGGATTTTCCATGTATAATCCTCCCAGCTGGGTAAGCTTCAGCTTCACTATTTTACTCCTGCCCCTGAATCATTCTTGACAGGCAGTATCTTATCCGCTTATAACAGGAAAGGCGAAAGGCTGTCGAGGGGATCCATGACCCTGCCCCTCAGCCGGAGAATCGCAACTGGGATCTTGACCTTGGATATGAGGAAGATCCGGACATATTTGTTGAGCTTGAGGATGGAATATTCTATCAGATGAGCTATGACGGTACAGATTGTGACAGCCTGGGTTCCGCCCCTTCTTTTTGCATGATTTTTTTATTTGAATTTTTTTGAAACTTGAGGTTTCTGAATCTTTTCATGTGGACTTCAACACATGGGCATCCTTGGCTTTCACCCAAGTGCTTCACTTCCCTCCTAAATCATCATTTCACTTCTGACCTACCCAAAAATAATCTTTGGAATATTTTTCTTAAAAGAAAAATAATCATTTTCTCTCTAAAACCCTAAGCCAGATCTGTTTGCTTCAAAGCAACCCCAATTTTTATGGCTCAGAAAAATCTGAGATAAGTCACAAATATTCTGTGAACCCTAGTGCACCTTCCTGAGCAAAAAGATTTCATCATTTTTTGGAATATTGTTTCTACAGAAAATCTTTTCTATTCTGGGAAGAAATGGTGGTTTCTACAACAACTACCATTTTACTTGCTCCATTTGACCTGAAATTTCTTGTGCATCTTTACCTTAGTAACTTATCACTAGCCTCCAAAGCACAGCTTCAAACTCCAAGCCATTTGACCACAGTAACATCACCAAGTTACTGACCAGAAACTTACTTGATGTGTGAAAACATCTCTACTGCACCTAGATCCAAACCAAATCGTGGTAACACTCAAAACTACCCCGAACAACATGCCAGACATTGGGTTTTTGCTTAGATCAACCTGATGTCATAGTTCATGCGGTGACCGCGTTCATCCAGGCGTGCCGGCATGCAGCCGACGTGCTCTGCGATGCGCCCGAGCCTCTGTTGCTCGCGTGCTCCCTTCCCCGCCTGCCCAACCAAGCCAAACTTCGCCACCATCATCGTCTCAATGCTGTTAACTCTTCCGTGGCGCTCGCCGACGCCGGAGCTCGCCGCAGCGAGCACGGATAAGGTCCGGCCAGCCTAACAGTGCGGAGCGCACTGTGCTCGTCACCATCATGTTGATCATGTGCTCGTCTCCGCCTGCCCACAGTGGCTGCGTGACCTCCGTCGCCTTCTACCCCTCTCACTGACGCCGCTCGTCGCCAGGCACCGTGGACAGGTGTCCACATGCGGAGCCCATAGCACCCTCGCGCGCTCGCCCATATATAGAGCCCTCCCCAGCCTCCTCGAGCACCAGCCAACACTCACACACACCCCACGATCGAGTAGGAAGCCGGAGCCCGGCCGGGCAGGCCTCGGGCCGCCATCCCCGAGATCAAGCTCGCCGGCGATTCCCTCTGGTCGCCGTGGTAGCTCCCGCCCCTCCCAGGCCTGGGCGACCCCTCCAGGGCCTCCGCCTCTCTCCGGTGAGGCCGTCTCGCCCGCTTGGAGCCCTTGGAGTGGCCTCTGCTCGCCATCTTCCTCAACTCCGGCGACCTCCATGTTCTTCCTCTGCTTGCGAGGTTGATTCCGACACCGTCCGACCGCCCCTAGCTACACTACGGGTACGGGCAGGTGTGTCTCAACCCCCTCTTGCCATCCCTCCCTCTCGTTTGGGCCAAGGAGCCCTCGTCGCCGGCGAGAGCTCCAGCAAAGTCGCGGCCCCCTCTGTTTCCCTCTCCTTTTTCCCCCACCTAACTAGCGGGGCCTGCTAGTCAGCCACTCAGTATGCGCGCGAAGCGGTACGAGTGGTGGCGCCCTAGGCTTTACGCCTTCGGCGTCACCCCCAGTCTATTTCAAATTCATTTGAGTTTACATAACACTTCAAATAGCCATAACTCTTCAACCATAAGTCCAAATGAATTGATTCTTTTTGCATTGTGTTCTTTGATAAGAAATCTAGCAGCTCACCAAAGATGAGATTTTTCTAAGCTGTCTAGAATTTCTGGTGATTTTCAGAAGTGTTCTTGATATTTTCTTGTTGTGTTTAAAACCATTTTCAGAAGGTGAAGCTTGTCTTGAGGATCACCAGGAGGCTTGTGAACCTCATCTGCACTAAGGCAAGCCACAGCAACATTTTCATGGTGCCATTTCAATATTTGTGATTTTCTTACTTGAATGAAAGGATTAATCCATGCATTTAAATGATTTTGGAGTTATTTATATTCTGTTAAATATTGGTTAGTTGTTATGCTTGAGTTACATAATGGTTGAAACTAGTTTAGTGGATAAAGCAAGTTAAGATTTATTTGAGGTGATGTTAGAAATAATTTTGTTTTGTATGTTAGCAATTATTTAAAGCTATTTTTTTCCCTCTTAGATTGATAAAAAGTTGTTAGAAAATGTTCTGTTAAATACTTGTTTAATCATATTATTTGTCTTACAAAATGTTTGAACCCAACTTAGTTATAAAGAAAGCAAGAGTTGTTGATAACGAAATCTTTTTGACAAGCATATGAGAAATTTATCAAAGTTACTTTCTTGCGTAAGAAGTTAATAAAACTTGTGGCAAAATATTTTGGCTAAGTTGTGAGTCATTTGAGCAAGTAGAGTAAATTGAGTTGTTGATGTTATGCTTGGTGTGTATAAGGATGACATCAGTCATTTTATCATTATATGATGCATGTGTTATTTTGCATTTCATTGCATGCTATGACACCGGTCATTTTTTAGTTAAACCTGAATATAACTCAACTTGAATATACCGTTGACTGAGTCATGGTGCCGCTAAATAGAGTTTCTTTCCAGTGCAACCACATTTGCCTTTGTGGGAAGGCCTTGATTCGGTCCATTGGCACGGCCTCTGGTCGGTGCCTCCATCTAGGGAAGGTTATGTCGTGCTTGCCCTAGCCTGGTGAGCAGACATAATCTTGGGTGCTCGTTGATGAGATTATGGTACCGAGTCCCCGAGTGGGAGTGTTTTGACCATGATGGTGGTCGGGGTGTCTTTGGTAGATACGGGGCCACCTAGGACCAGCCCGTTGGGGGATTTGGGTCGGAGTGGCCGGGAGAGTGTTGTGGCAATGGAGGGGATTTGTCGGAATGCCGTTGGTCCACCTGAATGGGAGTGCGAGGCCATGGGTTCCGTGGTGTGGGTACAGTGTGCTACCTCTGTAGAGTGTGTAATCTATCGATAGTCGAGTCCACGGTTACGGGCACCTCATAGTAGGTCCCATCATGAGTTAACGTTTAATAAAAATTGCACACTAAGCGATGAACTTTGCATTGTTGATGGATGGCAGAAAGGCCATCGAGGCAATTGGGACCAAATGATGGTCGTGGTTGTGATCACCGTAAGGATCACGAGTTATTCTTCAGAAAGACCACTTTGGTGGTGTGTTTGTGATCTGACCACTTTGGTGGTGTGACCACTTTGGTGGTGTGTTGTGATCCAGAGATGATCACGGTTGGTAAGCTGTCCCGAGGGACGTTCGAGCATGATCACAGCATGTTGGCATATAGTGTTGCATTTTTAATAAT
This sequence comes from Triticum dicoccoides, assembly GCF_002162155.2. Taxonomy (NCBI): domain Eukaryota; kingdom Viridiplantae; phylum Streptophyta; class Magnoliopsida; order Poales; family Poaceae; genus Triticum; species Triticum dicoccoides. The sequence continues at coordinate 371,063,117 of NC_041382.1, forward strand.
TGGTTAAATATCATGATATTGTTTGTCATTATGATGATGCCTGTTGTGAGTTTGCAAGTACATTCAATGTACTGACCTGGCGTGTCATGCCATATTTCAGGAAAGTATCATTGGAGAAGAGCGCTGTTCGAGTCTAGATCGTGTCCACATCGGTGTCCCTGTGATATGGAGCTTACGCCACGACGTTATTCCGCTGCCACATAGTTGTTCAGATCGAGGCCCATTTATGTTCACTAAATAACGTACATATTGTTCAGCCGCACCGAGTGTGCCGCTTGGCCTCGACAGCTGTTGTAATGTAACCCTGTTCCGCTAGCATCAATAAAGCGGTTGTCATTCTGTACCAAGATGTTGTGCGTTGCTAGAAGACATGGTCTCTGGGCTGGTAATGTATGGTAAACCGGTCGCTCTAAGCCAGGGTGCCACAACTCTTGGTATCAGAGCCGCGCTGACTGTAGGCCACGCTAGGCAACGACACGCTAGATACGAGTTTTAGTTGAGTGCCGGTAGTAATTTCTGCTGATTATTAAGTCGCATGCATTCGATTTATATTTTTATGCTAACCTGCTAATGGTTGTGGGTGTAGATGGCTCCGGTGCCGTATCTGTGCCAGTTGCAGCTGATGCCGTACACGTCACCGCACCTCCTTCGCAATGTGTGGCGTCGGCTGTACCCTCTCAGAGACGACCCAGTCTATCGTGTGTACCGGGAGCATCTAGCTGATTCAGTATATGAGTATCACGCAGTGATCACTCTGCGCACTAGTTCCGATTCCAGCTCTTACACTAGCACTTCTCGGAGTGGTTATGCCTCCACCGCTTCTCAGGTTGTCCAGTTTGCTGCATTCAAGGTCCTTGTTGAGCTTCGTTACAACGAGGTCCGAATGCAGAACCACCCAGGTTTTTACTTCTACCCATCTCTGCATGACAACGGTCATGTCTGTTTCCCTCTCATTGATCCAGAGTCTGATAGTGTTGCTAGCAACCTTGCTCGTTATATCACTGCTAGCTATCTCATGATCCATGAGCTGGCTCGAGAGGTGACTTGTACTGCTTTAGCCACTACTTTGGTCACTACTAGATCCGCCACTACTCAGTCTTCCCTGGGATTTACCCCTTATGTCCCAGTCAGTTCTAGCTCCCCTATTTCGCCAGTTACTCCCCTGAGTAGCACGGGCGTCTCGACCACGAGCCCTCTCAGTACTTCTGCCGAGTGGGTCTCACTTCTCGCTACCCCTATAGCCCCGATGCTTCATCCTACCCCTGCCCCTGAGGGAGAGCCCTCGAGGCAGCGCCCTCATGTTACCTTTAACCCGGAGGTTTCCGTTAACCACGTCAGTTCAGGATCCGAGACCACTTCAGGGGAGGACGCCGCAGCACCAGCAGAGCTGTAGTATCTTTGAATATTCACAGTTGTCTGAATGATGTATGCATGTAGTCGTTCGAGTCATGATGTTTCGTTGCCTGTATGAGAGTAGTGGACCAGTCATGTTGTTTACTTTTCATGTATGAGTCTATGTATAATTATGTTGAGACTTTATTCGCCATATTGTTTCTCTTTTTCTGCTTTCGTCCGGGATTTGTCGCTGGCTTTTCCCCAATTTTATTTTTGGGTGTTTCTCATCTCGATTGTGTTGCCTTGGGAAAAATTCACAATAGGATGACGCGGGGAGGCAGCAGTAGCAACGTTCCTGAGGGAACTCCTGTTCGTCGTTCCGCACGACAGGCAGGACAGTCTCCTGAGCCGTACATTCAGCCACCACCTCCACCGCCTGATCCTCCCTCCACCGAGCAAATTCTACGTATGTTTGAAGAGAAAAGAAACAGTGATCTAATTGAAATATTGAGAAGTGTTCAAGCTATGGTTGGATAGAATGGAAATCAGAATGGTCATAATTCAAAGTTGTCAGATTTTCAGAGGACCAATTCACCCAGTTTTAGTCAGGCTGTTGACCCGTTGGATGCCGACGATTGGTTGCGCACAACGGAGAAAAAGCTTGAGATTGCCCGTACTGAAGGGAATGCTAAAGATCCATTTGTAACTCATTACCTTGAAGGCGCAGCTGCCATATGGTGGGAAAATACCAAGGCCATGTGGCCAAGTAATGAGGAAATCTCCTGGGAGAAATTTAAGGATAAGTTCCGAAAATACCACATCCCTACTGGAATTATGAAGACCAAGCAGCGTGAATTTCTCGCACTCGTCCAAGGAAATCAGTATGTGTCTGAATATCTACAAAAATTCAATCATTTGGCCCGTTACTCTCTGTATGACGTGGCCAGCGAAGAAAGGAAGATTGACAGATTTCTTGGAAGTTTAAATCCGCAACTTCGGTGTGCTCTCAGTATGTTTGATTTCACAGAATTCCAAACTCTGGTGGACAAGGCATTCATTGCTGAACGGAAGAACAAGCTGATATCCGATAATAGGCCTGCTAACGACAACAAGCGCAAGTTTGAGTCAAAGAAGGATGGTCCATCTGTGCAAAAGGCTCGTACCTGGCAGCAGACTCAGGTAGAATATAGGCCGAATTGGCAACAGAATGTTAACAAGACCACCACTCAAGTCAAGAATATTGTAACCAATCCAATGCATGAGGAATGTCAGCGCAATAATTCTTGTTTCATTTGCGGGCAGCACGGACATTATGCAAAGCAGTGCCCCAAGAACAACAAGACGAATGCCCTAAGCCGGCCGCAAGTCAATTATATTGAATCGCGGCCAAGCCAGCAAAACTTCACCGAGCACGTGCATCATATCTCCGCTGATGAAGCCATAATTTTATTAGACTCTGGGTTTCCCATTCTTTTATTTCTCGGAGTTTTGCCGCCCAAAACAATTTTCCTTGTACAATTTTGGGCAAAAATATGCTGGTACAAACCCCGGGATCTATAATCAAGAGCAATCTGGTCTGCCGTGATCTGGAGATCAATATCAATGGGGTCTGTTTTCTGACATCCCTGATAATCATTAAGACTGAAAAGTTGGATATTATATTTGGTATGCATTGGTTGACCAAATATCAAGTTTGCATAAACTGCGCAACCCGAGAAGTCAATCTGACCAGTCTGGATGGGCAGCTCACCAAATTCTATGCTCGCAAGAAGATACCCAGGCCAGAATTAGTGTGCACTGCTATGGTTGAATTGGAATTTATTCTCGTGGTTAGTGAGTACCCTGATGTGTTTCCAGAAGAACTGCCAGGCATGCCACCAGATCGGGAACTGGAGTTTGCCATAGATCTTGTGCCCGGAACCGCACCATTATACAAGAAGTATTACCGGATGCCCTAATCAGAATTAGTAGAGCTAAAGAAATAGCTTGATGAATTACTCCAGAAAGGTTATATTCGTCCCAGCTCTTCACCATGGGGATCACCTGCAATTTTCGTGGGCAAAAAGGATGGTAGTCTCTATATGTGCATAGACTACCGCCAGCTGAATGAGGTCACCATCAAAAATAAATACCCGCTGCCAAGGATTGACGATCTGTTTGATCAGCTCAGTGGGGCTAAGGTATTCTCTAAAATCGATTTACGAACCGGATATCATCATCTCAAGATTAAAAAGGAAGATATTCCTAAGACAATATTCACTACTCGGTACGGTCTTTATGAATATACCATGATGTCCTTTGGTCTCACCAATTAGAATGCCCTGAGACCGATGTGCCAGGTGTCTTCAGGTTATTCGCTGTTGTTGTCTTGTCATTTTCTTGGGTGTCATGCATTTCATATCATGGCATCATGTGCATAGCATTTTCATACATGTTCGTCTCATGCATCCGAGCATTTTCCCCGTTGTCTGTTTTGCAATCCGGCGTTCCTATGTCATCCGGTGTCCCCTCTTGCCTCTTTTCATGTGTGGGTGTCAAACGTTCTCGGATTGGACCGAGACTTGCCAAGCGGCATTTGTTCACTACCGGTAGACCGCCTGTCAAGTTTCGTGCCATTTGGACTTCGTTTGATACTCCAACAGTTAACCGAGGAACCATAAAGGCCTCGTGTGTGTTGCAGCCCAACACCCCCTCCTAAGTGGCCCAAAGCCCACCTAAACCCCCTCCATCATCTCGGTCGTTCGATCACGATCGCATGGCCGAAAACCGCACCTCATTTGGACTCTCCTAGCTCCCTCTACCTATATATATGTGGCTCTCCCCGAAATTTCGCGGACGAACCCTAGTCCTCTTCCTCCTCGCGCCGCCGGACATGTCCATCCCATCGCCGGACATGTCCACCGCCGCCGCCACATCATCCAGCCAATCCCGTGGCGCCATCTCAGCCCCGCCACCCTTCGCAGCCAACCACGGCGTGCCACTTGGCGCCCCACGCCTCGCCAACCGCCGCTCCCCCACTCCGAGCCCGACCCACCGGCACCCGGATTGGGCCCTCCGGGCCCTAGCCGCCCGAGCCCGCGCTTCCGCTCCTCGCCTCCCGTGCGCCCGAGCGCGCCGCCGCCCGGCCCTCACGTCGCCGGATCCCGAGCTCCCTGTCACCCCGCCGCCAAGTCCTCCCGTCGGCAAGGCTCGCCGCGGTTCGCGCCGCCGACGAAGCCCGGCGCGCCTCCAGCCGCATTCCCCACCGCACCGCGGTTGCCCCAGCTCCGGCCACCGGAGCTCGTCCTCGCCTCAAATCCGGCCACCCTCCGGCCATCTCCGTCGTCTCCGGCGAGGTCCAGTGGATCGGGACCAGATACACCAACGTCGTCATCCAAACGCCTCCCTCCGTCCCGGATCACGTCATCCCGCACCGCTCCATCCAGTTGACTTTCTCGGAGAGGTTGATTTTCCCCTAAGTCCCAGTAATTTTGACCATACTTCATCGCATCATAACTTTGCATCTGTAGCTCCGTTTCGTGCGTGTAGCATATCAAATTGTTCGTCTCGACGAGTACTTCATTTTATTCCATTGCACCATGTTCATTTGAGCTCATCTTGATGCCCTAAATGCTGTTGCAAGATGGCTATGCAATGTTAGTTTCAGATCCTTATCAGCAAATGCACATTTGTCATTTTTGCCATGTTTAATGTGTGCCTCCTATGAACTTGAGCCCTACATGTGTTTTGAAGTATGCCATGCCATCTTTACAGGGGTGTATGCCATGTATTTTTGTGATCTCTATGGTGACTAGCACAAGCATGCAAAGTAGCCCTCGTAATGGTGACTAGCACAAGCACGCAAAGTAGTCCTTTTCCTGATTATATTTTATGCCATGTATTCTTGTTGCTATAGAGTGATCCATACCTCTTTTGAGCATGATCAGTAAGGATGCTTTGTAGATATTGTTATGCTCTTTCCGTCCATGTCTTTGTTTGCAATTATGGAGCACCCTAGCTTGACTCAATCGAGATAGACTTTTGCTATAAAATGTTCCTGGCAGATTGTTTACTTGTTAAGCAATTTTGCCGAGGTTGTTGTAGTTGTTCCATGCATGCTATGAGCTTGTTCTTGCCATGTTTAGCTTCTATGCCATGTCTACATACTAGGTGTATGCTTAGTTTGTCATCCAATACCTTGTGGTGAGTGCATCGAGCTCGTAAAATTGCCTACTTAATATATGTTTTGCCATGTTCCAGTTTTCTTCTAAGTCTGAATCTGTTAATGATAATTACTATGTTCACATGGTTGCCATTGTATTTTCTAATCCCTTTTGGCTTATGGTAAGTAAGGGACTTTTATTGTATGCTTTGAGTAGCTTCATGACATGCCTTGCTTAGCCATGATATCTTCCTGTAACATGTTGTTATCATGCTCCAAACATTGCTTCCTGATGTTAAATTCCTGACTTCTTATTATTTTTCACTAAGTGTGTAACCAGGTATCTTTTGCACTTTTGTCATGCTTGATTGAACCTGGTATTGAGTGAATTAGCCGTAGCTCGGTGTTCATCTTTTCTCAAGCATCTTGAGTGGATCCCTTCCATGTATTTTGTTGCTATGTTAGAGTGCAGTAGCTTGTTGTTCTTGATGCATTTAGATGGTCTCCTGTAGTTAATCGCAGGTCGGTGCCACTATTGCTTTGCTTGCCATTTGCAAACCGTGCATCCAATTCCGGTGATCTTTATAACGATTTCGACCGAAATCAACTCATCTTTCTAGAGGCACTCTTGGTTTGCCATGTTGACGCATGGTTCAATCTTTTCCTTCTGGAACATGCATATGCATTGCATATCACATCCCGCATATCATGCCATGTTTTGCATCATGTTGTTTGTGCATTGCCCGTGGTTGATTGTGTCTCCCTTTGCTTGTGTTCTTGCTTTGGGTAGAGCCGGGAGACGAGTTCGTGTTCGAGGTACCCGTTGAGTACGTTTTCGAGGATCAAGTTTTTGTCTTCTCGGAGAACTTTGCAGGCAAGATGACCATACCCTCGAAATCACTTCTATCTTTGCTTGCTAGTTGGTCGCTCTTTTGCTATGCCTATGCCGCGATACCTACCACTTGCTATATCATGCCTCCCATATTGCCATGAGCCTCTAACCCACCTTGTCCTAGCAAACCGTTGTTTGGCTATGTTACCGCCTTGCTCAGCCCCTCTTATAGCGTTGTTAGTTGCAGGTGAAGATTGGAGTTTGTTCCTTGTTGGAACATGGATATTTGTTGGGATATCACAATATCTCTTATTTTAATTAATGCATCTATATACTGAGTAAAGGGTGGAAGGCTCGGCCTTATGCCTTGTGTTTTGTTCCACTCTTGCCGCCCTAGTTTCCGTCATACCGGTGTTATGTTCCTTGATTTTGCGTTCCTTACGCGGTTGGGTTATAATGGGAACCCCTTGACAGTTCGCCTTGAATGAAACTCCTCCAGCAAGGCCCAACTTTGGTTTTACCATTTGCCACCTAGCCTGTTTACCTTGGGTCAGCCAGCCCGAGGGTCATCTTTATTTTAACCCCCCCGAGCGAGTGCTCCTCTGAGTGTTGGTCCAAACTAGAGTCCTTTGCAGCGCCCCCTCGGGGAAACTCGAGGTTTGGTTTTTAGTTGTACGGAGCGCTCATCCGGCGTGCCCTGAGAACGAGATATGTGCAGCTCCTATCGGGATTTGTCGGCACATCTGGGTGGCTTTGCTGGTCTTGTTTTACCATTGTCGAAATGTCTTGTAATCGGGATTCCGAGCCTGATCGGGTCTTCCTGGGAGAAGGAATATCCTTCGTTGACCGTGAGAGCTTGTGATGGGCTAAGTTGGGACACCCCTACAAGGTTTTGAACTTTTGAAAGTCGTGCCCGCGGTTATGGGCAGATGGGAATTTGTTAATGTCCGGTTGTATAAAACTTGAAACTTAACTTAATTAAAATGCATCAACCGCGTGTGTAGCCGTGATGGTCTCTTTCTGGCGGAGTCCGGGAAGTGAACACGGTGTTGGAGTTATGCTTGAACGTAAGTAGTTTCAGGATCACTTCTTGATCACTTCTAGTTCACGACCATGCCTTGCCTTCTCTTCTCGCTCTCTTTTGCGTATGTTAGCCACCATATATGCTAGTGCTTGCTGCAGCTCCACCTCATACCTTTTACCCTACCTATAAGCTTAAATAGTCTTGATTGCGAGGGTGTGAGATTGCTGAGTCCCCATGACTCATAGGTTACTTCCAAAACTAGTTGCAGGTGCCGATGATACCGTGTAGGTGACGCAACCAAGCTCAAGGAGGAGCTCGATGAAGATCTTGTTCGTTGTGTTGTTTCGTTTCCAGTCGATCAGTAGTGGAGCCCAGTTGGGGCGATCAGGGATCTGTAGCATTAGGGGTAGTCTTCTTTTATTTCGGTTCCGTAGTCGGACCTTGATTGTATCTGGTTGATGTAATGCTTTATTCATGTATTGTGTGAAGTGGCGATTGTAATCCAACTATGTACCTCTTTCTTATTCAGTAGATGGGATGTGTAAAGATTACCCCTCTTGCGACATTGCCTTCAATGCGGTTATGCCTCTAAGTCGTGCTCCGACACGTGGGAGATATAGCCGCATCGAGGGTGTTTCAAGTTGGTAATCAGAGCCTTCCCCGACTTAGGAGCCCCCTACTTGATCGAATCGTTGGCGTTGTTGAGTCTAGAAAAATGTTTTGAGTCTTTTAGGATTATATATATCGGAGAGTAGGATTCTTTTTACTCCTCAGTCCCTTCGTCGCTCTGGTAAGGCATCCTGACGTAGAGTTTTGACTCTTCTCTTCTCAAATTTCACTAAAAAACATTTAGGATCACACGGGGATCTTGGAATTGTTCCGATGGTTTTGTGACGAGAACATTGTTCTTGGTGCCTCCTGACATTTAGGGGTTGTGGCAGTGTCCCGGGGAGTTGAGCTCCGAGGTGTTGTCGTCACAATTTTATCGTTGCAGTTCTGGAATACCTGAGTTTCGTCGACATCGAAAATCTCTTTTATGCATTTGTTGGTGAGATAACCTCAACGCCACCCAGTACTGGGGTGGCAGTTCGGGAGTATTGCCATAACTTGTATAACAGATGCTTTTCGAAGGTTGAGGTAAACGATTTCTGAAGGTTTCTTGGTTATGTGTTGAAGGATGGATATAGCTGGATGTAGGATTTGTTAGTTTTGGGTGAGATATTATGCTTTCCCTGTATCCCCAAAACCTGATTGCATAACCGGAAAGTTTCGGGAGTTTATAAGTGGGAATTCAAGAAGTTCTTAGGATATCTTTCTGACAAATGCATGATTTGAGATTGGGGTTCGACGTCTAGTGGTCCGCCTATCCACGGTTGGTTTTACAGTGGTCTCGTTGTGTCTTAAAGAGTCCTTGGCTAGCTGACTCGGGGATGCTTCGTATGTCATGTGCACTACCTTGGACATGATGGTGCTGTACGATTGAGCCCGTGTAGGTCCCACCACAAAAACTTCAGACAAAATCTCTATCATATGTTTGTTCCTGCTTTTTTTCTGCAAGCCAATCCCTTGATTTGTTTTGAGTTGTGGTATTCGAGTTGCTTCGAAGTCAAATGTTGATTCCATACCTTTCCTAAGCGGTGTTCTCATGCTTCGATGTGAATACCAATTCTTCATGATAATCGAGATTGCCATGTCAATCCTTTTCAACCGGCGTGTTTGTCTTCAAGTAAATCCGATCATTTCAACATCTGCAAGATCAACTCAAGTCTTCTCAATGTTGTTTGTTTGACCCGTCCCAATTTGCTTTTGTTTTACCCACCCTCCCACCCTCTCCTTCAAGGATTCAGATCTCTTAATCGAGTATCCTTTTATTGATGTGAAGTCTCGCCATTCGTTTCCATCAATGTTCTTACCCAGTGGTTCTTATGAAGATGTTCTACAAGTTCATCATTCTTCATTCTTTTCATCTCCGGTGGTTTCAAGTCAAGCTTTGTTGATCATATCCTTTCCTCGTTTCAAATGTCTTCTCTTGCCGGTGCACCTCTTAATCATCCATTTCTCTCTATTCAATTGTTCCGGAGTGCTGAATATATCTCAGAAGGCTCGTCTTGTCATTTAAGATCCGCTTAACTTATTTCATGGTTGTTATCTCATTCAAACCATTTAATTCAACCGGTGCATTCTCTATTTTAAATCGTTTTATGGTGTTTCTTTTGAGTGGGCCCTAACCCACAGGTCTTTTTCCAGGATCTTACCTGACTCTTCTTATTTTACCAGAGCTATTCTCAAATCTTTCAAAGTTTGATGTAAGAATGAATTTTCATCAGTCAAATGCTTTTCTCCAAGATCTGTCAAATTCTTTCATTGTTGACTCAAACTCTTTGTTTTTTATTCAACCGTTGTGTCTAAACAATTCTTGGTGGTGTTTCTCGTCGTCATTCTCGCATTTTGAAGATCGAAGAAGAGTTTTTCCTCCATATCTTATCCGATCTCTCAGAGATTCATGGTGCTAGCTTTATGCCATCCTCTCATAATTGTTTCGATCGTGAGAATTCTTTTCATCCTTCTGGAGCAATTCAGGAGTCTTTTCAGTTTGATTCTCCGAAGACCATCATTTCGGAACTATTCATTCCAGCTTTCAGCTCTCGTTCTCCAAATCTTACTGATGCAGCATTCAAGTATTCTCTTATCAGCTCGTGATCTATTCGTACTCAGGTATCTAAATTCTCTCAAGTATCTTCATTCGTTCCCTAATTCTTCCCGGTGTTTCTTTATCTTTTCTTCAATCGTTTTCAATTCTTACTGTGGTCCTTCCAAGATTCTTCTTCTTTCGGCTATCATATCAATGCATTCGTGCTTTCCAAATTCTACCGGTGGATCTTTGAAGGCCTTCTCAAGTTGCGCTATATCTATCTTTATCTTGTCCATCGAGAATAAGTAGTATGCCAAATCCGTTGCTTGTCATCAATCCAAATTGGTGAAGGATAAGCATAATGTAACTCTTATTCTTCTTTCATCGAGTAAACTCAATTTCGTATTCCGGAGGCTCATCAAATTCTCGGTTTCACTTGATTCATCCTTCTTTTCCCGGAGTTCCAAGCTCTCTCAATTTTATCGTCATGAAGATCCATCTAATCATTGCAAGGATTCACCTTGCGTTTTCAACTTCTCTTTCCTTTCGTGCGATCATCCTTTTGTTACTGGAGTTCTTCATGAAGGTTCTACATGATGGTTCATCAAGTATTTAATTCATTCTCGAAGTGTTCTTCGAGATTCTTTTTAGAGGAGCTCAAGCATTCTTCATCTCGCATTCCGAAGTGCAATTCTTTCTACCGTATCATTGGAGGTGGTATTATGTCATTCTTAATAATCTGAGTTGATGTTTCATAATTCACATGTTATTAAGAATGAGGTATTTTAAATCCACCAATCTCTTCATTGGAATTATCTTGGATTATATTTCACCTAAAGCTTGCCCTAAGGGTTGTTGCTATTTATGGTGCTTATAAATGACCCAAGTTCTTCATTTATCCTCCCGGTGAAATAAGTTTCTCGTCTCCTTCTTCATATCAATCCAATTCTTTTTCCCGTGAATGGCAGGTTGTCACCTCATAATTTGAGATGTATTCCATAAGACCATATCAAGCTTATTCTTTTCGTTGTTGGTTTTTCCAACAACTCCGTTCGACCCTTCTCCTAAGGATGCCTTTTCAAGCTCTTTTGTGGCAGAAGTTGCCATTTTCTTCTCCGTTCTTTTGTTCTGACGATCTACCTTTTATTATTTCTTCTGGAGGCATTGTGATGTTGCTCTTTTCTCCCATCATCTCAGATGGTTTTCTTTTCATGCTTACCCATTTAACCGGAGTGTTGTCCCCCTTTGCTCTAGCCCTTTTCATCCTATCAAGTCTTGTATCTCTTTTCAACCGGAGTGCTACCCAAATCGGTCCTTTCTTATTCCTCTTTATTAACGGAGTGCTTTCAACTTCGTTCGTCTCTGTTGCATTCTTTCTTTCTATATGTTCAACATCTCAAGGTTCTTTGGTTTCTCTCGTTTGTCAAAGAAGCGACTTAGTTTTACCTCTTCTCTTTCCCTTCCGTTTTACCCTCCAGTGCCATTCTAGATCTCGGGACGAGATCCTCTCGTAGTGGTGGAGTGTTGTAACGCCCCGAGACCGATGTGCCAGGTGTCTTCTAGTTATTCGCTGTTGTTGTCTTGTCATTTGCTTGCGTGTCATGCATTTCATATCATGTCATCATGTGCATAGCATTTGCATACATGTTCGTCTCATGCATCCGAGCATTTTCCCCATTGTCCGTTTTGCAATCCGGCGCTCCTATGTCATCCGGTGTCCCCTCTTGCCTCTTTTCGTGTGCGGGTGTTAAATGTTCTCGGATTGGACCGAGACTTGCCAAGCGGCCTTGGTTCACTACCGGTAGAACACTTGTCAAGTTTCGTGCCATTTGGACTTCGTTTGATACTCCAATGGTTAACCGAGGAACCGTAAAGGCCTCGTGTGTGTTGCAGCCCAACACCGCCCCTCCTAAGTGGCCCAAAGCCCACCTAAACCCCCTCCATCATCTCGGTCGTTCAATCACGATCGCGTGGCCGAAAACCGCACCTCATTTGGACTCGCCTAGCTCCCTCTACCTATATATATGTGGCTCTCCCCGAAATTTCACGGACGAACCCTAGTCCTCTTCCTCCTCGCGCCGCCAGACATGTCCATCCCGTCGCCGCCACATCATCCAGCCAATCCTGTGGCGCCACCTCAGCTCCGCCGCCCTCCGCAGCCAACCACGGCGTGCCACTTGGTGCCCCGCGCCTCGCCAACCGCCGCTCCCCCGCTCTGTGCCCGGCCCGCCGGGACCCGGATCTGGCCCTCCGGGCCCGAGCCGCCCGAGCCCGCGCCTCCGCTCCCCGCCTCCCGTGCGCCCGTGCGCGCCGCCACCCGGCCCTCACGTTGCTGGATCCCAAGCTCCCTGTCACCCCGCCGCCAAGTCCTCCCACCAGCGAGGCTTGCCGCCGAAGCCCGGCGCGCCTCCTGCCGCGTTCCCCGCCGCGCCGCCCGCTACTTTGGCCTCCCCGCGCCGCGGTTGCCCCAGCTCCAGCCACCGGAGCTCGTCCACGCCCTAGATCCGACCACCCTCCGGCCATCTCCGTCGTCTCTGGCGAGGTCCGGTGGACCGGGACGAGATCCACCAACCCCGCCATCCAAACGCCTCCCTCCGTCCCGGATCTTGTCATCTCGCACCGCTCCGTCCTGTTGACTTTCTCAGAGAGGTTGATTGTTCCCTAAGTCCCAGTAATTTTGAGCATACTTCATTGCATCATAACTTTGCATCCGTAGCTCCGTTTCGGGCGTGTAGCATATCAAATTGTTCGTCTCGACGAGTACTTCATTATATTCCATTGCACCATGTTCATTTGACCTCATCTTGATGCCCTAAATGCTGTTGCAAGAGGGCTATGCAATGTTAGTTTCAGATCCTTATTAGCAAATGCACATTTGTCATTTTTGCCATGTTTAATGTGTGCCTCCTATGAACTTGAGCCCTACATGTGTTTTGAAGTATGCCATGCCATCTTTACAGGGGTGTATGCCATGTAAATTTGTGATCTCTATGGTGACTAGCACAAGCATGCAAAGTAGCCCTCTTAATGTTGCTGATTTCAGGGACTTAGAAATCTTCTAAGTCATTTTCCTGATTATAAGTGCATATTTCAACCCTGAACTTTTGCTGTATGCTTTGAGTAGCTTCATGCCATGCCTTGATTTTCCATGATATGTTCCTGTAACATGTTGTCATCGTGCTCTAAACATTGCTTCCTGATGTTAAATTCCTGACTTGTTATTTTTCACTAAGTCTGTAACCTGATATCTTTTGCCCTTTTGCCATGCTTGTTTGAACCTGCTATTGAGTGAATTAGCCGTAGCTCAGTGTTCATCTTTTGTCAAGCATCTCGAGTGGATCCCTTCCATGTTTTTTGTTGCTATGTTAGAGTGCAGTAGCTTGTTGTTCTTGATGCTTTTAGATGGCCTCGTGCTGTTAATCGCAGGTCGGTGCCATTATTGCTTTGCTTGCCATTTGCAAACCGTGCATCGGATTCCGGTGATCTTTATATCGATTTCGACCGAAATCAACTCATCTTTCCAGAGGCACTCTTGGTTTACCAAGATGAGGCCTGGTTCAATCTTTTCCTTCCGGAACATGCATATGCATTGCATATCACATCCCGCATATCATGCCATGTTTTGCATCATGTTGTTTGTGCATTGCCCGTGGTTGATTGTGTCTCCCTTTGCTTGTGTTCTTGCTTTGGGTACAGCCGGGAGACGAGTTCGTGTTCGAGGTACCCGTTGAGTACGTTTTCGAGGATCAAGCTTTCGTCTTCTTGGAGAACTTTGCAGGCAAGATGACCATACCCTCGAAATCACTTCTATCTTTGCTTGCTAGTTGCTCGCTCTTTTGCTATGCCTATGCCGCGATACCTACCACTTGCTATATCATGCCTCCCATATTGCCATGAGCCTCTAACCCACCTTGTCCTAGCAAACCGTTGTTTGGCTATGTTACCGCCTTGCTCAGCCCCTCTTATAGCGTTGTTAGTTGCAGGTGAAGATTGGAGTTTGTTCCATGTTGGAACATGGATATTTATTGGGCTATCACAATATCTCTTATTTTAATTAATGCATCTTGTAAGTGCATCTAGTTCCACCCCTAGTTGGTTTTGGAGTATTGACGACAAACCTAGTTGAGGGACTAATGTGTTTGTGAGAATTGCAGGATAACACAGGTAGAAGTCCCTCATGATTCGGTTTTACTACCAGAGATGACCCCTAAAAATGTATGAAGACATTGAAGTCAAAGGTGGTATATGAAGATATTCACATTGAAGACTATGACAAGAGAAGACACGATATGAAGCCTATGGAGCTCGAAGACTTAGATCTTTCGTAGTTCTTTTTCTTTTGTGTTGAGTCATAGGAACCACCGTACTGTTAAGTGGGGTCCAAGAGAACCAGTCAGAATGACTGAAGTGATGCCTAAACCAAAAACCTATGTCTTCGAGTGAAGACTATGAGAGCGAATCTTGTCCAGAGTCGGACAAGTCAGCTTTGCTTGTAGCCCAAGTAAAGTTGCCGTGTGAGTTTGAAATCTGACCGTTGGAACACGTGTCAGTTCCTTAGTGACCTAGGGTCATTTCGGACAAATCAGGTCTGGTTGCCAAGTGGCTATAAATAGCCCACCCCCTACAACCATAAACGGTTGGCTGCTCAGATTGAGAGTATGGCTTTTGTCATTTGAGAGCAACCCACCTCGAAGCCTTTGAGAGAGAATTCCTTGCGAGGATAAAAGCCCTAACCACCAGAGCCAGAAAGAATTGGGCATCACTTAAGTCTTCTTGTCTGTGTGATCTGAAGATTTATTACACTTGAGGACTGTGCATCCTCCAGCCGGTTAGGCGTCGCGTTCTGAGCTTCCAAGAGACATTGTGGATTCCCAGTGAACGAAGTCTGTGAAGTTTTGGGAGTCTACCTTGAAGACTTACCAGAGTGATTGGGCGAGGTATATGTGACCTTAGCTCAAGGAGAATACGGTGAGGACTGGGTGTCCTGAGCTGCGTGTTCAGGACTGGGTGTCCGGGACTGTGTGTACTAAGGTTTAAATACCTAGCCGCTCCAACCAGACGTACAGTTGTCATAGCAACTGGAACTGGTTCGACAAATCATTGTCTTCAACGAGTCACTGGTTTCATCTTCACTTCACGTTACTTACTGTTACTCGTTGTGAAGTCATTGTATGTTTGCTCTATCATTTGTCTTCACTGAGTGACTGCGTGTTCTGTTTGACTTCACAATATCTTCCTACCTGATCCTTACCACCTAGCTGCTATTAGTCTTTGTGCTTTCACTTCATTGAATACTTGACTATTGTTTGCCTAGTGTAGTCCACCTTCTGCTGCATGGTAATAGGTTCAATTTTATCGTTTGTCTTCAAAACTCCCATGTTCTGAAGACTTTCATAAATATCGCCTATTCACCCCCCCTCTAGTCGATATAACGCACTTTCACATCTATATACTGGGTAAAGGGTGGAAGGCTCGGCCTTATGCCTGGTGTTTTGTTCCACTCTTGTCCCCCTAGTTTCCGTCATACCGGTGTTATGTTCCTTGATTTTGCATTCCTTACGCGGTTGGGTTATAGTGGGAATCCCTTGACAGTTCGCCTTGAATAAAACTCCTCCAGCAAGGCCCAACCTTGATTTTACCATTTGCCACCTAGCCTTTTTCCCTTGGGTCGGCCAGCCCGAGGGTCATCTTTATTTTAACCCCCCCCGGGCCAGTGCTCCTCTGAGTGTTGGTCCAAATTAGAGTCCTTTGCAGCAACCCCTTGGGGAAACTCGAGGTTTGGTTTTTAGCTGTACGGAGCGCTCATCCGGTGTGCCCTGAGAACGAGATATGTGCAGCTCCTATCGGGATTTGTTGGCACATCTGGGTGGCTTTGCTGGTCTTGTTTTGCCATTGTCGAAATGTCTTGTAACCAGGATTCCGAGCCTGATTGGGTCTTCTTGGGAGAAGGAATATCCTTCGTTGACCGTGAGAGCGTGTGATGAGCTAAGTTGGGACACCCCTGCAGGGTTTTGAACTTTCGAAAGCCGTGCCCGCGGTTATGGGCAGATGGGAATTTCTTAATGTCCGGTTGTAGAAAACTTGAAACTTAACTTAATTAAAATGCATCAACCACGTGTGTAGCCGTGATGGTCTCTTTCCGGCGGAGTCCGGGAAGTGAACACGGTCTTGGAGTTATGCTTGAACGTAAGTAGTTTCAGGATCCCTTCTTGATCACTTCTAGTTCACGACCATGCCTTGCCTTCTCTTCTCGCTCTCTTTTGAGTAAGTTAGCCACCATATATGCTAGTGCTTGTTCCAGCTCCACCTCATACCTTTTACCCTACCTATAAGCTTAAATAGTCTTGATTGCGAGGGTGTGAGATTGCTGAGTCCCCATGACTCATAGGTTACTTCCAAAACCGGTTGCAGGTGCCGATGATACCGTGTAGGTGACGCAACCAAGCTCAAGGAGGAGCTTGATGAAGATCTTGTTCGTTGTGTTGTTTCGTTTCCAGTTGATCAGTAGTGGAGCCCAGTTGGGGCGATCGGGGATCTGTAGCATTAGGGGTAGTCTTCTTTCATTTTGGTTCCGTAGTCGGACCTTGATTGTATCTGGTTGATGTAATGCTTTATTCATGTATTGTGTGTAGTGGTGATTGTAAGCCAACTATGTACCTCTTTCTTATTCATTACATGGGATGTGTAAAGATTACCCCTCTTGTGACATTGCCTTCAATGCGGTTATGCCTCTAAGTCGTGCTCCGACACGTGGGAGATATAGCCGCATCGAGGGTGTTTCACCAATGCCCCTGCTTTCTTCATGCATATGCTGAACAAAGTATTTAAGGACTTCCCCGACAAATTCATGGTAGTCTTCATCCATGACATCCTCATTTACTCCAAGGGTGAAGAGGAACACAAGGATCACCTCTGAGCAGTACTACAACGGCTCCGCGACCATCAGCTATACGCCAAGTTCAGTAAGTGCAAATTTTGGCTCAAGAAAGTTGGGTTTCTCGGACATGTACTATCCGCCAAAGGTATAGCCATGGACCCGAGCAAAGTAAAGGATGTGCTCGATTGGGTACCACCCACGACCGTGACACAGATCCGGAGTTTCCTCGGATTAGCTGGGTACTATCGTCGTTTTATTGAAGGTTTTCCCAAAATTGCTAAACCCATGATGGAGCTGCTTAAAAAGGATAAAAGTTTAAGTGGACAGAGGACTGTGAGAAGAGTTTTAATGAGCTGAAGATACGACTGACAACCGCACATGTATTGACTCTTCCAGACATTTATCGCAGTTTTGCTGTGTACTGCGATGCTTCTAGACAAGGTATTGGTTGCATATTGATGCAAGACAGCAAGGTAGTAGCATATGCATCGCGACAGCTACGACCTCATGAGGGAAATTATCCTACTCATGATTTGGAATTGGCCGCAGTGGTTCATGCATTAAAAATTTGGAGACACTACCTCATTAGAAAAAGGTGCCAAATTTTTACCGATCACAAAAGCCTCAAGTACATTTTCACTCAGCCAGATTTAAATCTCCATCAGCAAAGGTGGTTAGAGTTGGTCAAGGATTATGACCTTGGAATAAATTACCATCCAGGAAAAGCCAACGTCGTTGCTGATGTGCTGAGTCGAAAGCCCGTCAGCTTAAATGTCATGGTAAAATCATTGCCCACCAAACTGCAAGAGGAGATCGCTCAACTCAACTTGGTCATCATAGAGGCTGGCCTCGCTAATATTTTGGAAGTTACCCCCACACTTGAGATGGAGATCTGTAAGGCCCAACCAGCTGACACCAACCTACAAAAATGGGCCAATGGCCAAATGGAAAAGCAGGCCTCTGACTTTTCCAAGGACGAATTCGGTACCCTCCGATTCCGTGGACGCATTTGTGTGCCAAATCAACTGAATTTGAAGAAGAAAATCTTGTCAGAAGCCCACGAGTCCGCATATTCCATTCACACGGGAGGTACGAAAATGTATGAGGACCTTAGACAAATATTCTGGTGGGATGGTATGAAGAAAGACATTGCTTATTTTGTAGCCTGCTGCGACATATGCAACAAGGCGAAAGCAAATCATCAGAAGCCAGTTGGGCTTCTCCAACCGCTGCCAGT
This sequence comes from Triticum dicoccoides, assembly GCF_002162155.2. NCBI lineage: Eukaryota > Viridiplantae > Streptophyta > Magnoliopsida > Poales > Poaceae > Triticum > Triticum dicoccoides. The sequence continues at coordinate 371,081,195 of NC_041382.1, forward strand.
TTCATAGTGGAAATGGGATGACGTTTGCATGGATTTCATCACAGGATTATGTAGGACTCAGCGAGGCAAGGATGCAATGTGGGTTATAATAGACACCCTGACCAAGGTTGCTCATTTCATTCCGATTAGCACCACATACATGGCAGATGAACTTGCACAACTGTATGTATCCAGGATCTTCAGTCTGCATGGAGTACCCCGAACTATCACTTCCGACTGAGGCTCTTTGTTTACCTCCGCTTTTTGGTCCCGTCTCCATCGAGCCTTGGGGACATCACTGAAATATAGTACTGCCTATCACCCTCAAATAGATGGACAAACAGAGGGGGTAAATCAAATACTCGAGGATATGTTGCGAGCCTGTGTGCTAGCCAAAGGTGCTAAATGGGAAGACTGCTTGTCGTATGCCAAGTTCTCTTATAACAACAGTTTCCAGACCAGTCTAAAAATGTCACCATACGAAGCTCTGTATGGCCGTAAGTGTCGCACTCCTCTAAATTGGTCTCAGACTGGATATAGCCATATCTTCGGAACGGATCTCATGCTGGAAGCTGAGAAACAAGTTATGGAAATCCGAGACAGGCTGCAATTGGCCAAATCTCGACAGAAGAGTTATTATGATGCCAAACATCGGCAGGTCAGTTTTGAACCCGGAGAACACGTATACCTCCGAGTCACTCCTATGAAAGGAGTCAAGTGATTTCAGACTCGTGGAAAGCTGGCACCCAGATTCATTGGTCCATTCCCGATTATGTCTCGAGTGGGTATGGTTGCATATCAACTGGAACTACCCCCGGAATTGGCAGACATACACAACGTGTTCCATGTTTCGCAACTGAGAAGATGCATATCCCCGCCTGAGAAAAGAACTGCAATGGCTAAGATAGAATTGGCAGAAGATTTAACTTATGAGGAAAGACCGTTCAAAATTTTGGATCAAATGGAAAGGGTCTCTGGCATTAAAGTCAGAAAATTTTACAAGGTTGAGTGGGAGCATCACACAGAGTCAGAAGCAACGTGGGAGCAGGAAGAATTCCTTAGGGATCAGTATCCAGAGTGGTTTTCCCAAGCAACTGAGTCTCGAGGACGAGATTCATTCTAAGTGGGGGAGGTTTGTGACAGCCTGGGTTTTGCCCCTTCTTTTTGCTTGATTTTTTTATTTGAATTTTTTTTAAACTTGAGGTTTCTGAATCTTTTCATGTGGACTTCAACACTTGGGCATCCTTGGCTTTCACCCAAGTGCTTCACTTCCCTCCTAAATCATCATTCCACTTCTGACCTACCCAAAAATAATCTTTGGAATATTTTTCTTAAAATAAAAATATTCATTTTCTCTCTAAAACCCTAAGACAGATCTGTTTGCTTCGAAGCAACCCCAATTTTTATGGCTCAGAAAAATCTGAGATAATTCACAAATATTCTGTGAACCCTACTACACCTTCCTCAGCAAAAATATTTCATCATTTTTTGGAATATTTTTGCTATAGAAAATCTTTTCTATTCTGGGCAAAAATGGTGGTTTCTACAGCAACTACCATTTTACTTGCTCCATTTGACCTGAAATTTCTTGTGCATCTTTACCTTAGTTACTTATCACTAGCCTCCAGAGCACAGCTTCAAACTCCAAGCCATTTGACCACAGTAACATCACCAAGTTACTGACCAGAAACTTACTTGATGTGTGAAAACTTCTCTACTGCACCTGGATCCAAACCAAATCGTGGTAACACTCAAAACTACTGTGAACAACATGCCAGAGATTGGGTTTTTGCTTAGATCAACCTGATGTCATAGTTCACGCGGTGACCATGTTCGTCCAGGTGTGCTGGCATGCAGCCGACGCGCTCTGCGACGCGCCCGAGCCTCTGTTGCTCCCGTGCTCGCTTCCCCGCCTGCCCAACCATGCCAAACTTCGCCACCATCATCGTCTCAATGCTCTTAACTCCTCCCTGGCGCTCGTCGACACCGGAGCTCGCCGCAGTGAGCACGGGCAAGGTCCGGCCAGCCCAATAGTGTGGAGTGTACTGTGCTCGTCGCCATCCTCTTGATCCTGTGCTCGTCTCCGCCTGCCCATAGTGGCCGCGTGACCTCTGTCGCCTTCTCCCCCTCTCACTAACACCGCTTGCCGCCGGGCGCCGTGGACAGGTGTCCATCAGCAGTGCTCGTAGCACCCTCGCCGCTCGCTTATATATAGAGCCCTCCCCAGCCTCCTCGAGCACCATCCAACACTCACACACACCCCACGATCGAGAAGGAAGCCAGAGCCCAGCCAGGCAGGCCTCGGCCGCCGTCCCCAAGATCAAGCTCGCCGGTGATCCCCTCTAGTCACCCCAGTAGCTCCCGCCCCTCCCAGGCCTAGGCGACCCCTTCAGGGCCTCCGCCTCTCTCCGGTGAGGTCGTCTCGCCCGCTTGGAGCCCCTGGAGTGGCCTCTGCTCGCCTTCTTCCTCAACTTCGGCGACCTCCATGTTCTGCCTCCGCTTGTGAGGTTGATTCCGACGCCGTCCGACCGCTCCTAGCTACGCTACAGGTATGGGCAGGTGCGTCTCAACCCCCTCTTGCCATTCGTCCCTCTCGTTTGGGCCAAGGAGCCCTCATCGCCGGCGAGAGCTCTGGCGAAGCCATGGCCCCCTCTGTTTCCCTCTCCTTTTCCCCCACCAGACTAGTGGGACCCACTAGTCAGCCACTCAGTACGCGCGTGAAGCGGTACTAGTGGTGGCGCCCCTGGGCTTTATGCCTTCGACGTCACCCCCAGTCTATTTCAAATTCATTTGAATTTACAGAACACTTCAAACAGCCATAACTCTTCAACCATAAGTCCAAATGAATTGATTCTTTTTGCATTGTGTTCTTTGATAAGAAATCTAGCAGGTCACCAAAGATGAGATTTTTCTAAGCTGTCTAGAATTTTTGGTGATTTTCAGAAGTGTTCTTGATATTTTCTTGTTGTGTTTAAAACCATTTTCAGAAGGTGATGCTTGTCTTGAGGATCACCAGGAGGCTTGTGAACCTCATCTACAATAAGGCAAGCCACAGCAACATTTTCATGGTGCCATTTCAATATTTGTGATTTTCTTACTTGGATGAAAGGATTAATCCATGCATTTAAATGATTTGGGAGTTATTTATATTCTGTTAAATATTGGCTAGTTGTTATGCTTGAGTTACATAATGGTTGAAACTAGTTTAGTGGATAAATCAAGTTATGATTTATTTGAGGTGATGTTAGAAATAATTTTGTTTTGTATGTTAGCAATTATTTAAAGCTATGTTTTTGCCCTCTTAGATTGATAAAAAGTTGTTAGAAAATGTTTTGTTAAATACTTGTTTAATCATATTATTTGTCTTACAGAATGTTTGAACCCAACTTAGTGATAAAGAAAGTAAGAGTTCTTGATAATGAAATCTTTTTGACAAGCATATGAGAAATTTATCAGAGTTACTTTCTTGCATAAGAAGTTAATAAAACTTGTGGAAAAATATTTTGGTTAAGTTGTGAGTCATTTGAGCAAGTAGAGTAAATTGAGTTGTTGACGTTATGCTTGGTGTGTATAAGGATGACATCGGTCATTTTATCATTATATGATGCATGTGTTATTTTGCATTTCATGGCATGCTATGACACCGATCATTTTTTAGTTAAACCTGAATATAACTCAACTTGAATATGCCGTTGACTATGTCATGGTGCCGCTGAATCGAGTTTCTTTCCAGTGCAACCACATTTGCCTTTGTGGGAAGGCCTTGATTCGGTCCATTGACACGGCCTCTGGTCGGTGCCTCCATCTAGGGAAGGATATGTCGTGTTTGCCCTGGCCCGTGAGCAGACATAATCTTGTGTGCTCGTTGATGAGATTATGGTACCGAGTCCCCGAGTGGGAGTGTCCCCGAGTGGGAGTGTTTTGACCACGACGGTGGTCGGGGTGTCTTTGGTAGACATGGGCCCACCCAGGACCAGCCCGTTGGGGGATTTGGGTCGGAGTGGCCGGGAGAGTGCTGTGGCAATGGAGGGGTTTTGTCGGAATGCCGTTGGTCCACCCGAATGGGACTGCGAGGCCATGGGTTCCGTGGTGTGGGTACAGTGTGCTACCTCTGTAGAGTGTGTAATCTATCGATAGCTGAGTCCACGGTTATGGACACCTCTTAGTAGGTCCCACCATGAGTCAACATTTAATAAAAATTGCAGACTAAGCGATGAACTTTGCATTGTTGATGGATGGCAGAAAGGCCATTGAGGCAATTGGGACCAAATGATGGTCGTGGTTGTGATCGCCGTAAGGATCACGAGTTATTCTTCAGAAAGACCACTTTGGTGGTGTGTTTGCTGACCACTTTGGTAGTGTGACCACTTTGGTGGTGTGTTGTGATCCAGAGATGATCACGGTTGGTAAGCTGTCCCGAGGGACATTCGAGCATGATCACAGCATGTTGGCATATAGTGTTGCATTTTTAATAATTGGTTAAATATCATGATATTGTTTGTCATTATGATGATGCCTGTTGTGAGTTTGCAAGTACATTCAATGTACTGACCTGGCGTGTCATGCCATATTTCAGGAAAGTATCATTGGAGAAGAGCGCTATTCGAGTCTAGATCGTGTCCACATCGGTGTCCCTGTGATATGGAGCTTACGCCACGACGTTATTCCGCTGCCACATAGTTGTTCAGATCGAGGCCCATTTATGTTCACTAAATAACGTACATATTGTTCAGCCGCACCGAGTGTGCCGCTTGGCCTCGACAGCTGTTGTAATGTAACCCTGTTCCGCTAGCATCAATAAAGCGGTTGTCATTCTGTACCAAGATGTTGTGCGTTGCCAGAAGACATGGTCTCTGGGCTGGCAATGTATGGTAAACCGGTCGCTCTAAGCCGGGGTGCCACACAGATGTACCCATCATCGCTGTTTACCCCAGCCTCCTTCCTGCTTCTCATGTAAGTGATACGGAGATACCTTGTCCAAGAGAGTTTTCTCATTCCTCCTCACCCATCGCACTGTCCTGTGCTCAAAAGGGGAGGCGTTCGGCTGCTCGAGATGGGCTTAACAGATCCACAAAGCAGCATTTAAAAGATGTGCACGTAAGCGTAGATTTAATAAGCATATACCAGTAGCCCCCGAGACATAAAGTAGTTGATACAACTGATTTAAGGACCAATGTATAACCAGGTGCTTAGAGAGAAGAACACCCTGTTAGCTCGGGAGCTAGAAAAGTGTCAAAGCTAGCTAACTGCTGCCAATGCCGAACTAGAGAAATCCAAGAAGGCATCCCCTGGTAATGTTTCCCTCCATTGAGAAAACATAATGGTACACTAATAATGCTAACCTAGTTGCTTACCTTTTTATTGGATCATTAGACTAACTGCAAGAACAGCTGGACGCCGCTCGAAGCGGAGAACATGGAGCCAAAAAACTGCTAGCAGCGGGCGAGCGTGTGCTAACAAAAGTCGTTTAGGAGAAAAAACAAGCTCCAGGATGCGAACACCCAAATGTGCAAAGAACTAAAAGATGTACGGGCCCAGCTAGCCGGGTCCATGAAGGAAAACAAAAAAACTATGAGGCGGCATATTCTGTAAGTGGTCGTATTTACCTTATAACAGTTTGGAAGTAAAAGTAGTTGATATAGCTGTGATTGCGGGTATATTGATGGGCCGTCTCGAAGAGGAGGTGTCCGGATCATCAAGTGATCTTCTGCAAGGGCTGTCGCAGTTGCACGAGCAAGCTCGGCAGGCAATGCGGAGTGTAGCCAAGGCCTTATGGCCATCCGACTCCCCTCCAAGGAGTATGGAGAAGCTTGTAGAGCTGTTCAAGGGAGCGCGGCAGCGTATCCGACTATGGAAGATATCGTCATGCCGAGAGGGTGCACGAGAGGCCTGGGCCATGGTAAAAATATGGTATACCAAGCTGGATCTGAATCACATGGCCCGGGTCGGACCGCTAGGGTCAAATGGGGAAGAAATTCAAGTTAGTTTAGTATATGACCAAGTGGAGGTGGCCGCTAGATATTCCCAACAGGATTGTAAGTTAGACCGCCTGTTGGACGGTATAGAGGAGGAACTCTTTGAGTCCTAAGTGACTATGCACTTTCCTCCTAGCTGGATAATAAAAACAATTGTCATGGACGGCCTTTTCGCTTCGACCTCTGGACCCGAAGGTGCGGAGTGTTTCCGAATACCCTAACGGTAGAATATACCGGGGTATGCATGGGAACCAGGCGTAGGGGTCATAGTTTCTTAAACAGACAATGTGTATCCGGCTAGTTATGTTATATTATTATGTAAGAAACATCTTCCATAGAGAGTAGTTCCGTTAAGGGTTCCTTTCCCTGGGTGTGCATGCGTTTAATGTGCATGTCCGAACTGTGATAAAGAAATCGTAGAGTAAGTAACTTCTGGGGTTTTACAATGGAGTGAATGCGGAAACGTCTTTAATTTGCCAACCAAATATTCCCTTAAGAACGCTAGCTTTTGGCTTCACGCAGTCTGAGGTACACGTCCGTATGACCCGGCAGTAACAATCTGGGACGCCCGGATAATCATGCTACAGTAATATCACGTTAAGGGTGCCACATCACCCCGGTTACTGTTGCTAATCTTGTGTTGGATCAAAAACTTTTCAAATTCAAAAGTTTAAATAAATGTCAGACGTCAAACTTTTCAAAAGCTAAAACAAAGTGTTCGGGAGGTGCCATATTTTGCATAAGTAAATATGGTGTAACAAACACATTTTTATAAAATGTCTAAGTATTTTAAAATTAATTAAAATAGAAAAGAAAATAGAAAAAAACAGAAAACAAAAGAACAAAAAAAGAAACCCCACTTCCCCCACTAGGCTTCGACCCAGCCCACCAGACCGGCCCAACACCCCCCACTACACCTACCCCCCACTCCCCAGAAACCCTAACCACCCCACTCTCCCCCACTCCTCCCTCTC
>NC_041382.1:371088408-371091153 GCF_002162155.2 Triticum dicoccoides
CCTAGCGCTCACCGCCTCGATCCCACCGCCGCCCGGAGACCCTGTCTCCGACCACCGCTGCCCGAAGTCTCCGCTGACGCCACCATCGCCCAGCGTGCCTCGGCCCCCTCCTCGTCCCATGCCGAGGCCGCCATTCCTGTGCAGCGCCATCGACCCCGTCACCTTGACGCACTCGTCGCTGGCGACCCGGACGCCGCCCCTTCGTCGTCCTCCCCCGGAGCCCACTGCCCCATCGCTACGAACCCCAAGTGAGGCCCCCATCTTTTCCTCTTCCCCACACTACCCTGGTAGCGGTCGCCGCGGACATTCCGCTCCCGTGCTCTCGCCCGCAACCCCCTCGCGGAAGCTCACCGCGGACGGGCCGTGCCCTGGCCGCGTGCCGCTCCGCCTGGTCGCGCCCGTCGCCCCGCCCCAACGTGCCCCGCCTGCCCGACTGCTCGCCGCACCATCGCTCCGTTTCCCCCCTCCCTCGCATCGCTGCGCCTCGCCTCCCCTACATCCCGCTGCCTCGCAAGCCCCACCACTGCCCCGGCTCGCCCACCTGCTGCCGCTGGCCGCTTGTGCTTGCTGCGTCCACGCGCCCGCGGCATTTGCCCGCATAGCCGCCGCCCTCCCGTTCGTCGCTCCGGTAGGCTGGCCGTGCACCGTGGCTACCGGCGCGCCCGCGCATGCCCGGGTCCAGGCGACCCGGCGCCCGCACCCGGAACCGCTGACCAGTGCCCGCTATGGCCCCTGGCCAATGACAGCCGGGGCCCGCAGCCTAGAACGTTATATAAAAAAGCAATTAATATATATATATATGTATATATAAATAAATATAAAAATATAAAAATATTTAACTAATTAATTAACTTAATTAATTCTGACTAAATTAACTAATTAAGATTAATTAACCTAATGACTAATTAACCTAATTAACTACTGTTAATTAACTAACAGAGTATGATAGTGGGGCCCACCCACTATTTAATACTAATTAGGTTAATTAAATTGTTTAAGTAAAATGTGTCACTCACCAGTGGGACCCACTGGTCAGGTAGACCAGTCAATCACTGTTGACTGCCGACGTCAGCATGACATCATGCTGATGTCATAAATCCATTTTCAAATTAAATTAAATAATTAATTAAATTCCAAATATTAATAAAATCTTTAGAAAATCATATCTTTTAATCCGTAACTCGGATTAAGTTATTTTCAACATGAAAATTGCTCAGAACAATGAGACGAACCCGGATACGCAGCCCGTTCGTCCGCCACGCATCCCTAACCTATCGAACTCGCAACTTTCCCCCTCCGGTTCATCTGTCCGAAAACGCAAAACACCGGGAATACTTTCCCGGATGTTTTACCCCTTCACCGGTTCTGATTAAATCTGGTAATCACCTTTCCTTTCCATTGGATTGCTTAACCCTACTTGTGATCTATATTATATAAGCAGTAGTATTCTTCTGCTTATGTAAACACCTCGGTGTACAATTCTATCAGCAAGACCCTGTTACTATAGTTGATGACATTTCGGTAACCACCGATGGATGAGAACTTTGCCTATTGGTCCGCCTCGTTCAACGAGAAGGAGAATGGTTCTCTTCGTCCCTCGCCCTTGGTACCGATGTTGTTGCCGACATAACTGACAGGCTATCCTCCGGCATGCCTTGCTTACATGATCGTGCAAGACGTCACCACCCTTCCTACTTTTAACCCACATGGTGGGCCCATAACCCACAGTTCCACAGGATCGAAACCTGACTCTCCTGTACACCCCATATTCCCAAAGTTATTCCTCGCGCGTGGCCTCGTATGTAATTCACGGGCCACCGTCCTAGTGATCTATTCTGGTAACAGACTCAATATTCAAACTCGTTGCTTTGAGCCCCTTTCACGCCCTGTTTCAGGCATCGAACGGTTGCATGCCCGCTCGTAACTTCCCATGATACCTCATTACTCTTCTCTCGATATCTTCTTAAGTTTCAATTCGAGAGTTACTTTCCGCCACCTTCCCGGATGTTATCGACCAGTTAGTCAACCTTGCCGAGGTCCGTTCTCCCCGAATAGTACCCCTTCATTCTTTCGTAAGTACGATGGAGTTTCCAAAGAAAGGATGCCGACTTCATCATGATGACATGAAGCAGAGAAATGAAGACATCAACATAATGGATCGACCATTTTGAGAAGAGCAACCAAGACCGAGAAGACTCGTTAGAATTTCGTAAACAGACTTTTCCTCCTTACTCTACCTCTTAAATCTTGGGACGAGATTTCTTGTAGTGGAGGAGAATTGTGACGCCCGGATAATCATGCTACAGTAATATCACGTTAACGGTGCCACGTCACCCAGATTACTGTTGCTAATCTCGCGTTGGATCAAAAACTTTTCAAATTCAAAAGTTTAAATAAATGTCAGACGTCAAACTTTTCAAAAGCTAAAACAAAGTGTTCGGGAGGTGCCATATTTTGCATAAGTAAATATGGTGTGACAAACACCTTTTTTATAAAATGTTTAAGTATTTTAAAATGAATTAAATCAGAAAAGAAAATACAAAAAAACAGAAAACAAATGAACAAAAAAAAGAAACCCCGCTTCCCCCACTGGGCTTCGACCCAGCCGGCCTTGTCGGCCACCCCACCAGACCGACCCAACACCCCCACTACACCTACCCCCACTCCCCAGAAACCCTAACCACCCCACTCTCCACCACTCCTCCCTCTCCCCGCCCCGCTTCTGGATCGAAGGAGCGACCCCCT
>NC_041382.1:371091580-371115521 GCF_002162155.2 Triticum dicoccoides
CTCGCTCGCAACCCCCTCGCGCATGCTCACTGCGGACGAGCTGCGCCCTGGCCGCGCGCCGGTCCTCCTGGCCGCACCTATCGTCCCACCCTGACGTGCCCCGCCTGCGCCGACCGCTCGCCGCGCCATCGCCCTGTTTCCCCCCCGCATCGCTGCGCCTCGCCTCCCCTGCATCCCGTTGCCTCGCAAGCCCCACCACTGCCATGGCTTGCCCGCCTGCTGCCGCTGGCCGCTTCTGCTTGCTGCGTCCACGCGCCCGCGACGCTTGCCCACATAACCGCCACCCTCCCGTTCGTCACTCCGGTAGGCTGGCCGTGAGCCGTGGCTGCCGGCGCGCCCGTGCATGCCCGGGTCCAGGCGACCCGCCGCCCGCGCCCGGTACCGCTGACTAGCGCCCGCTATGGCCCCTGGCCAATGACAGCCGGGGCCCGCAGCCCAGAACATTATATAAAAAAGGAACTAAATATATATATATATGTATATATAAATAAATAATTAAATATAAAAATATTTAACTTAATTAATTCTGATTAAATTAAATAATTAAGATTAATTAACCTAATGACTAATTAACCTAATTAACTACTGTTAATTAACTAACCGAGTATGACAGTGGGGCCCACCCCCTAATTAATACTAATTAGGTTAATTAAATTGTTTAATTAAAATGTGTCACTGACTAGTGGGACCCACTAGTCAGGTTGACCAGTCAACCACTATTGACTGCTGATGTCAGCATGACATCATGCTGATGTCATAAATCCATTTTCGAATTAAATTATATAATTAATTAGATTCCAAATATTAATAAAATCTTTCGAAAATCATATCTTTTAATCCGTAACTCGGATTAAATTATTTTCAACATGAAAATTGCTCAGAACGACGAGACGAACCCGGATACGCAGCCCGTTCGTCCGCCACGCATCCCTAACCTATCGGACTCGCAACTTTCCCCCTCCGGTTCATCTGTCCGAAAACGCAAAACACCGGGAATACTTTCCCGAATGTTTTCCCCCTTCACCGGTACCACCTCGTACCGCGTTAGGGCACACCTAGCATCACGCTTTGTCATGTCATGCATCGTCATGCATTTGTTTGCATTATATTTATTGTTTCTTCCCCCTTCTCTCGCTAGACATCAAGACCGATGTCGCTGCTACCCAGTACGACTATGGTGTTGACGACCCCTCTCTCTTGCCAGAGAAACCTGGCAAGCCCCCCCTTGATCACCAGATATCGCCTACTCTTCTCTCTACTGCTTGCATTAGAGTAGTGTAGCATGTTACTGCTTTCCGTTAATCCTATCCTGATGCATAGCCTGTCCTTGCTACTACTGTTGTTACCTTTACCTGCAATCCTAATGCTTAGTATAGGATGCTAGTTTATCATCAGTGGCCCTACATTCTTGTCCGTCTACCATGCTATACTATCGGGCTGTGATCACTTGGGAGGTGATCACGGGTATATACTATATACTTTATACATGACACATGTGGTGACTAAAGACGGGTCGGCTTGTGGAGCACCCGCGAGTGATTCACGGATTGGGGGCTGAAATGACCTTTGTCCCAACGGCCCTCTCTGTGGATCTTTGTGGCGAAGCGACAAGGGCAGGTCGAGACCACCTAGGAGAGAGGTGGGCCTGGCCCTGGTCGGCGTTCGCGGTTATTTCAAGATAACACATTTAACGAGATCTTGGTATTTGATCTGAGTCTGGCCACTGGCCTATACGCACTAACCATCTACGCGGGGACAGTTATGGGCACTCGACGTCGTGGTATCAGCCGAAGCCTTCGTGATGTCAGCGACTGAGCGGCGCGCGCCGGGTTGGACCGCGTAACGCAACTTCCTTTGTAATGGAGGTTGCTAGGTCTGCTCTCCGGCCGCCCACACAACGTGCAGGTGTGCAATGGGCGATGGGCCCAGACCCCTGCGCCATAGGATTTAGACCGGCGTGCTGACCTCTCTATTGTGCCTAGGTAGGGCTGCGACATGTTGATCTTCCGAGGCCGGGAATGACCCAGGAAAGTGTGTCCGGCCAAATGGGATCGAGCGTGTTGGGAAATGTGGTGCACCCCTGCGGGGAAGTTGATCTATTCAAATAGCCGTGTCCCTCGGTAAAAGGACGACCCGGAATTGTACCTTGACCTTATGACAACTAGAACTGGATACTTAATAAAACACACCCTTCCAAGTGCTAGATACAACCGGTGATCGCTCTCTCACAGGGCGACGAGGGGAGGGTCATCGGTTAGGATTATGCTATGCGATGCTACTTGGTGAACTTACCATCTACTCTAATCTCCTACTGCAAGATGGAGGTTAACAGAAGCATAGTCTTCGATAGGACTAGCTATCCCCCTCTTATTCCGGCATTCTGCAGTTCAGTCCACATATGATACCCTTATTCCATTTGATACCAATGCATACATATGTAGTGTAGCTCCTTGCTTGCGAGTACTTTGGATGAGTTCTCACGGTTGCTTTGCTCCCTCTTTTCCCCCTTTCTATACCCGATTGCTGCGACCAGACGACGGAGTCCAGGAGCCAGACGCCACCGTCGATGATGACTCCTACTACACTAGAGGTGCCTACTACTAGGTGCAGCCTGCTCACGGCGACCAGGAGTAGTTTAGGAGGATCCCAGGCAGGAGGCCTGCGCCTCTTTCGATCTGTATCCCAGTTTGTGCTAGCCTTCTTAAGGAAAACTTGTTTAACTTATGTCTGTACTCAGATATTGTTGCTTCCGCTGACTCGTCTATGATCGAGCTCTTGTATTCGAGCCCTCGAGGCCCCTGGCTTGTAATATGATGCTTGTATGACTTATTTTATTTGTAGAGTTGTGTTGTGATATCTTCCGTGAGTCCCTGATCTTGATCGTACATGTTTGCATGTATGATTAGTGTAAGATTGAATCGGGGGCGTCACACAATCACAGAGGTGCTCCCTTTATGCCCTAGCCAAACTAACGGGAATGTAGGGCATAAGCACAGGAGCCAGGCAACCCAGCTTGGCCAAAACTTAAGTCATATCGATGCATATAATGGCGAAGAAAAGGTACATATGAAAAAACGCAGATGTGGTGAGCTTGATGCTCAAAGAATAATAGCAAGCTTCTGTACGAGAAGCCCCCATGTATAATGAACGTACATATGTGGAGATGTATGCATCAGGGGAGGACGGTCTAGCCGTACTAAAGCCGTGGGGCTAAATAGCAAAACGAAAAATGATAAAAAATGAAAAGAGAGAAAAAATAACGTTAATAATAGGAGGAAGGAGACGAACACAGAGTTCGGCTCTAGGCATAAAATCGTTGAGTCTAGCCGCATTCCAGGGGTTCGGCTCTAGGTGATTGTCTGACGCATCACGCAAGCGGTACGCTCTTCCGGTGAGAACTTCGTCAATGATGAAGGGACCCTCCCACATGGGCTTGGGTTTGTCCTTTTTCTTCTCCGGCAGGCGTAGAACGAGTTCACCAACGTTATAAGTCTTGGCCCGCACTTCTGTGCTTTGATACATGCGAGCCTTCTGTTGATAAAATGCGGAACAGGCTTTTGCGATGTCGCGCTCCTCCTCCAGGGCATCTAAGCTGTCCTGCCGATCAAGCTCAGCTTCTCTCTCTTCGTACATGCGCACTCAAGGTGAGTCATGAATAATATTGCATGGTAACACTGCTTCTGCATGATACACCATGAAGAAAGGTGTATATCCAGTAGTGCGGTTGCGCGTGGTACGCAGCCCCCAGAGTATGGAGTCAAGTTCCTCCACCCAGTGCTTGTCTGATTCTTTCAAAGACCGCACTAGTCTAGGTATGATTCCGCTCATAATAAGACCATTAGCCCGTTCGACTTGACAGTTTGTGTGCGGGTGATAGACAGAGGCGTAATCGAGCTTAATGCCCACATTAGCACACCAGGTTTTCACCTCATCGGCTGTGAAATTAGAGCCATTATCGGTGATTATGCTGTGTGGGACACCATAATGGTGTACCACGCGTGGATATGAAATCTATTACCAGCCCCGCTTCGGCCGTTTTGACTGGTTTGGCCTCGATCCACTTAGTGAATTTATCCACCATGACCAGCAGATACTTTCTGTTATGGCTTCCTCCTTTAAGGGGTCCGACCATATCGAGTCGCCAGACCGCAAAATGCCAAGTGATCAGGATTGTTTGTAAGGCAATGGGGGACATATGGATTTGGTTGGCAAAGAGTTGGCATCCGACGCAACGTTGGACAAGGTCCTGTGCATCTTCTCGGGCCGTCGGCCAATAAAACCCTATATGGAAGGCCTTGCTAACAAGGGCCCGAGTTGCATCGTGGTGACCGCTGAGTCCGGCGTGAATTTCAGCCAAGAGCTGTCGCACCTCTTCCTCGGATATACATCGTTGAAGAACTCCGGTAGCGCTTTTCTTATAGAGCTCTCCATCATGAACCTTGTAGGGCTTCGAACGCCGGACAATGCAGCGGGCCTCGTTCTGATCCTCGGGAAGCTCCTTCTTATTAAGATTGGCGAGGAAGGGTTCGGTCTGTGGGGAAATGACTGCCATGATGAGATGCACCGACGGTGTTATTTCAGTGGCTGAGCCTCCGATGATGTCGATGTTTTTGGAATCTGGGGTTATGTTCGGATCCAGACTAGTGTTGTTGTTTTCCCCCTGCCACACCGAGATGGTTTAAAAAGCCTTTCCAGAAAGATATTAGGTGGGACGGGGTCGCGCTTAGCGACAGTACGAGCAAGAACGTCCGCCGCTTGATTACTTTCTCGAGCCACATGATGGAACTCGAGTCCCTCAAACCGGGCCGACATTTTTATGATGGCATTACGATAAGCTACCATCTTTGGATCTTTGGCGTCAAAGTCTCCATTTATTTGAGATATTGCAAGGTTTGAGTCCCCGCACACTTTTAGGCGTTGTATGCCCATGGAGACAGCCATCCGGAGACCATGCAATAAGGCCTCGTATTCGGCTGCATTGTTGGAGTCTGTGTATAGTATTTGGAGTACGTACTGAACGACATCTCCAGTAGGTGATGTTAGAACGACACCCGCCCATAGCCCTGCTAGCATTTTGGAGCCATCGAAATACATAACCCAATTGGAATATGTGTCGTACTCTTTAGGGAGTTCGGCCTCTGTCCATTCGGCGACGAAGTCAGCCAGTACTTGGGATTTAATAGCTCGACGTGGTTTGTATATAATATCAAATGGAAGGAGCTCAACGGCCCATTTGGCAATCCGGCCCGTGGCATCGCGGTTGTTTGTAATGTCATTGAGTGGTACTTCGGAAGCCACCGTGATTGAACACTCATAGAAGTAGTGACGGAGCTTTTGGGATGCTATGAAGACCGCGTATGCTATCTTTTGATAATGGGGGTACCAGGATTTGCATGGTGTAAGGACAATGGATATGTAGTATACTGGCTTCTGAAGCGGGAATTTATGTCCGTCCTGTTCTCGTTCAACGACGAGCACGGCGCTCACCACCTGATGTGTTGTCGATATGTATAATAACATCGGTTCACCGACGTTTGGCGTGACCAGGATTGGGTTGCTCGCAAGAAGGGTTTTTATTTCCTCCAGTCCGGCTGTTGGAGCGTCTGTCCACTCGAAGTGATCGGTTCGCCATAGAAGGCGGTAGAGTGGCAGTGCCTTTTCTCCCAATCTGGAGATAAAGTGGCTTAGAGATGCCAAGCAACCCGTGAGCTTTTGGACTTGTTTAAGGTCTGTTGGCATAGCCAATTGTGACAGAGCTTGGATTTTGGCTGGGTTTGCTTCAATTCCTCTGTTGGAAACGATGAAGCCCAGCAGTTTTCCAGTGGGACGCCAAAAACACACTTTTCTAGATTGAGCTTAATGTCATATGCACGGAGGTTATCAAATGAGAGACGTAAATCGTCTATTAGTGTTTCGACGCACCTAGTTTTGATGACGATGTCGTCCACATAAACTTCAACTATCTTGCCGATCTGTTTCTCTAGGCATATTTGAATCATGCGTTGGTATATGGCACCGGCATTCTTGAGCCCAAAGGGCATGGTGTTGAAGCAGAATGGCCCATATGGGGTAATGAATGTTGTTGCAGCTTGATCAGACTCCTTGCTACCTCTTGAGCACTACGTTGGTTTTCCCCGAAGAGGAAGGGATGATGCAGCAAAGTAGCGTAAGTATTTCCCTCAGTTTTTGAGAACCAAGGTATCAATGCAGTAGGAGGCTACGCGCGAGTCCCTCGCACCTTCCCAAAACAAATAAATCCTCGCAACCAACGCAAATAGGGGTTGTCAATCCCTATAGGGCCACTTACGAGAGTGAGATCTAATAGATATGATAAGATAATATTTTTGGTATTTTTATGATAAAACATGCAAAGTAAAATAAAGGCAAAGTAAATAGCAAAGGAAATAACTAAGTAGTAGGAGATTAATATGATAAAGATAGACCCGAGGCCATAGGTTTCACAAGTGGCTTCTCTCAAGAGCATAAGTATTCTACGGTGGGTGAACAAATTAGTGTTGAGCAATTGACAGAATTGAGCATAGTTATGAGAATATCTAGGTATGATCATGTATATAGGCATCACGTCCGAGACAAGTAGACCGACTCCTGCCTGCATCTACTACTATTACTCCACTCATCGACCGCTATCCAGCATGCATCTAGAGTATTAAGTTAAAAACAGAGTAACAGCTTAAGCAAGATGACATGATGTAGAGGGATAGACTCATGCAATATGAATAAAACCCCATCTTGTTATCCTCGATGGCAACAATACAATACGTGCCTTGCCGCCCTTACTGTCACCGGGAAAGGACACCGCAAGATTGAACCCAAAGCTAAGCACTTCTCCCATTGCAAGAAAGATCAATCTAGTAGGCCAAACCAAACTGATAATTCAAAGAGACTTGCAAAGATAACCAATCGTACATAAAAGAATTCAGAGAAGATTCAAATATTATTCATAGATCGACTTGATCATAAACCCACAATTCATCGGTCTCAACAAACACACCGCAAAAAGAAGATTACATCGAATAGATCTCCACAAGAGAGGGAGAGAACATTGTATTGAGATCCAAAAAGGGAGAAGAAGCCATCTAGCTAATAACTATGGACCCGTAGGTCTGAGGTAAACTACTCACACTTCATCGGAGGGGCTATGGTGTTGATGTAGAAGCCCTCCGTGATCGATGCCCCCTCTGGCGGAGCTCCAGAACAGGCCCCAAGATGGGATCTCATGGATGCAGAAAGTTATGGCTGTGGAATTAGGGTTTTGGCTCCTGTACTGATCGTTTGGGGGTACATGGATATATATAGGAGGAAGGAGTACGTCGGTGGAGCAACAGGGGGCCCACGAGGTTGGAGGGCGCGCCTAGTGGGGGTGGGCGCGCCCCCCTACCTCGTGGCCTCGTCTTGTCTTTCTTGACGTAGGGTCCAAGTCTCCCGGGTCTTGTTCGTTGAGAAAATCACGTTCCCGAAGGTTTCATTCCGTTTGGACTCCGTTTGATATTCCTTTTCTTCGAAACCCTAAAACATGCAAAAAACAGCAATTCTCGGCTGGGCCTCGGTTAATAGGTTAGTCCCAAAAATAATATAAAAGTGGATAATAAAGCCCAATAATGTCCAAAACAGTAGATAATATAGCATGGAGCAATCAAAAATTATAGATACGTTGGAGACATATCAAGCATCCCCAAGCTTAATTCCTGCTCGTCCTCGAGTAGGTAAATGATAAAACAGAATTTTTGATGTGGAGTGCTACTTGGCATAATTTTAATGTAATTCTTCTTAATTGTGGTATGAATATTCAGATCCGAAAGATTCAAGAAAAAAGTGCATATGGACAAAATAACATGGCCAAAGAAAGTTCATCCCTACAAAATCATATGGTTTAGTCATGTTTCATTTTCGTCACACAATAATGCTCTCATCATGCACAACCCCGATGACAAGCCAAGCAATTGTTTCATACTTTAGTAATCTCAAACCTATAAACTTTCATGCAATATATGAGCGCGAGCCATGGACATAGCACTATAGGTGGAATAGAATATAATGAGGGGGGTTATGTGGAGAAGACAAAAGAGGAGAAAGTCTCACATATACAAGGCTAATCAATGGGCTATGGAGATGCCCACCGATTGATGTTAATGCAAGGAGTAGGGATTGCCATGCAACGGATGCACTGGAGCTATAAATGTATGAAAGCTCAACAAAAGAAACTAGTGGGTGTGCATCTAACTTGCTTGCTCACGAAGACCTAGGGCACTTGAGGAAGCCCATCGTTGGAATATACAAGACAAGTTCTATAATGAAAATTCCCACTAGTATATGAAAGTGACAAAACAAGAGACTCTCTAACATGAAGATTATGGTGCTACTTTGAAGCACAAGTGTGGCAAAGGATAGTAACATTGTCCCTTCTCTCTTTTTCTCTCATTTTTTATGGCCTTTCTCTTTTTTTATGGCCTTTCTCTTTTTTAGGGCCTTCTTTTTTATATATATTCCTCACTTGGGACAATGCTCTAGAAAATGATGATCATCACACTTCTATTTATTTACAACTCAATGATTACAACTCGATACTAGAACAAAGTATGACTCTATATGAATGCCTCCGGCGATGTACCGGGATATGCAATGGACCAAGAGTGACATGTATGAAAGAATTATGAATGGTGGCTTTGCCACAAATACTATGTCAACTACATGATCATGCTAAGCAATATGACAATGATGAATGTGTCATGATGAACGGAATGGTGGAAAGTTGCATGGCAATATATCTCGGAATGGCTATGGAAATGCCATAATAGGTAGGTATGGTGGCTGTTTTGAGGAAGATATAAGGAGTTTTATGTGTGAAAGAGCGTATCATATCACGGGGTTTGGATGCACTGGCGAAGTTTGCGCCAACTCTCAATGTGAGAAAGGGCAATGCACGGTACCGAAGAGGCTAGCAAAGATGGAAGGGTGAGATTGTGTATAATCCATGGACTCAACATTAGTCATAAAGAACTCACATACTTATTGCAAAAATCTACAAGTCATCAAAAACATCGATACTACGCGCATGCTCCTAGGGGGATAGATTGGTAGGAAAAGACCATCGCTCGTCCCCGACCGCCACTCATAAGGAAGACAATCAAATAACACCTCATGTTTCAAATTTGTTGCATAACGTTTACCATACGTGCATCCTATGGTACTTGCAAACTTAAACACAAGCATTTCTCAATTTCACAACTACTCAACTAGCACGACTTTGATATTATTACCTCCATATCTCAAAACAATCATCAAGCAACAAACTTCTCATAGTATTCAAAACACTCTTAAGAAAATGTTACTAATCTTGAATACCTAGCATATTAGGATTTTAACCAAATTACCATGATATTAGGACTCTCAAAATAATCTAAGTGAAGCATGAGAGATTAATAGTTTCTATAAAACAAATCCACCACCGTGCTCTAAAAGATATAAGTGAAGTACTAGAGCAAAATTATATAACTCAAAAGATATAAGCGAAGCACATAGAGTATTCTAACAAATTCCAAATCATGTATGGCTCTCTCAAAAGGTGTGTAAAGCAAGGATTATTGTGGTAAACTAACAAGAAAAGACTCAAATAATACAAGACACTCCAAGCAAAACACATATCATGTGGTAAATAAAAATATAGCTCCAAGTAAAGTTACCGATAGAAGTAGACGAAAGAGGGGATGCCTTCCGGGGCATCCCCAAGCTTTGGCTTTTAGGTGTCCTTAGATTATCTTGGGTGTGCCATGGGCATCCCCAAGCTTAGGCTCTTACCACTCCTTGTTCCATAATCCATCAAATCTTTACCCAAAACTTGAAAACTTCACAACACAAAACTTAAAGTAGAAAATCTCATGAGCTCCGTTAGCGAAAGAAAATAAAAGATCACTTCAAAGTACTGTAATGAACTCATTATTTATTTATATTGGTGTTATACCTACTGTATTCCAACTTCTCTATGGTTTATAAACTATTTTACTAGCCATGGATTCATCAAAATAAGCAAATAACACATGAAAAACAGAATGTGTCAAAAACAGAACAGTCTGTAGTAATCTGTAGCTAGCGCAAGATCTGGAACCCTAAAAATTCTAAACTAAATTTCTGGACGTGAGGAATTTATATATTAATCATCTGCAAAAAGAATTAACTAAATACCACTCTCAAAATAAAAATGACATCAGTTCTCGTGAGCGCTAGAGTTTCTGTTTTTTACAGCAAGTTCAACAAGACTTTCCCCAAGTCTTCCCAACGGTTCTACTTGGCACAAAAACTAATTAAACACAAAAAACACAAAAAACAGAGGCTATATAAATTATTTATTACTAAACAGGAGCAAAAATCAAGGAATAAAAATAAAATTGGGTTGCCTCCCAACAAGCGCTATCGTTTAACGCCCCAGCTAGGCATAACAAGCAAGAATAGATCTAGGTATTGCCATCTTTGGTAGGCAATCCATAAGTGGCTCTCATAATAGATTCATAAGGTAATTTAATCTTCTTTCTAGGAAAGTGTTCCATGCCTTTCCTTAATGGAAATTGGAATCTAATATTTCCTTCCTTCATATCAATAATTGCACCAATCGTTCTAAGGAAAGGTCTACCAAGAATAATAGGACATGAAGGATTACAATCTAAGTCAAGAACAATAAAATCTACAGGCACATAATTCCTATTTGCAACAATAAGAACATCATTAATTCTTTCCATAGGTTTCTAAATAGTGGAATCCGCAAGGTGCAAGTTTAGAGAGCAATCATCAAAATCACGGAAACCTAACAAATCACACGAAGTCTTTGGAATCGTGGAAACACTAGCACCCAAATCACATAAAGAATAGCATTCATGATCTTTAATTTTAATTTTAATAGTTGGTTCCCACTCATCATAAAGTTTTCTAGGGATAGAAACTTCCAATTCAAGTTTTTCTTCATAAGATTGTATCAAGGCATCAACGATATGTTTAGTAAACGCTTCATTTTGACTATAAGCATGAGGAGAATTTAGCATGGATTGCAACAAAGAAATACAATCAATCAAAGAGCAATTTTCATAGTTAAATTCCTTGAAATCCATAATAGTAGGTTTAGCAACATCTAGGGTTTTAATTTCTTAAATACCACTTTTATCAAATTTAGCATCAAGATCAACCAATTCCGAATTCTTGGAACGACTTCTAGGTAAAGGTGGATCATATTCAGTCCCATCATTATCAAGATTCATATTGCAGAACAAATATTTAATAGGGGACACATCAATAACTTTTAGATCTTCATCTTTATTTTCATAGCAAGTAGAAGAGCACGCTCTTATAAAGGCATCTTTCTTAGCACACATCCTAGCGGTTATTTCTTTGCACTCATCAATGGAAATTCTCATGGCTTTGAGAGACTCATTGATATCATGCTTAGGCGGAATAGATCTAAGTTTCAAAGAATCAACATCAAGAGCAATTCTATCAACGTTCCTAGCCAAATCATCAATCTTAAGCAATTTTTCTTCAATCATAGCATTAAAATTCTTTTGTGAAGTAATAAATTCTTTAATATTAGATTCAAAATCAGAGGGCATCTTATTATAATTTCCATAAGAGTTGTTGTAGGAATTACCATAATTAATAGAGGGATTACTAGGGTAAGGCCTAGGATTGAAATTTCCTCTATACGCGCTGTTACCAAAATTGTTCCTACCAACAAAATTCACATCCATAGATTCATTCTTATTTTCAATCAAAGTAGACAAGGGCATATCATTAGGATCAGAAGAAACACTCTTATTAGCAAATAAGTTCATAAGTTCATCCATCTTTCCACTCAAAACATTAATTTCTTCTATCCCATGCACCTTTTTATTAGTAGATCTTTCAGTATGCCATTGAGAATAATTAACCATAATATTATCTAGGAGTTTAGTAGCTTCTCCTAAAGTGATTTCCATAAAAGTGCCTCCCGCGGCCGAATCTAAAAGATTTCTAGAAGCAAAATTCAATCCGGCATAAAAATTTTGTATAATCATCCACAAATTTAAACCATGAGTAGGGCAATTACTTATCATTAATTTCATTCTATCCCAAGCTTGTGCAACATGTTCATGATCAAGTTGCTTAAAATTCATAATATCGTTTCTAAGAGAGATGATCTTAGCGGGAGGAAAATACTTAGAGATAAAAGCATCTTTGCACTTATTCCATGAATCAATACTATTTTTAGGGAAAGATGAAAACCAAGCTTTAGCATGATCTCTAACCAAAAAAGGAAATAGCTTAAATTTAACAATATCATTATCCACATCTTTCTTCTTTTGCATGTCACACAAATCAACGAAGATATTAAGATGGGTAGCGGCGTCTTCACTAGGAAGGCCAGAAAAAGGATCTTTCATGACAAGATTCAGCAAAGCAGCATTAATTTCACAAGATTCAGCATCGGTAAGAGGATAAATTGGAGTGCTAATAAAATCATTGTTGTTGGTATTGGTGAAGTCACACAATTTCGTATTATCTTGAGCCATCGTGACAAGCAAGCAAACTAACACACAAGCAAACAAAAAGCAAGCAAACAAAAGAGGCAAATAGAAAGGGAGGATAGAGAGAGAGAGGGCGAATAAAACGTCAAGGGTGAAGTGGGGGAGAGGAAAACGAGAGGCAAATGGCAAATAATGTAATGCGGGAGATAAGGGTATGTGATGGGTACTTGGTATGTTGACTTTTGCGTAGACCTCCTCGGCAATGGTGCCAGAAATCCTTCTTGCTACCTCTTGAGCACTGCGTTGGTTTTCCCCAAAGAGGAAGGGATGATGCAGCAAAGTAGCGTAAGTATTTCCCTCAGTTTTTGAGAACCAAGGTATGTCTACGCGCGAGTCCCTCGCACCTGCACAAAACAAATAAATCCTCGCAACCAACACAAATAGGGGTTGTCAATCCCTATAGGGCCACTTACGAGAGTGAGATCTGATAGATATGATAAGATAATAATTTTGGTATTTTTATGATAAAAGATGCAAAGTAAAATAAAGGCAAAGTAAATAGCAAAGGAAATAACTAAGTAGTAGGAGATTAATATGATAAAGATAGACCCGGGGGCCATAGGTTTCACTAGTGGCTTCTCTCAAGAGCATAAGTATTCTACGGTGGGTGAACCAATTACTGTTGAGCAATTAACAGAATTGAGCATAGTTATGAGAATATCTAGGTATGATCATGTATATAGGCATCACGTCCGAGACAAGTAGACCGACTCCTGCCTGCATCTACTACTATTACTCCATTCATCGACCGCTATCCAGCATGCATCTAGAGTATTAAGTTAAAAACAAAGTAACGCCTTAAGCAAGATGACATGATGTAGAGGGATAGACTCATGCAATATGAAGAAAAACCCATCTTGTTATCCTCGATGGCAACAATACAATATGTTCCTTGCGGCCCTTACTATCACCGGGAAAGGACACCGCAAGATTGAACCCAAAGCTAAGCACTTCTCCCATTGCAAGAAAGATCAATCTAGTAGGCCAAACCAAACTGAAAATTCAAAGAGACTTGCGAAGATAACCAATCATACATAAAAGAATTCAGAGAAGATTCAAATATTATTCATAGATAGACTTGATCATAAACCCACAATTCATCGATCTCCACAAACACACCATAAAAAGAAGATTACATCGAATAGATCTCCACAAGAGAAGGGGAGAACATTGTATTGAGATCCAAAAATAGAGAAGAAGCCATCTAGCTACTAACTATGGACGCGTAGGTCTGAGGTAAACTACTCACACTTCATCGGAGGGGCTATGGTGTTGATGTACAGGCCCTCTGTGATCGATGCCCCCTCCGGCGGAGCTCCGGAATAGGCCCCAAGATGGGATCTCGTGGATACAGAAAGTTATGGCGGTGGAATTAGGGTTTTGGCTCCTGTACTGATTGTTTGGGGGTATGTGGATGTATATAGGAGGAAGAAGTACGTCGGTGGAGCAATAGGGAGCCCACGAGGGTGGACGGCGCGCCTGGTGGGGGTGGGCGCGCCCCCCTACCTCGTGGCCTCCTCTTTTCTTTCTTGACGTAGGGTCCAAGTCTCCCGGGTCTTGTTCGTTGAGAAAATCACGTTCCTGAAGGTTTCATTCCGTTTGGACTCCATTTGATATTCCTTTTCTTCGAAACCCTAAAACAGGCAAAAAAAAACAATTCTCGGCTGGGCCTCCGGTTAATAGGTTAGTCCCAAAAATAATATAAAAGTGGATAATAAAGCCCAATAATGTCCAAAACAGTAGATAATATAGCATGGAGCAATCAAAAATTATAGATACGTTGGAGACGTATCACTCCTTCATTTTGATTTGATGCTATCCGGAATATGCATCAAGGAAACACAGTGAGTCGTGTCTTGCGGTAGCATCAATGATTTGATCGATGTGGGGTAGGGGGAAGGGATCCTTAGGGCAAGACTTATTGAGGTCTTTAAAATAGACGCACAACTGCCAGGATTTGTCCTTCTTTGGTACCATCACCAGGTTTGCCAGCTAGTCCAGATGTTTTATTTCTCTGATGAATCTGGCCTCAATTAGCTTGGCCAGCTCCACCGCCATAGCTTGGCGTTTGGGCTCGGAAAAGCGCCGCAGTGCTTGTTTGATTGGTTTGTATCCTTTTAAGATATTAAGGCTATGTTCGGCAAGCTCACGTGGGATTCCCGACACGTCGGAAGGGTGCCAGGCGAATATATCCTAGTTTTCGCGAAGGAAATCCCTTAGTGCAGCGTCAACTGTTAGGTCTAGTTGTGCTCCAATAGATGCTGTCTTCTTGGGGTCCGTTGGGTGGACCTGGAATTTGACTATTTCTTCTGCCGGTTTGAAGGAGGTGGATTTGGGTCATTTGTCTAAGATCACATTGTCCCTATCCACCGTGGAGCGCAGTGCGGTTAATTCTTCGGCCGCGAGGGCTTCAGATAATGCCTCCAGGGCCAGGGATGCGGTTTTGTTTTCGGCGCAGAGTGCTATGTCCGGATCACTAACAAGAGTGATTACACCGTTCGGTCCAGGCATTTTGAGCTTCATATACCCGTAATGAGGTATAGCTTGTAAGCATGTAAAAGCATCCCACCCCAATAGGGCGTGATATCCGCTGCTGAAAGGAGCCATTTGGAAGGTGATTTCTTCAGATTGATAATTCTCCAGCGTGCCGAATACCACGTCAAGTGTGATTTTTCCAGCACACCGCGCCTGCCAGCTAGGAATGATTCCTCAGAAGGTCTTGCTACTCTGCTTGATGCGGCTCCTGTCTATTTCCATTTTTGGAGTGTGTCCTCATAGATGAGGTTTAGTCCGCTGCCACCGTCCATGAGGACCTTGGTAAGTCGAAAATCGTCCACGATGGGACTGAGGACTAAAGCGGCTGGTGCTCGGACTGTCCTGTATTTTGGTTCGTCGCCGGCATTAAAGGTTATAGCCGTGTCGTTCCAAGGGTTTACTGTGGCGATTTGACAGACTTTGGCGAGGCCGTGAAGTGCCCTTTTGCGCTTATTGTTTGAAGCGAATGTCTCAAAGACCGTCAGTACTCTGGGTCGTCATCTTCTAGAGGCTATTGCTCCGGGGTGTCTTTGGTAAGGATGTCCTCGCCGCTTTTGGCTACCTGCTAGAGTATCCAACATGCTCTAAGGTTGTGGGTTGGTATGGTATCCAGTGTTGTGTGTATTTTGCATGGGCCATCGAGCCATCCCTCCAGAACGGTTCCGCGCCGTGTAATGGGTTTGTATTTCTTGGCTATTGGACTAGGCGCGTCATGGGGATGCGCCCTTTTTGCCTGGGCCAGTGGTTGAGTTGTGATCGATGGCTCCCAACAAGCTGCCTGATCCCTCCAGGCGCTTTCCATTGCGTTGTACTTCTGTATGATAGTTTCCAGGTCAGCAAAGTGTAGTATGCGGCGGCGATTAATGGTGTTGAGGATTCATTCATTCGTGCAATTGTTGCGGAACGCTGATATCGCGTCCTCGTCGTGGCAATCTTTAACCTTGTCCTTGACAAGGAGGAACCTGGCCCAGAAGTGGTGGACCGTTTCCTGAGACTGCTATTGTATGCTCGTGAGAGCGTTTATGTCTGGGTGGGTGGGTGGAATTGAATCTGGAACCTGACCCGATCGATGATCCGGAGTCTTAACTTTTTCCAGACTTGACAGTCCGCGCTCCGGAGTATATTCTGGTTGCCTTTGCCTGCCATTCGATTCTATGTTCGGAAGGCCGGTCACCTCCTTTTGCGGGTGGGTATCTGGCTCTGTAGGGTCGGCGATCCAGACGTAGTCCGTCTTCAGCATAGGGGAAGAGTCCCCGTCTTGCTCCTCGACTACCGCTATCTGGTGGGTGATCGGTGGAGATTTGATTTCTCTTTGGTCGGGTTTGAGCCCGATCTGATCGTAATCTATGGTGATCCCCAGGGTGGCGATACGGTCAAGGAGATCGTTTAAATACGAAAACTCCGCCGGATCCATCTGCTTGGAGTGTTTGGGGTCGATACGAAGAGGATTTTCGATGGCCCGAGAGGTCATCGTCGGCTTAACGGCCGAACGGACGGTCATGGTAAAGCTGCCCAATCGGAGGGTTTGGCCTGGGGCCAGTTCTCCTCCGGTAGTGATATTGTCTTTAAGGATGAGGCGAGTCATCGATCCTGTTGTCGACGGCACAGTGGAACTCTCAATGAAAGCACCAATGTCGGTGTCAAAACCGGCGTTTCTCGGGTAGGGGGTCCCGAATTGTGCGTTTAGGGTCAATGGTAACATGAGACAGGGGACACGATGTTTACCCAGGTTCGGGCCCCCTCTATGGAGGTAATACCCTACGTCCTGCTTGATTGATATTGACGAATACGAGTATTACAAGAGTTGATCCACCTCGAGATCGTAATGGATAAACCCTAGAGGTCTAGCTTGTATGGCTATGATAATGAGTATTCAGCCTATCTACGGACCTAGCCCTCCGGTTTATATAGATACGGGAGGGACCTAGGGTTACACAAGGTCGGTTACAGAGAAAGGAATCTACATAGTTCGCCGCCAAGCTTGCCTTCTACGCCAAGGAAAGTCCCAGCCGGACATGGGTGTAGTCTTCGGTCTTCGTATCTTCACAGCCCATCAGTCCGGCCCATGGCTAACAGGCCGAACGCCCGAGGACCCCTTAGTATAGGACTCCCTCACCCGTGCCCACCTTCTAATGAGAGTAACTCTTAAACTCATACATTGTTTAATGTCCCTTCATTCTTACCGAAGGATGAATGCCGTGATAATTACTATGATCCCGTTGATTCATTTGAAATATCCCTTTTTGATGAACTTGATGCTTGCTATTCTTGTGGCCAAGATGCCAATATGAATTATGCTTATGGAGATGAACTTGCTATAGTTCCTTATGTTATACATGAAATTGTTTCTATTGCACCCACGCATGATAGTCCTATTATCTTTTTGAATTCTCCCGACTACACTATATTGGAGAAGTTTGCCCTTATTAAGGATTATATTGATGGGTTGTGTTTTACTACTACACATGATGATTTTGATACATATAATATGCATGTGCTTGCTTCTCCTACTTGCAATTATTATGAGAGAGGAACTACATCTTCGCCTCTCCATGTTTCCAATAAGATAAAATTGCAAGAAACTGTTTATACTATGCATTGGCCTTTACTATGTCTGCATGAATTGTTCTTTTATGACATGCCGATGGATAGGAAGAGAGTTATACTTTGTTGTTGCATGATATATGTTACTTTTTTCTCACTTCTATATCACAAATCATTGTTAATTAAAATTGTCTTTGATATACCTTAGGATCCGGGTGGATCCATTACTTGAGTACTATATGCCTAGCTTAATGGCTTTAAAGAAAGCGCTGCTAGGGAGACAACCCGGAATTTTTAGAGAGTCATATATATATATATTGTGTGCTTTTATAAAGTTAAAAAATAAAAATAATGTGCCAAGATTTGCCTTTAGGATGTTTACATTGCTTGTTGGTTTGTGCGGTGCAAGACAGAAACTTTGGCTGTAGTGCGTGATTTTACATTTTTTTACTGGAATGTCAAATGGTTCTGAAACTTTTTGCACTGTCTTTCTATAAATTTTTTTTATTTTTCCTAATTTTTAAGAATTTTTGGAGTACCATAAGTATGGTGAATGTTCAGATTACTACAGACTGTCCTGTTTAAGACATATTCTGTTTTTGATGCATAGTTTGCTTGTTTTGATGAAACCATCGATTTCTATGTGTGGATTAAGCCATGGAAAAGTTATATTACAGTAGCTACAATGCAAAAACAAAATATTAATTGGTTTTTAGCAGTACTTAGAGTAGTGATTTGCTTTATTATAATAACGGATCTTACCGAGCTTTTCTGTTGAGTTTTGTGTGGATGAAGTGTTGGAAGATCGAGGATGTCTCGATGTGAGGAGAAGGAGAGACAAGAGCTCAAGCTTAGGTATGCCCAATGCACCCCAAGTAAATATTCAAGGAGACTCAAGCGTCTAAGCTTGGGGATGCCCAGAAGGCATCCCATCTTTCTTCAACAAGTATCGGTATGTTTTCGGATTCGTTTCGTTCATGTAATATGTGCAAATCTTGGAGCGAATTTTGCATTTAGTTTTCACTTTTCTTTGATGCACCATGTTGGTATGAGATAGTACATGGTTGATTTATAGAATGCTCTTTGCAGTTAACTTATATCTTTTGAGTATGGCTTTATAGATTGCTTCATGTGCTTCACTTATATCATTTGAAGTTTGGATTGCTTGTTTCTCTTCACATAGAAAACAACCATTTCTAGAATGCTCTTTTTCTTCACTTATATTTGTTAGAGCGTGGGCATATCTTTTGTAGAAAGAATTTAAACTCTCATGCTTCACTTATATCTATTTAGAGAGTTGATAGGAATTGGTCATTCACATGGTTAGTCATAAAATCCTACATAAAACTCATAGATCACTGAATATGATATGTTTGATTCCTTGCAATAGTTTCGATATAAAGATGGTGATATTAGAGTCATCCTAGTGGGTAGTTGTGGATTGTAGAAATACTTGTGTTGAAGTTTGTGATTCCCATAGCATGCACGTATGGTGAACCATTATGTAACAAAGTTGGAGCATGAGGTATTTATTGATTGTCTTCCTTATGAGTGGTAGTCGGGGGTGAGCGATGGTCTTTTCCTACCAATCTATCCCCCTAGGAGCATGCACGTAGTAATTTGTTTCAGTGACAAATATTTTTTTGCAATAAGTATGTGAGTTCTTTATGACTAATGTTGAGTCCATGGATTATACGCACTCTCACCCTTCCATCATTGCTAGCCTCTTCGGTACCGTGCATTGCCCTTTCTCACCTTGAGAGTCGGTGCAAACTTCGCCGGTGCATCCAAACCCCGTGATATGATATGCTCTATCACACATAAGCCTCCTTATATCTTCCTCAAAACAACCACCATACCTACGTATAATGGCATTTCCATAGCCATTCCGAGATATATTGCCATGCAACTTCCATCATCTTCATATACATGACTTGAGCATCATTGTCATATTGCTTTGCATGATGGTAAGATAGCTAGCATGATGTTTCATGGCTTGTCCATTTTTTATGTCATTGCTACGCTAGATCATTGCACATCCCGGTACACCGCCGGAGTCATTCATATAGAGTAAAATCTTTGTTCTAGTATCGAGTTGTAATATTGAGTTGTAAGTAAATAAAAGTGTGATGATCATCACTATTACAACATTGTCCCATGTGAGGTTATCAAAATAAAAGTGGCCAAAGAAGCCCCCAAAAAAGGGAGAGAGGCCAAAGAAGCCTACAAAAAAAAGAAAAAAAAAGAAAAAAAATAATGAGAGAAAAGAGAGAAGGGACAATGTTACTATCCTTTTACCACACTTGTGCTTCAGAGTAGCACCATGTTATTCATATAGAGAGTCTCTTGAGTTATCACTTTCATATACTAGTGGGAATTTTCATTATAGAACTTGGCTTGTATATTCCAACGATGGGATTCCTCAAGTGTCCTAAGTCTTCATGAGCAAGCAAGTTGGATGCACACCCACTTAGTTTCAGTTTGAGCTTTCATACACTTATAGCTCTTAGTGCATCCGTTGCATGGCAATCCCTACTCCTCACATTGACATCAATTGATGGGCATCTCCATAGCCCATTGATTAGCTGCGTCGATGTGAGACTTTCTCCTCTTTTTGTCTTCTCCACACAACCTCCACCATCATATTCTATTCCACCTATAGTGCTATATCCATGGCTCACGCTCATGTATTGCGTGAAAGTTGAAAAGGTTTGAGAACGTCAAAAGTATGAAACAATTTCTTGGCTTGTCATCAGGGTTGTGCATGATTTGAATGCTTTGTGTGGTGGGGATGGAGTATAGCCAGACCATATGATTTTGTAGGGATAACTTTCTTTGGCCATGTTATTTTGAAAAGACATGATTGCTTTATTAGTATGCTTGAAGTATTATTGTCTAAATGTCGAATGATAGACTATTGCTTTGAATCACCCGTGTCTTAATATTCATGCCATGATTAGATTACATGATCAAGATTATGCTAGGTAGCATTCCACATCAAAAATTATCTTTTTTATCATTTACCTACTCGAGGACGAGCAGGAATTAAGCTTGGGGATGTTGATACGTCTCCATCATATCTATAATTTTTTATTGTTCCATGCCAATATTCTACAACTTTTATATACTTTTGGCAAATTTTATACTATTTTTGGGACTAACATATTGATCGAGTGCCCAGTTCCAGTTCCTGTTTGTTGCATGTTTTTTGTTTCACAGGAAATCCATATCACACGGAGTCCAAACGGGATAAAAACTGACGGAGATTTTTGTTGGAATATATGTGATTTTTGGGAAGAAGAATCAACACGAGACGATGCCCGAGGGGGGCACGAGGCAGGGGCGCACCCTGGGCCCTCGCGGCCACCCCGTAAGACGGTTTGTGCCCTTCTTTTGCCGCAAGAAAGCCAATATCCGGATAGAAATCGTGTAAAAATTTCAGCCCAATCGGAGTTAGGGATCTCTAGGAATATAAGAAACGGTGAAAGGCTAGAATCTGGAACGCAGAAACAGAGAGACACAGAGAGACAGATCCAATCTCGGAGGGGCTCTCTCCCCTCCGCCGCCATGGATGCCATGGACCAGAGGGGAAATCCTTCTCCCATCTAGGGAGAAGGTCAGGGAAGAAGAAGAAGAAGGGGGCCCCTCTCCCCCTCTTTCTCGGTGGCGCCGGAACGCCGCCAGGGCCATCATCACGACAATGATCTACACCAACACCTCTGTCAACTTCACCAACATCTTCATCACCTTCCCCCCATCTATCTACAGTGGTCCACTCTCCCGCAACCCGATGTACCCTCTACTTGAACATGGTGCTTTATGCTTCATATTATTATCCAATGATGTGTTTCCATCCTATGATGTTTGAGTAGATTTTCGTTGTCCTATCGGTAATTGGTGAATTGCTATGATTGGTTTAATTTGCTTGTGGTTATGTTGCTATAATTTGGTGCCCATCATATGAGCGTGCACGTGGATCACACCATAGGGTTAGTTGTATGTTGATAGGGCTATGTATTGGAGGGCAAGAGTGACAGAAGCTTCAACCTAGCATAGAAATTGATGCATACAGGATTGAAGGGGGACCAATATATCTTAATGCTATGGTTGGGTTTTACCTTAATGAACGTTAGTACTCGTGGATGCTTGCTAATACTTCCAATCATAAGTGCATAGAATTCCAAGTCAGGGGTGACACGCTAGAAGTGGCCTCTCCCACATAAAACTTGCTATCGGTCTAGTAAGTAGTCAATTGCTTAGGGACAATTTCGCAACTCCTACCACCACTTTTCCACACTCGCTATACTAACTTTATTGCTTCTTTACCTAAAACAGCCCCTAGTTTTTATTTACGTGCTCTTTATATTCTTGCAAACCTATCACGTTACACCTACAAAGTACTTCTAGTTTCATACTTGTTCTAGGTAAAGCGAATGTTAAGCGTGCGTAGAGTTGTATCGGTGGTCAATAGAACTTGAGAGAATATTTGCTCTACCTTAAGCTCCTCGTTGGGTTCGACACTCTTACTTATCAAAAGAGGCTACAATTGATCCCCTATACTTGTGGGTTATCACTTCCCTAGTTGGAGTAGGAGAAGAAGGAAGAGGGAGAGAGACGAAAGTAAATGGGGGTCGGACCCCCACCCAATTTGGATTGGGCTTGGGGGGAGGCCCGCCCTCCACCTGTCCGCCTCCTCTTCTCTCCCACTAAGGCCCAATAAGGCCCATTGACTCCTCGGGGGGTTTCGGTAACCCCCCGGTACTCCGGTAAATGCCCGAACTCATCCGGAACCATTCCAATGTCCAAACATAACCTTCCAGTATATGGATCTTTATGTCTCGACCATTTCAAGACTCCTCGTCATGTATGTGATCACATCCGGGACTCCGAACTGCCTTCGGTACATCAAAACACATAAACTCATAATACCGATCGTTATCGAACGTTAAGCGTGCGGACCGTACGGGTTCGAGAACTATGTAGACATGACCGAGACTCACTTTTGATCAATAACCAATAGCGGAACCTGGATGCTCATATTGGTTCCTACACATTCTACGAAGATCTTTATCGGTCAATCCACATAAAAACATACGTTGTTCCCTTTGTCATTGGTATGTTACTTGCCCGAGATTCAATCGTCGGTATCTCTATACCTAGTTCAATCTCGTTACCGGCAAGTCTCTTTACTCGTTTCGTAATGCATCATCCCGCAACTAACTCATTAGTCACATTTCTTGCAAGGCTTATAGTGATGTGCATTACCGAGAGGGCCCAGAGATACCTCTCCGAAAATCAGAGTGACAAATCCTAATCTCGATCTATGCCAACTCAACAAACACCATCAGAGACACCTGTAGAGCATCTTTGTAATCACCCAGTTACTTGTGACATTTGATAGCACACTAAGTGTTCCTCGGGTATTCGGGAGTTGCATAATCTCATAGTCATAGGAACATATATAAGTTAAGAAGAAAGCAATAGCAATAAACTAAACGATCATAGTGCTAAGCTAACGGATGGGTCAAGTCAATTACATCATTCTCTAATGATGTGATCCCATTCATCAAATGACAACTCTTGTCCGTGGCTACGAAACTTAACCATCTTTTGATTAAAGAGCTAGTGAAGTAGAGGCATACTAGTGACACTCTGTTTGTCCATGTATTCACACATATACTAAGTTTCCGATTAATAAAATTCTAGCATGAATAATAAACATTTAACATGATATAAGGAAATATAAATAACAACTTTATTATTGCCTCTAGGGCATATTTTCACACGCAAGATCCATCTAGGTGATGCATAGCAATAAGCGGGAGAGTTTGTCCACGTACCCTCGTAGACCGAAAGCGGAAGCATTTAGTAACACAGTTAATGTAGTCAAACGTGTTTCTGATGTAACCGATCCATGTACCGAATGCACGGCACCTCCGCGATCTGCACACATCAGCTCGGTGACGTCCCTCGTACTCTTGATCCAGCTGAGGCCGAGGGATAGTTTCGTCAGCACGACGGAGTGATGACGGTGATGATGAAGTTACCGATGTAGGTCTTTGCCTAAGCACTAGAACAATATGACCGAGGTGGAAATCTGTGGAGGGGGGCACCGCACACGGCTAAGACAACCATCAACTTGTGTGTCTATGGGGTGCCCCCCTCCCCCATATATAAAGGAGGGGAGGAGGGGAGGGCCGGCCCTCTCTATGGTGCGCCCAAGGGGGAGTCCTACTCCCCAGTAGGAGTATGCTTCCTCCCCCTTTCCCTAGTTGGAGTAGGAGAAGAAGGAAGAG